>NW_003314271.1:1656805-1923574 GCF_000143415.4 Selaginella moellendorffii
CAGGTGAGACGTGGCAAGAAGGAGAGCAAATCACATTAGCAAATGGTGCACACCATCACCTTTTCAATAATGAAAGCAAAGAATAGAGGCACAAAGCATGAATGGAGTCTCAAGATCATCCTATTGATTGTCTCAGCAGACTCATTAATATAGAGTTAATCATTAATCTCAACTCATGGAGAACATTTTGAATTGTAAAATGTTTGTGAGGCTTAAAGTTCTATCATTTTCAAAGGCCTAATTGTTACATTCTAAATGACTGCTCACTTGCACTTTGATGCTCCCCCTCTCTTTGGCTTCCAAGATTAAAAGGTGTGAGAGCTGTCTAGTTCTTGCTCATTTTATTACACAGTTCTCTTGTAACTCACTCTTTAAAGTTTAGTTTGGCTTTGAGGTCCTTTTCAAGTTTATTTCTAATGGAGCATTCAAAATTTGGAATGTTTCTTTCTAACATGCAGTGTGATAATGTTCTCACAACTCCATAGTGAAACCTTTGTGATATTAAATATATTTAATAATTTAAACTCCCTTTACCCAAAGTTAACTTTAAACCCACTCAACCCCATTTCCTCCCTTTAACTTCTAAAATAGTGAAATATTTTATATTTTCACTTATCAAGTAGAAATGCCAAAGAAGTGTAGCAAGGTGTATAAGGAGCTCCATCTTTTCCAAAACTACCTATTGTTTGAGTCCTCATCCTCTTAGTAGAGTGGCCTTTAGTTTCGACTTGAAGACACATCTAAAAGAACAATACCTAACTTGTACAAAGTGCAATTATGGTGGGTGGGGCAAGTTTAACTACTTCAACAATGATAAGATTGGTCAATAAGGTATTTTTGCAGTTAGTGCAATAAAAATTTCACCTATGGTGGACCCATCTATATGAAGTGGGTATGATTAAGCAACACTCAAGAACTCGACATGGCTCATTAGAATAAGAAGCTTAAATGCACTTTAATTCAAGATGAGACTAGAAAGGGTTTGCCAGTCAACAATAATTAAGTGAGAGTTGTTGACCAAAATCAAAGTAGTCAATGATTTGGGGATGGTTCAAAGTTGAGTGAGCTCACGAGTTGAGCTCAATTCAGCTCAAGTTAATGCTAGTCAACATAGTCAACTATAAGTCTTATAAGGAAATATTAAGTCAGAAAAATGTTATTCTTTGGTGAACTTGAAATTTATAAATTTAAGTATCAATGGTTCAAAGAGATTTCTATTTTTTGAATCTTTCTAATGCAGTTTATACAATTTTTAGAATTAGAAGTTTGTTTAAACCCATAAAAATTTTTGGGCTTTATTGGTCCTAAATAAAATGGGAATATTGAAGTTCGAATGAACCTAAAATTTCTATTGTACATTTCAACAATTAACCAGAAATATATAAATAATTTGAAACACTGATTCATTCATTCATTCTTTAAGGTTTATAGAGATGGGAAGTAAGGAAGACAAAAAATCTGTAAGTAGTTCTAGCATACAAAAATGTGAGAATGTTAATTTTATTTCACTACCACAATTTCTATATTACACGCCTGGTCATTATTACCTATCCGGGAATGTAGAGACCACTGTCACTATTGATAAAAATGCTCCTATTACTTCCGAAACAATAATCTAGAGCAAAAGAAACGAAGAAATGGACAGCACAGCGGAAAGCACTAATAAATCCACTTTATAAACTTTTCAATGGCTTTTGTAATCCACTAAAATATTATAAAAAAAGTAAGTTTTTTATATATATCTTATTCCTTTCGATATGTTTTGCCTTTGCAAAGATATATGATGTGGACAAATCAAAGAATTAAATCTATTTATGATTTTGGGATTGAAAGGTAATCTTGCAAAAAGGCATACTCAGTGCCTGTGTGTATTCACCATTATTATATATGGCAGGCCAATTATATAAAATAAGGCTACATATTAATTATATGCTAGTTTCTAGCTTCTAAAACCCTTAGTTGAGAAATTGTATGTTACCTAAAAGCCGCTCGACACATGAAGTAAGGTTGGTGTTTATATTCTATTATAGGTATCTCCAATATAGAGGCGTTCCTCTCGAAACACCGGTATGCACACAACTCCTGAGGCACGGTGTGAGAGATGGAGGCATGTACTTGACAACAATGAAGTTTCCAACAACAATAAAGCGAACTTGTCCTTGGGAATTGGAGATGCTAGATTATACACCAACCCACCGAGAGGCTGCAAGAGGCAACAATGAGGATGTGCTGGATGACAAAGATGATGGCCATGAGAATGTCGACACTGTTAGTGCCAATAGCGAGGAGAGTGAAGATGGCGGTGAGAACAACTTGCAAGAAATTCCTCTAGACAAAGTCTAGCAAGAGAACCAGAAAGTCAAAGAAGTTCTACCTCGACAAAAGCGTGCAAATCCACATCTGGAGGAATTAGTCAATAGTGATGATGATCGTCCAAGACGTCTCCGTAACCGAGGAACTTCTCGAGGTATATTTCTTTTAATTCTCTCCTTTTCTTAGTTCCTCAAAATGGTTGCAGCAAAAACTGTCAAGAGTAACTTCATTCCAACTCGTCTTGATGCTTGAGAAGAGGACCTGGAGGAGCTTACATCTACCATATGCCATATGACGGTATGTAAATTTTTCTTAAGCTCACATCTTATCTTTGTCTTCTCCCCCTAGATTCGTCCTGTTTTCTCCAATGGCATTCCGTGGTGAAGTTGGGATCTTTATTGGCTCCTATAGTTCATTGAAGGCATCTTTTGAGGAGGATGCTGAGAATATGGCTATCCGGCAAAAGTGGGAGCGCTTTTGTTAGAAGATCCATAGGCAACCACTTAAGAGCACAAACTTCATGCTCTTTGACATGCCAGATGGTCTTCTAGACGCTAATGGTGATGTCCCAAGCTGGAACAACCTGACTAAAGACCACTTGAAAGATGCATTCCTTTTGGCAACAATTTTCCTTCACACAACTGGTCAAGTTGCCTTCATTCTCCCGAATGACCCCTATTGGATGTCCTGCCTTATGAGGTATGCAAGTCGAGTCAACTTCAAGAGGTTCTCTTTCGGGTGCATCATGAATAGTGTTGGGGTCGTCCTAGGCATGCCAGAGAAGGTAAGAAATCATCTTCTGTTTTGGTTGTCTCTAAAGTTTTATTATTTAGGTTATGATGTGGACCTACCATGTGTTCTGCAAAAGAGAAAATGACGGTTTTCGTGATAGCACGCATGCTACAAGGGTTTTACCAGGGTATGATAGCTTTACTGACATCATACCAAATCTCATAGACGACGACATTTGCAACACATTGTCTGGGTATCGGTTCCGATCTCCATCGGCGATGCATGTCCTACTTAAGCTTTATTGCCCAACTAGGGGTGTTGTCATCGATTGCACAGCAGGTAGTGGTTTGATGGTTGAAGCAGCACGTGACTCTGGTAGATCGGTGTTTGCGATTAAAGAATATGAGTTCTTCAAATGCCATCTTAGAGGTTTTTATCCTTCTCTATCAGTTGCTTCTAGGAGGTAATTTATGATTTTTTAAAAACTTATAAATAATATATATTTAGTTTTCTAGAAGTCTTCCTAGGTATGCATGGCACATCACATGCAATGTGTAAATTGAGGAGTGGTATGAAAAATCTATTTATTAATGATACATTAAAAGACAATTGAATGCATCCACTTGCAATGAGAAAGATGTGTCACATGTCAATGTGATAATGATTGTGACACTAATAGTGTTAGTGCAGCAGATAGCGATAGTGATAGTGTCAGTGACAGAGACAGTGTCAATGTCAGAGATGACAAAGTTATAGTGTCAGTCTGTCAAATTTTATAATTACTAGTATTATCAGTTTCTTATCTATAGGTAATACAATTTTGTTAATAAAAGGCGAGAGAGGGGGGGGGGGGGCGGATGGATAATATCATAGTGTAAGAATTATTAGTGGTTGGAATTTTCAGTAGGATGGCCTAAAAATACCATATTCAGCACTTGTGGATGTAGGATTTACTAATGGAATATTGTTCCTCACCATGAAATGATAATGATTGTGTGTTCTTAACTCTTTCTTGATTTTTTTATATATCCATTTATGCACACCTTCCACACTAATTCTTGGGCAGTTGTGACAGTGTTCTAGAAAAGTTTCTAGACCCATATAGCCTTTCGTTTTATCTAAATAAAAGTAGCAGATGGAACACTGAAGATAATATGTGTTCATTCTTTCAAAAGTTTCAGCCATATTGGGAGCAAGATCTTGAAGAAACATTTGGCATCGCTCTTGAAGCATATGAGGCAATCCATTTTTAGTAGCAACATCTAGAACAATATTTGGAAGAGGGATCTCTTGTTCAGTCACACTTGGGGTTACAAAAGAAAAAGCCTCACAACCATTGTTGTGTGAAGGGAAGGGTGGAATGTTGGTAGAAGTTGGAGACCAAGGTGAAGACTTATATGAAATGCATGGGGGCTAAGTGTGAGTAGCAATAGCATTTTCCCTAGCCATTTCTACACTCTAAACAAATTGAAATTTCAATATTGAAAGCATCCCTTGTCGGTATTTATACTAAGAAAAGATCCAGGGGTTCTTGAAAGTTTAAATTGTCAGTCTCAAAAATGGAACTTCATAATTATAACAGTGTTAGAACCACTTGTGTATATAATAATATCTTTATACATGCTAGAATAATATCATTCTCAAAAATATAAGATTCTCCACTTTACTCATAATGAATTAAACTTTTGAAAAAACTATGCATGACTTTCACATTACATTAAAGAGTGGCCTAAATATCCTATATTCAGCACTTACTGATGCAATGTTCACCAATGGAATATTGTTCTCCACCATGAATAAAAATTGTATGTTTTTAATTCTTTCTTGATTTTCTTATACATCCACACGTGCACACCTTCCAAACCCGCTCTTGGGCATTTGCGACAATGCTCAATAAAATTTACCAAACCCATGGAACCATCTGTCTTGTTTAAATAAAAGTTGTATATAGGACATTGAAGATAATATGTATCTACATTAAGCTTCCCTGCCATATTTGGAGCAAGATCTTGAAGAAAATATTGACATCGCTTTTGAAGCATTGAAGGCAATTCAACTCTTTTAACAACATCATAAGGAAGGAGTTCTTGTTCAGTTGCACTCGAGGTTGCAAATGGAAGAACCTCACAATAACCCTCAAAATGAAAAGGAGTGTGTAGAAGTGAAGGTGGATTATTTGTTGAGATTGGAGATGGAGGTGGAGACTCATATGAGAGGCCTTTGAGACCAAAAGTAAACTTCTTCCTAACCATTGCAACATACAAGAAGAATTAAACTTCCCAGCAATAAGAATTCTCTGATTAATATACTATACTTCAATCTTGGGAATGATATTTTATTATGACATGACACTATATTGAATGATAATTGTGAGTCTTAGTAATTACAACCTACTATAAGAGACAAGTGGCTAAGTTGTTTATCAAATGGAGTCGTGCATGTGGCCTTCTTTTGCAGCTAGTCCTCTCCGAGTTTTGTAAGCTCAGTGGTGATGAAGTCCTTGAATGGAAGTTGCTCAGGATCATCCCCTATGAAAGGTGCTAGAAACATCTCCCCTTCATATATAGTTTGTGAAATGTAGACAGTCCTCCTCATCACAGTCTCCATCATATTGTCCAAACCTTTTTCTCCTTCCCTGAGTTTGCTATTGAGGTCGTTTAGAATATGTATTTGTTCCTCATATATAAGCTGACTTTGAGATGTTGTAAATAATCTCATTTGGAGTCTTGCCCACTAAGAAATAACTTTTGTTAGTAACCTTTATGTAAACACAAACAATACTTACTTTTATGACAAGCAATCTCTATTATAATATCAAACCACTCCTTTAGGCGTCGAGGGTCAGCCACACTAAGTAATTTCTTTACTTTTGTCTTCTTTGTGTTGTTGATTTTCTTGTCAATTGCAGCTAAATGCTTCAAGAGTTCTTGATCATTTTTAGCTCGATGCGATTGTGCATATACATCTTGCTTAACCTTCACCAATGGCTGAAGACAACACAAACATTCTATGATAAGAAGTATACTTGGAAGAACATACCTTACTCCACATAGCTGTCATAAAAGCCATTGGATTCTTGTACCATCTATTGGCATCTTGACGACCTCATTGATGCCGAATAAGTGATGCTAAATCATCACTATAGTGGCTGCGGACTGCATCCTCGTTGAGATTGGCAAGAAACCGGATCTGCTCGATATCATGTACTAGGCTTTATTTCTACACTGCAAACTGTCCCAATCTGTAAAACACAAATTCTTAAAAGTGATTGAGGTACTTACGCATTAATTTTGTGGCAAGCTATCACAAGCCTTGCCACATCTAGAGATCCTCTTGCGTGTACATGTCCAATCGGAACATTGATATGATAGACAGGATCATCTTGGAAGCATTTATTGATACACTTCATCCAGGCACACCAGCGATGATTCCCGTCGATAATGTAGAACATTTTCCCCACAAATTATTGAGTCTCAAGATGGCTCATAAGCATGTTGTCAAATTTGCAGGACTTCATTTTCCAAATGTCATCCCAAACCCTCTCGATTTCCGGTGACACCAAGAGGGTATTTGTCATTCCTGGCTTGAAGACTGAAACAAGGACATACCTATGTTTGTCCCAAGGCCATTCTGTTTGTACAGACTATAGATGTCCATGTTGACAAAGTGCAGTGAAGTAGACTGAACGATGCTTGTCTAAGTGAATCGACATGGTAGGATTTCTCGGATCATGTCTCTTGGGCCTTCCCACTTGAGAGACTCCAGAGTTGTGTGAATGGCCTTCTCTTTAGTTCTCAAAACTGTCTCTTGGAAGCATTTGTCGACAATGTGTTCAGGTAGCTCCACTTCTTTTTCAGCTTCAACTACACCTCCAGTAGCACCATTATCAAATCTAGCCCCTGGCTCGGGCCCAACACCCTCGTCAAGCGCACTTGGGCACTGCTCCGTAATGTAGTTAGTTTTTGCCATATTTTGTGAATATGTTAAAAGTAGTGGCATTTGTGGTTGTGGATGCAATGGTAGTGACGCTGCTGGTGGTGATGATGGTGGCAGTGGTGGTGGTAATAATGGTGATAATGGCGGTGGTGGTAATGGTGGTGATGATAGTGGTGGTAATGGTGGTGATGAAGGTAGAGATGGCAATGGTGGTGAAGGTGGTGGCGGTGGTAATGGTTGTGAAGGTGGTGGCAGTGGTAATGGTGGTGGTGGCAAAAATGGGGGTGCATGTGGACTGGAGATATCTGGTTGTGAAGACGGCATAGTTGTCGTTGTGAAAATCTCTATTTGAATGTCAATTTGATTGTCATCCTGAATCTCATCTTCCTCATGTCTTCTCTTTGATCCAACATCCTTCTCTTTTTGTAGTTGCTTCCGTTTTTGAAAATAAAAAAAACTCATTATAAATTAAAAATGCATAAGAAGCGGGGACTTTGGGGCGTAGACTCAGCGGTGCAAACTGGCCCACCCCCAATCCCCTTGGCTGGCCCGTGCCAAGTGCCCGGCTCGGGCACTTGGACTTGGCAGATGGGGGAGGGCCGGTTCGCTGGTGAACCAGCCTGCCCCCAAGTGCGTTGGCCAGCCCGCGCCAAGTGCCTTGCCTGGGCACTTGGACTTGGCGCTTTGGGGAGGGCCTGTTCGCTGGCAAACCGGCCCGCCCCCAAGTGCGTTGGCCAGCCCGCCCCCAAGTGCCTTGGCCGGCCCACCCCCAAGCGCCTTTGCCGACCCTGCGCCGAGTGCCTGCCCCCAATTGCATTTGCCAGCTCGCACCAAATGCCTAGCACAGGCATTTGGCACGGGCATTTGGCCCAACCCCAAGTGCCTTGGCTGGCCCGCCCCCAAGCACCTTTGCCAGCCCTGTGCCGAGTGCCTGGCCCGAACACTTGGCACGGGCGCCGATTCACTGGCGTACCGATGGCCTGCCCGGGCAGAGTGCCCAGCCAAATGCCTGGCCCAGGCACTTGGTAGTGGCGGCGCTGGGCACGGTGGCGGCAGCATTGGGCACAGGGGCGGCAGCACTGGGCACGGCAACGGTGGCACTGGTCACGGCAATGATGGTGCGGGGCAGCAGCGGCGCTGGGCACTGCAGCATCGGTGCTGCGTAGCGGCAGCCCTAGGCAGTGGCGGGGCTGGGCTTGGTGTGGCGTGGGCATGGCGGCGTGGGCGCTGCAGCACTGGGCGTGGCGTGGGTGCAGCGGCGCTGGGCACAGCGTGGGCACGGCAGCATTGGGTATGGCGTGGGAGTGGAGGAGAGGGAGTGGAGGAGAGGGAGTGGAGGAGTAAAAAACTTACTCTTGGCAACATTCTGTTCGACGTTGATGGATCCTGCAGTCACTCCCAACCTCCTACTCTAGTTTCTGTAAAACCCTAATACCGGTGGCTGCCCTAACCCTAACCTAACTTTTATCACAGCCGTTCATCATGGATGCAGTAAATCTTCATTACATTCTGCAAATATTTGCTAGCAATGTACAATTTCTATTCCATCCTAGATTTGATCATGTGACAAAATCCTTTTGAGTTGTAATTTAATAATGGAGGTGTGCTCTAATATGACTATGCCATAATGTGGAAATAATGTCATAGACGCATGTGTTGAATTGATCACAGTATGAAATTATAAATGAGAATTATGTGTTTCTTGCAGGTAATAGCATCTTGTCAGAAAATATAAGATTATTAAATCGTAAGGTGTTATTTCCAAAGCAATGTATATAGATAATTTACTATAGGTGATAGATGGTAGTACAAAGATGGAATATATTTAAATGAGTTCAGAAGAATGTGATGATTTCTGGCTTTAATGAAATATTGAAAATATGTACAATATTTAATTTTTTTGGCAACAGTTGGTTGATGGTAGATCCTAGAATAAAATTATTCCTATCTTTCATATTATGGCACATGCTTGAAGTGATATTTCTTTCCGTTCTACCAAAAGTTAGTCCATATAATAAATTTGAGCATGTTTTTGAATTCAATATATACAGACTTTTAATATTGTACAACATAGTCCTATATACTTTATATAGAATTTATTATAACAACATTATTCAATGTTAGATCCTAGAATAAAATTGCCCTTTCTTTTCACATAATGGCATAGCACATGTTTGAGGTGACATTTCTTTATAAAAGTTCAAAGTTCCAAAACCTAAAGGCAACAAAATGGAGAGTTTCCTTTTGCATTACCAAGATCACCCACTGCTTTCTTTCTCCCAAAGTCTTATTTCAAAAAGTTTTCTTTGCCGACGTTTTGATCTTTCTCTCGGTTCTATTTCATTGGAGGTTGTGTGTAGCGCATGTGGTTTTGACCCTTTATCCTATGGTGATTTGCCATAGGATAACCATGAAGCGGAACCTAAACCCTCTTTGTGCCACGTGACAGATGCCATGTGTCACATGCCACGTGCCCCAAGGACAGTGGTGTGGAACCCGAGTTTTAGGGCCTTGGGCCATTGAACGAAAGAACGGAGCCAAACTCCCAAGCTCGAAACTAAGGAGTGATAGAACCGAACCATGGAGCAACTTCTAGGCATATAGCCTAAGGAGTGAAGGGACAGGAGCCCGGAGCAACTTGGAATAGTCCTAGAGCAACCAGCATCCCAATGCCAGGACCAGCATACAAAACGGAGCCAAATGGAGTCTAGTGCTATTTCGGCATACCAGTGGCCTAATGTGAGGACATAGGTACTCTATCAGCTAGCATGAAATGGAACTTGGGCTTAGACCCAAGCCAGACGTAGAACAAAGACAGGCACATAAGCAGGAGCTAGACTATGCCTCAAGTTGGTAGGCCATGTCCGACCTACCCACTATCCCTACTATACATTTGGAACCCCCCATACATGCTTTGGGCTTTCACCCCAAGCCTCCTTTAGTATCAAGAGTTAGTCTCTGGGATAAGCTTGAAACTTACTAAATATGGAATGGTGCTAGAATGCAAATTTGGACACGGGACGAACACCATTGTGTTCAGGTTTATCTCTACATTCCGTAAATATGCCAAATGAGCAAATCTAGACACTTTCCATAATTAGCATTTAGGACCAAATTGAGACTAACACAAAGGGCATGATAGTGAGGGTGTTTAGCAGACACAGTAAACTATCATGTAGCGATATTGAGGGACTAATCTCAATATACAAGGGTTCTTGTCAAGCCAGTGCAAGATAGAGCAAAAGAAAACTAAAAAGCCAAGCCAAGTATGCTTGGCTAAATAGACACTTAAGAATTCCGTCCTTATGCTCATTCGGCCAAGTACAGATGCAAAGCCCAGTTTACTAACACTTGAACAAGAGGGGCTGATAAAAGGTCTAGCAATACCGACCTCCTGCCATCGTGGCAGTAAGGAAAGAGTGTCCATAAGGACTGGCTGACAAGTAACTTTCGATACCCGAAGTTACATTCGTGACATTGTGATTCGCAACAACATTGGTGTAGTTGAACGATCGGAGTTTCTTCTTTCGGATGTAGGTGAACGTGGACAACATTGGGATTTGCAACATTCTAAGTTGAAGGAGATTCGAGTTTTTGGATCTCCAATCAAAGTGCAAGGCTGCGATCCTGCCAAAGTGAATGTGAAGCAAGAGTCGGTCGTCATCATTTCTTCCTCTTCTAGTTCTAGTGGAGATTTTAGTCAAGTGCAAGCCAAGAATTTCCAAACTCCAACTTCACCGATATTCAAAGTTATTTGCAATGCTTTCCAGTTTTCCCGCCTCTCTATCGACATGCGTTCCTTTTTGCATAGGCCCGTTAGCGAGCTCCCATCTACATACAATGGCAATATCTTTTTTGAACTACCACCTTTTGTCAGCTCAAAACGAAAGGGGATGGAAATGAAGCAGGACGTCCACAACTGGTGCAAGATCAAGACCACACATTTCCAGCATTTCGAAGGCATAGTGTCCATGGTTCATTATGGTGGGTATTTGGATTGTGTGAATAAAGCATGCAATCGAGAGCACGGTAAAAACTCCACATTTTTTGAAGGATCTACAACCAATCCTCCCATCTATGACACCATTGGTGTTGGATTCAAGTGTTGGTTTTGCAAGAATGCTCCATTGTGTCGTGCCATCTACAGGGCCAAGATGTACTATTTTCTTCCACAGGATGGAGAGGCTGGTAGAGTTATAGTACATATTGGCACACACACATCCAATGCAAGAAGGGATACAAAAGAGTTTAGTCAACCATTTCAAAGATGCAGTGCAGATAGAGACTGTGAGAAACTCATCTGCAACTCTGAAGCATGTTCAAAAGACAGTGCTCAAGGATTTTATGATAGGCACTTTACTTGATCCGGACTACAAGAATACTCAATTGGATAAGACTAGCTTGCGGGAGTTACTACAACATATGCAACCTGCAACTAGCCTTAGAAGGTATGAAAATATTATTACATACTTTTCAATAATATCTCTCTTACATTTTGTTTTATTTAGGATAAAGTCTTGGATGTGTGAATCTCGAGAGGGGAAATTCTAATAAAAAATTGACTCAATCCTTGAACTAAAATAGACTTGTCCCTACGAGTTTTTCCATGGGAGTTTATTTCCAGATCAAGTTGTTAGTGAGCAGAGCACCCCTTCTTTTTCAAAATGTCTACCATGGGCCCCACCTTTGGTGTGGATCTTGTTTCCCGAATGGATATCCTGGGTCGAATGACCTTGCTAATGCATAATGTATGGGTACATTTTGACCATATGGAGCGGGTGGCAGGTTGGACAACTATGGGAGCTCATGTGTATGACCCGAGGTAGTTTTTTTTCTCATTATCTTAAAATGGTTTTAAGCATTACCCTTTTCACAGACTACGTTGTAATTTGACAATTGCAACAGCAAAGTTTAAAGTACAAAACCAGATGGCTCAAGAAATATTTTGGAAGTCCCTCTCCGACATTGTATTGAAGCGAACTGGTAAGCCTGCCAACTTTTGCGGTTTCATGGCAAATGGGGCTGGGGCTAATTGGAATGGTGTCTGAGCAGTCTTTGGGAATGGTCAACCCTTAGAAGGTCGTGAGAGGACTTGTGAGTTCCATTGGGCTCAAAGCCTAAACCAACACTGCCACCTTATCAAGCTAGATTTCCAATTAGCATTTAAGGAGTTGTGCAAACAATGGCAGGTTGCACCTTCTGAAGAAGAGCATGAGGCAAAAACAAATGAGATCCGAATGTGGTGGCATGAAGATGGCCATACTAACGTAAGTTGTTTACCACAACTTGAGTTGTGGTTGGGGTGGTGGGAAGTCAGAATGTTCCAATGGGGACATCACTCTTTTTAGGTTGATTATTCTTTTTTCTACTCTTTTTATTGCTTTTTGATATCATCTTTTTATAAGGATCAACCACTTGAGGATCTTGCATACACCCCAACTATGAATCTCTCAAAGAGTAAACATTGGAGCTAGCATTCCTTTGAGGCAGGGAAAGGGAAGATGAGTTTATATGAAGCATGTCTATTAGATTTGATATACGCTGTAGAGCAGTCTTTAAAAGCCTTGGCATTTGAGGAAGGAAGATACATGGGAATAGGACCTTTGGTTGAGATGTTACACGATCGGATGAAGAAGAAAGTGACTCCACCAGCACAAACAATGGCAACTACAGTGGAGGAAGTGGTCCGTGGCACATCTATGGAGTACACTCCTTAGGCTTCTATTGGTGATATGAAGACCGTCCGCTCAAAGCGTCGCTTTTCCTTTGCTGGTGAAGATGTTGGCACGGATCTTGGAGCAAAAAGCTTTCACAGGCCTGATGTTGAGTATCATTCTACTCCAAGACATCGCCCCCGAACCGAGCCACCTCAAGTGGCTGATGAAGAAAGTGCATCACAGCAAGTTGAAATTGCTTATCGTAGCATGGAGCCGAAGCAATGGGCAATCTATCGAGTGCCAGAAAAATCAAATGTAAGGTGTGTGGGGATGCTTCTGAGGGGCAAGTGTTGGGCTTGGATCCGTGGTGACAAGTTTGCTTCTGTTCCAGCCCCATGTTTCTATGGGGAACAAAAGCAAGCAGGATTTTCAAGATGGTGTTGGTTATATTGCTACAACACTGATGTCAACCATACAAAGTAGCTTGAAGACACACTATAGTGACTAAACCTGATGCTATACCTAAAGAATGGCCAGTTGCTAATGGGGTTGCGCTCACCTTAGATGAGATTGAAAACCTTGAGAATTTTGGTTTCAATCTTGAAAGGAGAGTTGGAGACATAAGTGATAAAACCAAGACTGTTCCTATAGAGATGCATAGGAGGCCAGTGAGAAAAGGTAAGGCAGTTAAATTTATTGGTACCGTCTCCAAGCAAAAGCAAGGTAAAATAAACTTGGCTCAAACACTTAAGTGTGAGATTCACTCCACGAAGTACATCATTGCGCTTGCAAAGGAGTACACAGTCAAAACAGAAGGTGAAGAGTACAAAATTGCCATTCAAGACTTTCCTTCTTGCACATGTCCAAACTTTACGAAGTGCGAGGAACATAGAAAGGCATATGCTCCTTGCAAGCATATGCATTACATCTTCATCAACATCTTGCACCAAGATCCTAAAGTGAATATTCATATACACCAAACAAGCCTTACTATTGCCGAGTTGCAGAAAACTTTTGGAGCTAATTAGATTTTCCAGCACTATCAATGTTTATTCTCTATCAATAATATAAACTAATTATACCTTATATAAATAATAAAAATATTTTATTATTTCACTTTTCATTTCATATACTTGCGAGGGTTCTTTTCGCAATACTACCAATAGTATTTGTCAGTTTCAATTTTTGTCTTTACCATCTCAAAAAATATTTCATGGTAGCCTTTCGAGTGTGTGATATTGCAATGTATTGTGAGAGCATACGTACCATCATAGTTGTTTTTTTTTCCTTTTAAATGGTTATATGACCTTATATAGAATCTTAATTCAAATTTAATAATTTTAAAATTCTGACGAACCTGACATTTACTAGCTAGAAAGCACAAATTTAAAGAAGTGACAAGAATACTCTTTTTGCAAACATTTTATTTTATGTTCTAACAAAAGTCTCTATTATTGCATGTAGTAAATATTTAAATTATTAGAATAAGAAGTGTCCTTTAGAACATTTTTATCTATATAATATATAAAGAGTTATGAAATTATTAAGTTCGCCATAACTTTAAAATTTTAAAGTTTATAATATTTGTACTAAATTACAATTGAAAATTGAGCTCAACTCGTGAACTCAACTCTTCAGCTCGTGAGCTTAAATAAAGTCCACGCTCAGTGATTTAAGTAAAGGACTTGAAAGATCTCAAAATTGATGACATAAAGATGTTTAAAATCATAGGAGTGCTCAAAAGAGAGGAGAAGGGAGTGAATGAGGAACAACTCTTATTAAAGAGGGATTGACAAAAATTAAAATAAGCGACAAGAAAATGGGTTAAATTTTCCAAAATATAGACAATAAGGAAATGATAGATCTTTTATTAGATTTATAGGAGGAGCAGTTAGAAGAAATGGAAAGGGATATTTCTTTCCAACTTGAGTAAGATTTTTAAGTTGAAGAAGAGAAGCAAAAAAAAGAAATAATAATGTTATGGATGACTAAATTTAAGAAATTTAAAAATTTCAACTTTTATTAATTCAATCAAAATTAATTAGCACAATATTTTTACTTTTGCTAGATAAAACATAACTAAAGTTTTTGAAAAAATCATGTTTCTATAAAAAATAACAAGTAAACATGAATAAGAGTAGATAAAATAAAAGAGTTAAGAGGATATCCAAAAAAATGAATAAAATTTATTTAAATTCTAATCAATAATACAAATAAAATTATAAAGTTGACAATCTACTACATAATAAAATGTATACAAATTTTTCATTCTCCTTTCCATCTCTAAAATTTTCTAAACCAAATACACTACTTTAAAATTCCCTCTCTCCCCTAGCAAAACTTGGTTATTAAGAGATTTGGTTTTGATTTAAGAAAAACAATAAATAATAAAAACTCATGAAATATTTTGAAGTATTTATAATTTATGACTAAGGTGTTACTTAATAAGTAATCACTCTCGATGATAACTACAAATAATGCCATTGTTATAGATCTTTTGAGCTTTGTGTGATAATCTTTTTTATATATTTACAAAAATTCCTAGTAAGTTTATTTTACATCAATGTATAACAACTAATAAAAATGATTCTTAAAAGAATTCTATAAACACTAAGAGACACTTTTAGTTGATTTATTTTAATATTAAGTAGCAAAATAAAAAAGTTAACTAGAAAACAAAATGAAATGAAAATGCTTATGTAACTTATTCATAATCCAAACATTTTAAAATTTGAAAGTGTAATGTAAACTTTTGAATTTAAACTTTTTTAGAAAGTTACTCTGTCCAGTATTATTTAAACCCAAGAACACTTAACCGTAAGTATCATAAGCCATTAAATGATTGGAAAATAAAGTGGAGTTTTATTCATAAGTTCTTTCCCTATATTTAAGTCTTTATGGATTATCTTTTAAGTTGTTTATAATTCAACACACTTCATTGCAAGTTTATATCTTTATAAATAGAAATTAAAGGCCATAGCTCTTCTGAGAGCCTCGCTCTTTTGATACCTTACCCCTCAAACAAATTATACCTATTAAATGTCAATTTTAGTATATGCTATGATTTGCTTAGCCAACCAATAAAGTTAGATTTAAAACTGCTCTGATACTAAATATAAACTTTTGAATTTGAACTTTTTGAGAGGTATAATATTACTTAAATCCAAGGACATTTAACCATAAGTATCCCAAAACCTTTTTTTTTATTGAAAAATAGGGTGCACTATTATTCATAGGCCCTTTCTCTTTATATTTGAACCTTTATAAATAATCTTTTGAATTGTTCTCTTTGGTTACTTACACATTTAAATTCTAGCTCACTTTACATATGAATTTTAATTAATAATTAAATAAATAATCTTCAATCCACTTAAAGTTTTCACTATATATCCTTTTAATAACCCCATATAAAAGAACAACTACCATGATGAGAATTTTTATAGAAGGAAAATAAAAATGAGGCTCACAAGAATGTTCTATTAGTTTTTAAACTAAAAAGCAATATAATCAGTCTAGGTGTTTATGAAAACCTTGTGGAATTTCCACCTCAATCTTGAATAAGAAATGGAAAAAAAAACCATAACTAGAAGAAGCTTATGAATGGTGTGTATGTTGAGATTAAAATACATCTTATTTTTAAGCTCATATTAAATGCCTTGATAAATAAATTTAATGCACAAAGTAATCATAACTATTGCATACTTTCTAACAAATACTTCCATATCAATGATTTAAGACAAACAAGAATTTATTAGTCCTTTTTTGTTCTTGTTTTTTCTATTTGCTAGTCTTTTTGCCCCACTAAAACACATTTATACCCAATACAAATATGTCAAAAGCTTTGAAAAAATATCTCCCATCTTGTACAATTTACAATAGCCTCTCAACATTTTCATTGAGATTATAGATATATTAAAACAACTTTAACATAATAGGGGGGGTTAGATGATAAAAAGCTAGTAATCTATCATATTTGTAAAAGGAAACAAGACAACTTACTTTTGTCTCGGGCTATAATAGTGCCATGCAAGTGGCTTTAACACCCTAGCTATTATGTAACGTGAGTTCCACACCACTCTTCTATTGAGTAAAAGAGTTTATAGAAAAAAAAAAAGCATATATAAAACAAACATCACAATAAAAAAAAGCTTAGCTATAATTAACTATGGCATATCTCTAAATGTTACAATACCACAACACAACCATTCTAGCCCCATAGCTAGAGGATTGGTATAACCCTTGCCATATTGCCCCTCGCACTAGCTAATACCATGATCGAGCCATGCCATAGCACCATGAGCACTTAGCTACATTAAAGTAATCTATTAAATGGTTATGCTATCATAACATAAGTAGTGCCATGGTGCCATAGCCAAAGAACTAGCCATAGTAAGTGTTTGAGCAAACCATACCCTAACTAATGATAAAAGTGTTAAATTTATATAATTTGAAACCAAATTTTTATATATTTAAACAAAAGACTAATAATAGTGTGTAATTTGGATGAACCCTAATTTAGTGCTAACTTGGCAAGTGAGCATGAGGTAGAGGATAAATGCTAAGTGTGGAGTGTTTGTGTTACTTTCTTAAGCTTTTGGGTGAAAATCACTTTGGTTTTTCTTATTTTTGGTACATATGTCCATGAATGAGAATTGGTTTCTATTGTGGTAGAAATGAGGGGCAGTCATCATGTTAAATGCTCTCACGAATAATATGTGGCTATCTTTCATTTATAGAGTTTAACAATTGCTAAATTGAGTAACATGAGTGGTTGCTAATTTGACCAATTTAAATAAAGTTTTGACAAGGGGTATCAAGGTTTTATATGGCATATGAAACTTTCAATAAGATTGCAAAGAGCATTGCTAAAAAGTAATGCAATAAATCAAAGTAAAAGCTTGATTTTTGAGATATATTAAGTGAGTTGGACAAGAGAGCTACTTAAATACCCTATTGTGGCTAATGTTATAGCACTTTCTTCTTAGAAAATGGTAAGTATCGAGGCAAATGTTATTCATGTGTAAAGAATAAAGGAGAGAAACTCCTAAAGTTGTGTTCAATGAGAAAATTTAAATTTGGACACGGGATAAACACCATTATATTCAGTACAATCTCTATATTCCGTAAATATGCCAAATGAGCAAATCTATTTGGGGCCGAAACGAGACTAACATAAAAGACATGATAGCGAGGGTGTTTAGCAGACACAATAAGCTATCATTTAACGAGTATTGAGGGATTAATCTCAATATTGCAGGGGTTCCCAACACTAACAAGTGTAAGCCAACAATATGAGTTTCTCATCACTGTGTTAAATATGTTTGACTTAATGACAACTTAAGATTTCCTTCCTTAGTGCCCTTTCGGTCTAAGTGCATATGTGTTGACCAGTTTTTCAACTAACTTAGGTGGAGACCATAAAGGAAACTAGCATCCTGCCATGGTGGCAGTAAATAGAGAGTGTCCGTAGGGATTGGCCGACAAATATCTTTCGATACCCAAAATCATATTCATGATATAGTGGCTTTGAAATTTATAAGCTATGATAGCTCTAAGTTGCAATATATAAAATTGCAGAGGTTATTTTTGCTTTTAGTGGCTAGGAATCTTGGTGAGATAAAAAAGTTGTAAGAAACTAAAATGAAGTTATAAGCTCTAGAAAGAGGGTTGGAAAGGTTAATTGTGAAATAAAGTCATTTATGCTAAGTGGACATGTATTCGAGAAATGTTTGAGAGGATGTATTTGTAATCTCTTGAGTATGAATAAATATCAATCTTAACATATGGTGTGATTCCCTTAGTCAACCAACAAAGTCAAACTCAAGACTCTTCTGATACCAAATGTAAGCTCACGAGTTTGAACTTCCCAAGAGGTCACCCAACCCAATACTATTCAAACCCAAAGATGATTAACCCTAAGCATCCTAAGACCCTTAATCGATTAAAAAAGATATGCACTTTTATTCATAAGCACTTTCTCTTTATATTTGAACCTCTATGTATCGTCTCTCAAGTCATTCTTTTTTATTGTTTATAACTATGTTATAGCTTAGTTTTATGCACTAGGGAGGAGAGAGAACAATAAAACTCCTTTCATAAATGCAAGAGTTGTGAGGGGGATATTTACTAAATGTATAACATTTGTGGTTATTTTTGTGGTTGTAACAAACGAGAAAAAAAAATTTAATAGCAATAGTAAAGAGAGCAAAACTTTTCTTAAAGAGAAATCACTAGAAAGAGGACTAATGCTCCACTTCAAAATTAAGAAAATCAGTTACTTTTAAATATGGGAGTATAGAAGATGTGAGAGGACTTTTTGACAAAATAGCTTTCCATAACAATGTGATTTGGATGTCCATGATCTTGAGCTCATCTTGGAAAGTAGATAAATAACATTAAGTTTTTAGTCACTTGGTGATATCTCAATAGATATTTAGGGATTTTTAATTCTTTATGACTAGACTTATAACATATGTTAATTTAGTGGATGTAAGAAAGACTAAGTGCCTAAAAATAGTAGCTTTCATTCACTCTCAAATTAAGGAAGAGCAAATGCAACTTAAATATGTTTGTGGTTAACAATGCTAACTATAGTAACATTAGAAACACTTTAAGGGGTTTTCTTTATTTGATGCCTTGAAAGGGTGTGGTTTCATAAATATCTTTGGATTTAGACGAAAATAAAATGATGTGATTATATTATTGGATTGGCTTGGAGTGTTTTAATTGTATAGATATGATGTATATGAAAATGTAAGAGAAGAGAATAAATCTAAATAAAGGAAGTATATTATTATAATTTTTATTGCTTGATAGAGCATGGTGATCTACATTATTGTTGGTGCATAAGTTGATAAAACATTAATCACCCTTATATTATAATTGATAAAGTGTAAGTTTAGTCATTGGCCTTTTAATTATTTCTTGGTGAAATTTACAATTTTAAATTTTAAATAAGGGAAAGACCACTATATATATAACAAGCTAAGTGACATCCATGATAATAATATTCAATTTTGATGGATTTAACTAAGTGTTAACTTTTAATTGAGTGTGAAGTAAAGGTTCTTGGTTTGCACTAAGAGGATGGAAGAAATAAACAATAGGCATTGAGTGTTAATGCGTAAAGTGTTTATGTTACTTTTTTAAGTTTTTAAGTAAAAATCACTTTAGTCTTTTATTTTATTTTTTTGCATGTGTCCATGAATAAGAATTAGTTATACATATTCTTCATAAAAAAATTTATGATGACTTTTAAGGCAAGAAAGAAAAGCAATGCTTAAGGAATCTAGAGAGAAGCAACATAAAAAGATATTTACCTCTAAATTTTTGGCATCCTAGGAATTAACACTATAACACTGTATTTAAATTAATGGATCTTCCTTATTTACATCCTAATTACCCAAGTTTTGGTGCATACATTGTCTCTTTATCTAGATTTTTAGAATTGCTTATGTGACTTTCATATTGTATGGCATTATGGTTTTTTATATTTTTTCTTGAGTTTGTCAAGGGAACTCATTGATTTTACTCATACAAAGAGATCAATTTTCTAAGGAAAAACATTAACAACATTAGGCAATAAATAAATCTTTAGTTATTATAATGTGTACTCTCTCTCTCTCAAATTTCTATTGTGCCATTTGCTTATTCTTTTTTCTTTTATCCTATGGTTAGTTAGGAGAAAAACTGACTAATTGCACATAAGCCTAAAGACTTATTTGAAGTATAGATTATGGGTTATAAATAGGTAGATGCATTATATCACAATCAAGGTAAGTTATCTTTTTCATTTTAATTTTCAATGCATAGCAATATTATAATTGGGATCTTTAATAGGTCCAATGGTAATTCTCAATCATACTCATGCTCACTTGGGAAAATAGGTGGTAGTGATTTCAAATCTGGATAGATAAAAATGAACTTTGTGCTTGTAAATTTTCTAAATTATGATAAATTCTAGTTTGAATGCATCTACTAGCCAATTTCCACTATTAGCCTTCTAACTATGATGGTATCTAACATGATCATTATCAAGGTAAAATGATTTGGTCTAGAAAAAAGTATCAAGTTTGTTTTTATTTTCTAATATATTCTTTACATTGTTGATAGTAAGGGGCTATAGATGAATATATATATGAAAATTTCACACTATGTACAACACTTTGTGTTCCTCATTTAGCTTAGTGTGGAACCAGCTAAAAAGAGGGAAAGTATAAAAAGAAAAGCAACTTTAATAATTATAAGGTTTTAATGAGTTTAACTCGCTGTAATAGGCAATATGTATTCTCGAGAACATGAGTGCCATGTGGGTGGTTGGATCACCTTAATATGTGAGCTATTGCCTAGTCACTCTTGCTGTGAGATCCACTTCATGGCTGATGATCTAGGAGAATGGTGGATTTCATAATCACTAGGCAACTCCAACAAATCCAAGTGGAGAGCTGCTGTAATCCACCACAGAAATCTGCATACAAGCAATTGCCACAAAAACCCTAAACCTAGGTATAAATTCAACAAATATTAGATGGCAATTTTCAATTTAACCAACATTACATATACTACTTAATGGGCTTGCCACATGCATGTTAAGGCTGTTCATGGCATGAACTCAAAATGTGCTCATTGGGCTAATGTTCGGCTCACCCTTTCCAAGTAGGAATAAACTTTGTTGGTAGTGCTGGACAAACTTGTTCTTCTTTCCTAAGATAAAAAACATTCTTATCATCTTGTTCCTTGCAATTGACTAGGGATCTCTTCCATAAATCTGGATGAGAGATTGCTATCCACCCTAGCATTGAAAGTTGGCACTAGTCCAAGATCAAGGCTCAGCAACCTATTGAATTTGTATTGAATCCTAAGAATATTTCTTCGTTCAAGTCATAAGAGGAGTGACAATAAAAAGGGGAACAATTAGGGATTAGTGGTGAATAAAAAGTCAAAGTGCCACTAAGAAGGATACTGCCTTAAACTGAGAGGCAAGTGTGTTATGCATCCATGGGTGTACCATTATGATAAACTCTCATGGTTGTGTTGCCCAGGACAGATTCCCAGGCAATGCACCAATAAAAAACCCGCAATGGACAAGATACACCCATGGATGCACAATGCTCCCCACTCATTCACACGCTCCATGGCAATCTTTCTCGACACTTCTTTTATTCTTGTCTCTTCTCTTTTTTATGTAAGGAATATTCCTGGGAATCCACAGTGAAATTTCCATCATCCACTTTGCGAGCAGCTTTGCACACAGAATCCAGATTTGTCTAAATTATACTTTAGCTATATTTCTTCGGCAGTTTGTGGAACAGGGCTGGCCTGGTCCTCAGCTTCTGAGGTCCATGACTCTAATTCTTTTATTTATCTTGGCTTAGTTTCCAGAAATAAAGTATTTAGTAAAACTAATTCATCCAACTTGTGAAGAACCGAACTTCTGACGAGCTCATCACCTCCAGGCAAACTCCAGATTTCAAATTCCTGGGCGGTTTTTGTCATCCAATTGGATTTGGTGCATTCACATTGAGCCAGTGCTTTGACCTTCCATGAAAACCTGGATATGCTCAAAGGAACTGCCGATGTTCCTGACGTTTTTCAAGTGATGTTGGCTCCCAGCTCGGAGCTTGTAGATCTAGTTTTTAGCTCGTTTCTGTTTCTATTGACTTTCTTGAAAGCGATCAGTTCCTGAGAACGAGAAACCATTTCGTAATATGAAAAAGACTACAATCTAAATCATGTTATGCACTGGAAAAACCTTCGATTGGCTGCTCTTTTACCACCTCCAAAACTAGAGTTTCCCCTCACTGGATTCTGTGGTAAGCAAGGAGCTCAAGGTTAGAAACGGTAAACTCATAATCGACACTTATCTTTCGAACCCTGAATCCCAGAAACGAGACAAAGGAAATTCTTACTATTAGACGCAAAGAGCATTCCACAATTCCTCGATAATAGCTCGGCCTCCTAGTTCGATCTTCTATCTGTCCATTCATCCAATGGCGTGGATTTTAAATCATCGACTTCCCGCCTCAAGTGCCCTAGCGATGCTGGCCGTCGGATTAAACCTCTAATCCAACGGTCGGATTTAGGATCTAGGGCGCCAATGGGAGCGGCTTCTTGCGACGGCGATGGCGAGCGCAATGCCGTCGTCGTCGGCCTCCAGCCCGTGGCGCTCGTTGATCACGTCGCCCGCGTCGACTGGGCGATGCTGGAATCCGTGCCGGGCGAGCGCGGCGGCTCAATTCGGGTAAGATATTTAGTTTCCCTCCTCGAAATCCTCAAAGCTTTTGCTCGCTTCACTCAGGTCACGGCCACGGAGCTAGAAGACATTCTAGCTCAAGTGAACAAGCATGTTCTGCCCAATGGTGATTTCTCCAGTCCAATTCGCACGCTAGCTGGAGGTAGTGTAGCGAATACGCTCCGAGGCTTGGCGGGGGGGCTGGGCGTGAGATGTAAGATGGTCGGTGCTAGAGGCAATGACGAGCAAGGGAAAATGTTCGCTACGAGCATGCGAAGCTTTCAGGTGGATCTTTCGTGCCTGAGAGTAAAGTCTGGACCAACAGGCCAGGTGACTAAAAATTCCTTCTTTTTCTTTCTCTGGGTGTTCTTACTGCTTGTCTTTGTTTTAGTGCGTGTGCCTTGTGGATGCTCTTGGCAATCGCACAATGCGGCCTTGTTTATCTGATGCAGTGAGGCTTCAGGTAAATTGATTTTCCCTTTTTGGTTTTCGCAAGTTGTTAAAAGTGTGTCTTGTTGCCATAGGCAAGCGAATTGACTCGCGAGGATTTCAAGGGGATCAAGGTGATATTTGTAAAGCTTGTGTTTTGATACGCAAATTTCCGTGTTTTTTTTTTTCTTTTTTCTTTGTCTTTGCAGTGGCTTGTGCTAAATGGCTACGGGTTCTATGGAGAAGAGCTTGTTGAAAGCGCAGCGCATCTCGCCAAACTGGAAGGTGCTCTTGTTTCGATGGATCTCGCTAGCTTTGAGGTTCTGTCAACACAACAAACAATCTTTATAGGGAAAGAAGCTTTGTCGCCTCAAATTCGACTAACTAGCTCTGTTTGCTTGTGTAGGTAGTGAGGAACTTCCGGCCGCGCCTCTTAAAGCTCCTTCAGTCGAGAAAAGTAGATCTTTGCCTCGCAAACGAAGACGAAGCTCGTGAACTTATGGGGTAGTTGTTTTCCATCGCCATATACTCGTTTTTACCCGTTCTGTCTTGCAGCGGAGAGCCAGAGTCCACTCCAGAATCTGCATTAAAGTTCCTGTCGCAGTACTGCAACAACGCAGTCGTTATGCTGGGATCAAAGGGCTGCATTGCTCGAAGTGGAGACGAGGTAAAAACAGCTAGGAGAAACTAAACTTTGGCTCTACAATCTAACCAACCGATTTTTATCTTAGGTGGTCCGAGCGAAAGCTGTGGAAGGCGGGTCCGTGGTGGACACAACCGGCGCTGGCGACTTGTTCGCGAGTGGATTCTTATATGGGATGATAAACGGCCTCTCGCTGGATCATTGCTGCAAGCTTGGCTGCTGCACGGGGGCGGCAGTGGTACAAGATTTGGGGGGCGAGATTAAGCAGCAAGGGAAGAAATGGATGCTCCAAAAGATGGCGAGCATGGGGCTTCCAGTTTTCCAAGCCTGACGAATTTTTTTCAATCAAAAAGTCCTATTTGCAAGAGGGTCAAGAAGAGTTTCACCTGGGAAGTCTAGAGGATCGAACGGGCGACCTGGTGCCTGTGGTTTGTTTTGATTTGTGGGTTGTGAGTGTGGGCTATGGCGAGCAATGCATTGAGCGCGGCGAGCGTGGAGGCCGCGTCGCAAGGGCTCAAGGAGCTGGATCGATTGAGGAGAGAACAAGATGGTCTGATCAAGAAGATCAATAAGATCCACGCCAAGCTCGCAGAGACCCGTAAGTAGATTTTTTTTCTTCTTTCCACTTTCGGCAAAAAAATTACATTTTATCTAGGACCTTTTTTTCTTCTCGAGGAAGGATGTGATTTAGCTTTAGTTTGCAGAACCAGAGCAAGCCGAGAAGTTCGAAGATAAGTTCTGGAGCAAGCTACGGGATTTGTATAGTCAAGCTAAAGCACTTGCGGACGCCGAAGAAAGGTTTTTTTTCTTTTTTCTTTTCGAGGATGATGGTGCTAATTTTTTTTCGGCCGAACTAGTGCGTCAAATGCTTGTCTTAGTAATCTGGACGCTCTCTCGATACCTTCACAAGCTGCTGCTGCTCATCGACGTAAAACTGGTTGGCTCTCTTTTCTCCTGTTCTCTTTTTTGCAAGCTGATGTTTTTCTTGATGGAATGCCAGAGACTGGCGATCAAAAGCGGAAGAGAGCCAAGGCCGATGCAGACTCTTCCAGGCTGAATCCGAACGTTTCTCGGTCGGCTGATTCAATTGGTAAAGCTGTTGGAGACCAGGTCGAGCTTGAAAGTTTTTATTTTCCTTGTTTCTTAGTGATTTGTGCTTGCCTTCCAGGTCGCCGCGCGGATTACTCCTGAAGATTCAGAGAAGAGCGAGTGGATTGTCGTCAAGGTGACCCGCTTTGATCGCGAAACAAACAAGTTAAGTCACTCTTTTTGCTCGTCTTTTTTCACAGTGCTTTGTCTCTCCAGATATGAAGTGATAGACGAAGAGCCTGGGGACGAAGAAGAAAATGGTGGAACCGGTGGACCGAGGTAAAGCACCCGCGACTTTAACATCGCTAATCTTCTCTCATCGCCCTCCAGGAAGTACAAGTTATCTCCCTCCGCAATCATCCAATTCCCAAAACCAGCGACAGCGCTGGATTTTCCAACGGGATCTCAAGTTCTTGCGGTGTATCCAGGCACCACCGCACTGTACAAAGCTACTGTCGTCGGTCCTCATAGAAAAGTAAGCCAGAAAGAATTCCTAGCACTGGTTTTGCGCTGATCGAAACTTGTCTTGCGCGTGCCAAAAACGAATTTTTATGCATCAGAAAAAAACGGACGAGTAAGTTTTTTTTCTCTATCTCTTGTATCGTGTTAACCGAGACGTCGTTGGCTTTCTTGTTCCAGCTATATTCTAGAATTCGATGACGACGACGAGGATGGATTTCTACCAAAGCGAACAGTGCCATTTTACCACGTTGTCACTCTTCCGGAGGGGCACCGCCAGTAAATCAACAACAGCCAGTAGCATTGTCGCTGTTGATCAGCTGTACCATGTCGCCTGTAACAGTAACATACGAGAAGAAGCTCAACCGGCCAGCAAACATGGTAGAGCAAGTTCACCATAGCATTGCTGGTAAGAGTTGCAATGCTCATCCAGAATTTGTACCATCGGGGATAAGTCCTCTCTAAATCTTTGAAAAACCGGTGCCTCCTAATATCTATTACATCCGATTCTAATCTCTAATGATGTCTGGCCATGCACAACTCCAGGCTAAATTCTATTCGGTTGACTGGTAAAGCTTGAAAGTTTTCTTTTTGCCTTTTTCGTTTCTTCGTAACTTGTGCTCGCCTTCCAGGTGATTACTTCTAGGAAGAGCGAGTGGACTGTCGTCAAGGTGACACGCTTTGAGCGCAAAAGCTGTCTTTTGCTCGTCTGTTTTCTCATTGCTGGCATGAGTTTCACAGGGGTGTGCTTATGTTACAGCGCTGTCGTAAGCCAGAACGAATTCCTACCAATCTTGCGCGTCTAAAATCGGATCTTGTTGCATCAGAGAGAAAACGAGTAAGTCTCTCTCTATCTCTTATATGTGTTAACCGAGAAACTGATGTGTTGTAGCTACTATATGTTCGCTGTCGCCGATTTACTGTCGGTGCCCCGGAAGAGACGTGGTAAAGCGCTGAAGCAAACGACGTCATCAGCTGAATTGCAGTACTCATCCCATCCAAGTGGCGGCTTTAATGTTGCGACTTTCTGATAGTATATTCACGCCTCTGAAACCCTGAAGGTGTCAGCAGAAGGCTTGCTCAGCGAGCTTGGGCACGTTGAGGTATGCTCGATAATCAAGATTTTTTTGCTTAATCTAGAAATATGTCCTCTCTTTTTTCAGGAACGAAGAAAGGATACAACGTGTTGTGGAGGATTAGATGGATGGTTTCTGGGCCCTTCAGATGCTTTCACCACTTCTGCTGGCTGTTCCTTGTTCAGTAGAGTCACTTGATCTACTCAGAAGAGCCAGATGGCACTGTGAAGCACACCTAGAGAGCCTTTTTCCAAAACCTGGATATCTTACTTGGTTACACATAAATTGCAAAGCATGTCAAATGTTTGTGACAAACATAATCCTTAGCTGAAGTGGTTGACAAGATCAGCTTTGGTCTATAGTATTGCTCAATTCAATATTTTATAGTTCACTTTAAGTTGTTTTAACTCTTAAATATATAGATATGTAACAATTAACATAAAGGTACTATAAGTAAATTCATATAATACTTTATACATATTAGGAATAGGTATATTAATTGGGGTTTAGACCCTTGCTTATATACAAAAATAAATGGACTAGATTCAATCCCAAATGGATAGTCTATGCTATAATATTATAATTAGTGTATTCAGGGTTATATATATATATATATATATAGACACATACAGAGAGATACATACAAACTTCTTTTTCTTTGGAAGATGAAAAATTGATGAAAATAAATTAGCTGGGACATCTAGAGTTTTTCCTGGGTAATTACAAACTATTATAAGAATCTAAAGTTCCCACAAAACCACTAACAAAGTCACTTATAACTATGACTAAAACACCAAAGCCATGATATAAGCATCAATTGCCTACAAAATCTCAATGAACTAATTGCAATTCCATATATAACTACCAAATGCTCAAACTAACATTGAAGTCATAGCTTTGAATTAAAGCAAGGGACTTTGAGAGCCATTGCAATCTATAAACTACCATTGCAACAAATGATATATTTCGTCTTTAAGTCTATTTGTCATATTATTAACTCAGACTCATGACTATAAGCAAAACCTACCTTTACGTCTTCCTTTCAATCAATATTCAAGACCCATATTAACTTAAACTCACAACTATTGTTCACGTCCAACATTGTATATAAGACGTTGGATTCATTTTGTTCGTCTTCCATATCCTTCTTATCCCCTTCTTGAAGGAGGAACTCTTTGATGTGGTTTATTGACTTGATAATGACAAATGTAAATCTTGTAAGTGTTTGAGGAGTTTTTTTGCTGAGAATCGTCATGATAATCACCATGGACACAAAGATGGAAAAAAGCATCACAAGCTAACTACTTTGGATGCAAAAGGAAAAAAAGTTCTAAAGCATTGGCTTTGTTCAGGTTTGTTGTGCTCATCTTCAGTCCACCATCTATGTTTGGCTTCACTTCACTATCGCATTCACTATATTAGGGTTAAATATTTCATTCAAACTCACTATATTCATCCTCACTCCGCAATTTATATTACTTATCCTTGCTCCACTATTGTATCCACTCATCTTCATTCCATCGTTGGGGTTAAACTTTCGTTTGTCCCCTTTACCCCTTCCTCTAAAGAAAAGAAAATTTGAAGTGGCAGGGCAAAAAGGAGAAAAATAGAAAAATTAAGGAAAAACAATTGTAAAAGAAGAAAAAGTGGATAGAAAAGCATTGTAAAAGGAATTTGTAAACATTTGAGATGGGAAAATAAATAATAACATTCACACTCTCAAAAGAATACATAAACTCCTCAGTAGTAATGGGAAAGCAAAGGCTTCTAATAACATTCACAAGTGGGAACATATATTCAACTTAAAATTCTAGCTAAAGTAACTCAACCCTTAGAATAGAGGAATACTCAACACTAAAACTAATAAAAGATTTTGCTAATAAAACAAAAGTAAAATTCTCAACTTCATGTACATATTGAACATCCAGATTAATATGAAGAAGATATAAAACACTCAGCTCAACATTGGATTGAGAATGAGAATCATAAGAGTCATTAATAACCAATGTGCCAAAAGAGAAAACATTAAAGATGAGGAAGAAATACTAGGAACATGAAAAAATGGTTTAGACTGATAAATAAAAGAAGGTTGAAAAAGAGTAAAAGGTAAAGAGAAAAGATTAGATGGCAAATTAAAAGTTTAATACATACCCTGTGAAATCTCCATTTCATCTCTAAAGTTATTTTTATAATAATCAAGCTTGTGAAAACGATCTGAAATCCATTCGAGCTCACACATATCGTCTTCCCATAAACTCAATTCTCAAATATTTTTCAACAACCAAACTACATCATTCATAGTTCACCAATCAATGTCACAATCATGCTCCATATCAACAAGAGATGGCAGAATACTGAGAACAAAACACCAAGAACAAAACAGGCTATGTAATCATGTCTCACAAAAGTTAGAGACGGCAACACACCAAAAATGGGCATAGCACCAAACCCCACAACACTAAAAGTTTAATCCAATAAAGTAATATAAACAATCTTAAGTGACATACTCCTTGATCAATGATGGTGTGGCATGGTAGAAGAAATAAATGCAATGAAGATAAGAAGAAAGAGAAAATCTATGCACATAGCTAAAAAATTTTGCTTTTCAAGGACAAATTACAGTGACTTTCACCTCCACCAATATAAGTGTTTAGGATATAGGAATAAATATATTAATTGGTTTAAACCTATACAAGAATGGATGAATAATATTATAATTAGTGTATTACCTAGCCAAGGTATATATGTATTTATAAACCTGAATTTTATTTATTTTATTTATTACATCTGAGATGAATGCTTTTATTTGTAAATGGTGGCCGTTGATGGTAGGGTTCCATTCCTGGTCGTCCAATTCCTACGGTCACAATTTAGAATCCTGGCCGTCCCATTTCAACAGTAGGTTTAAATCAAATTAAAATCCATGGAGAGAGCTGTGGACAGCACAACGTTTGAAATTGAGGGAATGGTTTGCATATCATGTCCTTAGTTTTTATCTCGGATGTTTTTCACACGACAACTCCATGGAGCTTTTGCTTGATGAACACTGCAATTGGATCAGCTGAGTTGAAGTCCCTAGACTTCAGATACTAAGTGGCTCTCTGGATCCATTGCGTAGTTTTTCTAGAATTTATGTTGGTCACACAGCTTTGTTTTGATATAGTGAGGATGGAACGCTCTTGGCTGCCACTACAAACGGTGGCAAAACCTTTGTGTGGGGGCTTTTGTTTGCGCATTCACTCTTAAGGCGATGCTCATGGCCGCAGCTCCATCTAGCGTCACGCAAAGCTGACAAAACAGTTTCCTTCGCTTACTGTTCTTCCTTTCGTTCGTGGCTCCCACGCCATAACCATTGCAAAGATTGGAACGCACAAGGGCTTCGAACGCATCCTTTCTAGGCCTTTGGCATTACTGGAATTGTAACTATTGCTTCCTTCCATCGATTTGCTTCTCACACAGGGTAATAACTCATCTCATGAACACAAGCCGGTAATAGTCACTTCTAGTCCTGGCAACTTTTTTTGTTTCCCAACAAGCCTTGAAGAAAACAAATAACTGTTTTTCTGAAGCAGCAAAGTTTAAATGCTACAAACACTCAGTATATGATCTTCCTTCCTAGCTTGGACTTACACCATCAATCGGTGTAGAAAGTTAGACAAAGCTCCGGAACCACCAGCAACCTCTGTTTTGTAAGATATCTCCTCTGCCTTGATGACGTTAGAGCCACCGTCCCTCCAGCCGATGAAAACCTGCCACCGAAGTTCTATCACTCCCGATGGGGATCATCACAGAGTGTTAAGCCACCGGCTTCAAGTTTAGATCCAAGTAGCTAGCCATGCCTGCGACAACTTCATCCCGTCCGATGCATTTGCATCGAAAGCTGGAACTCAGTGAGGCAGGAGCCCTCTCTTCCTCCTCCCCCACCTCCTCCTGATCACCGAGAGGAAGTAGAGGAAGAAGAGGAAGAGCAGCGCAACCAGCAGCCCAGCAAGGAATGGCAGAAGCAGCGGGGTTGCCGCCACAGCCGTCGCTTGCAAGTTGAGATCATTGGAGGAAGCCAGCTGAAGATATGCATTGCTGCTGCTGCCGCCACCTTCGCCTTCCAACAGCGAGTTCAGGAAGGCATCACTGCTGCTAATGCCTTCTCCTTCAAATAACTCGATGAAATCACTGGCACTGGCACTGCTACTGCTCACCCCAACGTCATACACTAAACTCTGAGAGCTCGATATTGAAGTCCCTTCAGCTTCTTGAAACGTTTCGGTGTTGATCCTCTTGGCCTTCGCACCATCCTCGCCCAAGCTTCGAGGGAACCACCGCCACATAAAAGGTGGTGGCGATGCTGGTGGTGGTGAAGCATTGCTGCTAGCCTCCTTACTGTCACCAGTGCCGCCAGCCAGTAACTTCTGAGATGGAAATCCTGTGGCTGCATGGGACTTTAGCACCTGTTCAATGTCCATTTCAGTACGAATATATCTTGTTCCTGTCAGCAGAGGCATACCTTGTAGGATGTCTCGTCGGCCATTGCTGCTGCAAGTTCTTCACTATTCTTGTATGGAAGCCTCCTGTGCGTTCTCACACCATCACCTCGCAAGCTCCGCCAAAAGACTGAAGCTGGTGTCGATGAAACATCACCTTGCCTCAACAACTTTCGAGATCCTGCTGCTGCATGAGACTTTAGCACCTGTTCAGCATAGATCTTAGTACGAATACATATCTGATTCCTGTCAACAGAAACATACCTTGTAGGATGACTCCTCGGCCATTGCTGCCGCAAGTTCTTGTCCTTCACTATTCTTGTCTGGAGGCCTCCTGTGCTTTCTCACGCTGCTAGTGCCATCGCCTCTCAACCTCTGCCAAAAGACTGAAGCTTGTTCTTCTCCATTTTGTTGTGCGCGCAGTGGAGCTATGAAGCCATCCACCCAGCGGAATAGAGAAGGTCCATTCTCGTTGGAGACGAAGATAGGAGGACCTGGCGCTGCTTCCAGAAGCATCCGTCGGGAACTGATAACTAGGAATCGATGCCACCCCAAGAAGTTCTTGAGTTCTTCCCATAATTCCTGGGACGTCACCTCGTCCTCCTCCAAGCCCGCATTCAAAAGCCTACTCCACATTTCTTCTTTTATCGACTGAAGAGTGGTCGGTAGCTTCCAAGTCCACTCTCCAACTAGCTGCCTAAGTTCCTCCACCTCCAGATGCATTTCGGCTCTGGACGGTAGCTGCACCGACGGGAATGTCCAGGTCCGAAAGTAGCTCTGGATATCCTCCCAGCTCAGGTTGTCGTCGTCGTCGTCGATTGCAAAGCCACCGAGAGAAGTATACCGAACTGAATCCACAGTGCCAACCATGTCCGCCTCTAGCTGCAAGAGAAGGTTGGTGCGGTTCCAGGCAAACCATCTAAGCCCTCGAGTTACCTCTTGCGAATCATGGTTTTCATCCTCGAGTACAGGTAATGGTGGTGGATCATACTTGGAAACACTTGATGCTGCCGCGTGACTGCTGGCGATAACTGCCTCGAGCTGCGAGGGTGGTGCTGGCGAGGACGAATCCTCCAGCTCGATTGGAGCAACCGGCTGCAAGAGAAGATTAGCTACATCTGGAGTTACCTCTTCCAAGTCATGCTCGTCATCCTCTTCCAGTACAGGTGCATCATACTCGGGAACACTTGATGCTGGGCCACTGCTGGCGATCACTGCCTCGAGCTGCGAGGGCAGTGCTGGGAAACCCTCCGCTTTCTTGTCCGCTGTTGCGGCAGGAGTCTGCCCGCACGCGAAAAATGTCAAGGAACAAGAAAAAATGACAGAAACGAGCGAACTGTGCACACCTCAAGGAGGAGGACCTTCAATCCTGTTGCCTGTGTGCTTGCTTGTGTGCTTGCCTGTGCTGGAGCGCGTCGCAACCAGGAGAACGCCAATGCTAGAGCTTCCATCGCCGCCAATATAATAGGGCAGGGTTACTATGTAAAATATCGATTTAGAAGATCGTGAGAGACGAGGAATATTATCGAAGGAATATATGTAAAGAGATTTGCTTGGATCTCAAGCAGCTCGCGAATCTGAGGATCATCAGCGGCCTTCTTTCTGGCATCCCGCGTCTTCTACTGCTAATCTTAGGAAAACCTCATTTCTTGTTTCGGCAAAAACGTCACCAATGGCGATCAATAGAAAAGAACCTCAAAAAACGCTGCGGACAGGATGCATGCCTCGCATTTTTCCAAAAGTGCAACTAAGTTTCGCTCTTCTTTGCCTTTCCATGGATGAGACCTTGGTAGACGTCGCCATTTGCATAGTAAAACGTATTGGTCTTGCCTTGGACCCAATTTCCGTCCTAGAGATCGTCCATCGACCTTGGAAACGTAGAATCACGCGACGGAAAGAGAAGAAGAGATTTACGATCGTTACTTCATTCATTTCCGGTGTCCTCCTCCACAACGTCCTTTATACGAACCCCCTTGAAAGCACATCTCCACCGATACTCGTTTTCCTGATTAAGAACAAACCAAATGGAAGCTTACGCAGCTCGTTGCGACAGAGACTGCGCTGACCTGTTGCTATTTCTGTCTTGGATCGCGTCGATTCCCATCCTTCGAACGCCGTTGTTAGGCACTGCAGCAGGGTCATAAGGCAACGGTTGCACCTTGTTTGCTTCGTGTGGTTCCATGTAGCTGTTTGCTTGTGCTTGCTGGATTTCTCGAACTCAACCAAGCTGCCGAGGCTCTGATTTTGATGCAGAACGGTGAATGTGGGAGTCACGGTAGTGCATTTCATCCTTTCGTGCTCGCTTTGATTTGCATCAGTTCCGTAATCATGTTGAGGCGAGCGCCCGATAGCCCAAGGATCTGAGCAGAACCGAATGGTAGTAAATGAATGAAGTAGAGAAACGTATCTTACCATTCCTGATATAGAGAATTCAGTAGTTCCATCACCTGTAAAAGACGGTGGCAATTGTCAGAAACTGGAAGCAATGTCGCAACTTACAGATATCAGTCTCTTCTTAGTAATGTCTCGTGAACCTCACATAACTTGCAAACATGATGGGTCTTCTTACCGAGAAGCAAGTCATCAGCAGCTTTAAGAGTATAAGAGCAAACAAGACCGAAATGACAGCTTATTAAGAAAGACTTACTTTCGCCAGATGGTTTCGTGGCAATACAAAACCCGAGACCACCACCGGTGCGCACAACCCTGAGTTTGGCACATACTGCGTCCAACCCTTGACACAAAGAACATTAAAAACATGCCCTTCAAATGGAAAATTACTCGTACAAACATACCAACACAATCGCAGCTTCCACAGTTGATGGATTTTCAGCCTGAGCAAAGCAATGTTTCACGGAAACGAGTAAAGGAGAGATAATTTGTTCGCAAAGGGAAAAAAAACAAAGGAGAGAAGACTGTTGCAACTCACGAGCTCCACAATTCTGCCCGTGACGATTCTAGCTTGGGATGTTTCTCCTTCTCTTGTCTAGAACCAACCACTCTTCTCTCTAAATACCTTCAAAACACAGGAATCACGCAACCGCACTCCACTGAGCAGTAAAAGATCAATGACACGGGTATGGCTGCAAACACAACTTTAGCCTCATCAAGATGCCTTTCTTGGGTATTTGCTGCAAGTATAGACGTCCAATGTTACTACATCCTTCTCAGGCATTTTGACATAGATATATTTTCCCTCTCGGAGTTTCAAGTTTAAGATGTATTCATCGAACATGATGCTACAGAAGACCAAATTTCGATCAAAGCCCTGATCAAACATCGCCGTTGCCTCGTCCAGATGCCCGTTTCGGGCATACGCTGCCAGCATCGCCGAGAAGCTCACTAGGTTCCCAGAATTCAATCAAACACCGTCTTTGTGAACATGACAAGCCCATTTCTAAAAAAGATTCTATTGATGTTATAGCTCACATTTTGAATGCTCGTTCTTGGGATCTACTGCCGTTGATGGTAGGAAACCAGTCTTGGCCGTCCAATTCCAACGGTCATAACCTAAATTTTGAAACCATCGACATTGGAAGCCCTAATTCTACAGGGAGGAAAGGTGGCGTTGTGGATTGACTGAGATCTGCTAGTCCTCGAGCAAATCGGCGCAAAACAATTTTAGTACAACACGTTTTTCAACTGTCAAACGTTGCTGCAGGTGGAGGACCATAGCCAGCAGATCGGCTCCAATTTCACCGCTAGATTCGGGTGTAAATAGTATACAGAATCCAAGCGAGCGGTCTTAGACTGACATTGTCCAATACATCCATATATTCAAACGATTCATGCAAGGGTCGACACCGTCTAGGCCTTGTCTACACAAGTACATCTGCCAGCAATATCACGCTAGTAGACCTGAGCCGAGAACAGCTTGGTCTCGAGGGCGACTTCGCTCCAGGGAACATGGCCAGCTCGTCAAATTGTTCTTGAAGTCGTTGCCTCGGCTTTGACATTCTTTCCATTCCTGGCAGAGGAAGAGGCCCGAATCGATCATGCGCGGGCTGCGCGCCACTCGCGCGTGGATGATCTTGGCATCCGGAAGTGTCGTATAGCCCTAGGAGGGCAATGGCGCAGAGCAAGAGGCCGAGGGTGCAGAGCGAAGTCGTGAAGAGGCCAAGGACTCGCAGTCAACCCGAACAGGAGCCGAGATCGAGCTAGAGCGGTACAATCTCGACAGGTCTGGCTATCGTTTGCCATACAAGGGCCCGAAGCTTTAAAAAGCCTCTTCAAGGCACGTGGATCTATGGACAGGTTTGTTTCCTAGTCTCTGTGTTTGACTTGTAACTCGTACAGCTCCCGGGCCAGAAGTACTACTGCTGGACTCTAGTGCACTCTTAATCGATGAAAATAACATTAGCACCTAAAACTATAAAAGAAAAATTAAACTTAGTGAACCAAAAGTAGCAGTGATATCAGCGAATGGCCTCCAAAGCCAAGTATTCTCTCGGACGACGAGTACGAGCAACTCAAAGATTGGGATTGTCCGAGGGTGCCAATCCCCCTTTGTACTGAGTGTGATATTGGAAACGGTTGAGCACCTGGCTCAAGCGATGTTAAAGGGGTCGTGGAATAAAATCCTATGGTCGTAAACTGCATGGCAAATGACCAGAGAAAGTTCGATAAACGCATCTGAAAGATTCTCTGGAATAAAGCAATTTTGGAGACGCGAATACTACAAAAGCAATTAGGGCATTGTCGAAAAGCTTGTACAGATTAGGGCTACTCAAATGCAAAGCGAGGGATTTGAGAGGCCGAGGACGCGCAGCCATGGTCCTGTTCGACGAACTGCGCAGGAAATCGAGCTAGAGGAATACAATTTGGATAGATCTGGATTTCGCCTTCCCTACGACGGTCCCAAGCTCACGAGACCCCTTCAGGGAGAATGGGGATATAAAGAGGTAATTCTTCTGGTCCTGGCATTTGATTTGATCTAGTCTATACAGCTTCCACGCCACAAGCTCTACTACTGGACTCCAAGCGAGTGGCCATCCAAGCCAGATTTTCTGTCGGATGACGAGTACAAGCGCCTAAAAGAGGGGTGGAAACATCCCAATGTCATGATCCCTTATTGCACGGTGGACGACGCAGTGATCGAAGCGATTGACATAAAGGTAGATTACATGGCCCGAGCAATGCTAAACGGGTGGAACACACCCTGAGTTTGTGCATCCGCCAGTTTTAATCGCTCTCTTATGTCTTAGTAAGTTCAACCAAGAGTGAAAGAAGATATGTCGAAACCATGCTCTTCTCATTATGTGGAGTTTGCCGCAAAGAATCCCGAGAGCTAATTGAAAATAAGCTCCTGAGCACCAGCGACGCGACTGTAGAGACAAGCAGCGAGATCGCCGAAAACATGCAGTGACGGTACTTCAATAGAACAGTCATGACGCGTTTCTCAGTACTGGAACAGGACTTCGCTTAAAAATCCATGACTCGCTGGACAAGGACACTGTGGTAGTCTTTTCGAAACTTCTGAAGAGCTCGTCTCAGCCGTGTTCGCATTATTGCTTCGTCCATGACTTCATAGCGTGACAAAGGGACGGTTCCGTGCTGGCTGGGTGTTCCATGCTGCTATGGCGTCTCTGAAGATCACGGTCAATTGTCCATAGGACACATAGTTGACGACTGTCTATAAAGAGTAGCTAGCTTGAAATTGAGTACCGTTAAAACAAGCATGATGGAGATAATCTCATTGACATACGCCTGTCTCGAAATAAACTTGGCAGCAGGATCCGCTGCAGAACACCTGCCAGAGCTTAAGACGTCATGACGAGACTTAAAAGCTTACCAATGGCACACCCGAAAAACTTTGGCAGCGAAGAAAGATGTCTCGGAGGCAGCTGCCGCCGAAGCTACAGATGATTCAAAGGCATTGTCTTTGCGCTGTCGAGATTGTTTATCTCGCAAAAACTCGGATTCTTTCCCAAAGTTCACGGCAGCTTTTTCATCGTTCTCAAGGCACTTTGCAAACGTTTGGCAAGCACATCTGTAACTCGTAAATAAACACACAGCACACGTGATTTCATGTGAAAAACATATAGAGCAAAACTTACTTGCATCACTGAGCATTGTTTGATTGTAGCCAGTTAAGCCCTGTATAGTTTCTTCCGGTTCATGGATTGGCAATGCACTGGCAACGGCTGCAAGTTAACACTCTCCTAATGAAGTAGTGATTGCTGTCTCGCAAGCTCCCATCAGTGTTGACAGAGCACGGGCAGTGGCTCAATGCTCAATGCGGTGCTGATGCTCTGCAAAGTTCACGTAAGGATTCAGCACCAGATGCCTTCGCTGTAACACCGAAAGAACAAAGCGAGTGAAGGACAAAACTTATAACGAGACAACGAATTACCATCAGGAACAGCAAGAGCTGCAAGACTGTAGTTCACAGCTTTCTCAAGTGCTGCAGGATCGGCAGAAATCCATTCTGAGAAGCTTTTGACTAGTCTTGCAGCCGTCTTGAGAAGCTTCCCAGACGGCCATCATGCATTTGACAGGTACGATTGGTCTGCAGATATTGGTAGCTGAAGCCACGAATGCTTTGGAGGAGACATCTTCTGGAATCAGGTATAGCCCCGGAAAACAAACTTCTCGAAAGCTATACGCCAGGCTTTTGCGTGTCAACAACGGAAGTAAGCTGATATCGTAGACAAGAAACTGCATACGGATAGAATTCCGCGTGCTGCCAACAAGGCTTGTAGTAAATATTCAGAAATATACACTAACCTTACCTTGAAACAGGAAGCAATAGCTATAAATCTATAAGGAGATAGAGTCGTTTCGAGGCTGCTGCTGCTGCTGCTGGAGGATCCCAGGTTCTTTTTTTCTTTCTTCTTCATTCTTTGCTTCTAGTTTTGATCTTTCATTTTCTAGCTGGTGCCAGATGCAATCGACATGACAAACGAGGAAGCGATATCTCTAGCGTTAGAGCTGTTGATCGCGCTCGCGGAAGAAACAGTACACAGGTCTCAAGTTCTTGCATTCTCCTCTTCTCTTTTTTTCTCGCGAGCTAATGCAAAAACTGTCAGCAGCGGTATATTCGCTTAAACCATAGGGGTTTTAAACGAGTCCACTAGCAAAGTTTTGGTGTTCCTTGGAATGCTGGTTCTCGGCGTCGATGGTATGTTCGATCCAAGCCATCTTCCTTTCTTCCCCTCGACTAGATCGCGGAGCGTCACGAATCCTTGGGTGGATGATTAGCATTGCTTCAGCAAATCGAGGCTCTTGCGCTCCATCAGGCAGGAAGAAATCGCCCTGCGAGAATAATTCACTCCAAGCTCCGGTGGATTCTTCTTTGCGATCTCGAGGAGGACAGCATCCACCACGGGCGCGTGATCTATGGCACTCTCTGCGCGGAGCCCTTCCGCGGCAGGGGCGTGATGAGCGTGCTCGAGTCGGAGCTTGGCGGTGTGGGTTTCCATCCACGGCATGGCGCAGCACATACGCCGCTGGGAAGATCATCGCGATCAAGGAACCACGTTTCAAGCGCGGCTCCACTGACGGCGTTCTCTTCATCCGCGTGGATGATCCCAGCTCCATCCAAGATATCTCGAGCTTTGCCGCGAGTGACACCACTTCTTCTCGGCCAGGAAATGACTACGCCGCCGCCAACTCTCTCAAGGCCGAAGGGAACCACTTCTTTGGCCTCAAGAACTGGAGCAAGGCCATCGATCTCTACTCCCAGTGCGTCAAGAGGTGTGAGGCAGCGTTGGCGCGCGGATCCATTGCCGGCGACATGGAGAACGCCCTCAGGGTGGGAGTTTTGCTGCCATCGGGCCCTGAGACTCGACGCTCTGGCGGATTCAAACAACGTGCTCAAGATCGATGGTGGCCTGTCAAGAGCACAAGTCGAAAGGCCCGAGCGCTGGAAGGCTTGCAAGAGTTTGAAAAGGCTGTGCACTGGCTCGAGAAGGCGCTGGAGCTCTCTCCTGGCTCGTCCACGCGCATGCTTGGCGCTTGCAAGGCTTGCGACCAGCAGAGCAAGACTGGGGAGTTGGACATCGATATTTTCCTGCTCCAGGAGAACTTAGATCCCGCCCCGAAATGCAGCGACTTCGTTGGGCCCGTGGAGCTCATCGCTGCCGATTTCGACGACAGTGGATGTGGAGTCAGGCTCTTTGCGACCAAAGATGTGAAAGCTGCCGAGCTTCTGGTCGTGAGCAGGGCTCTCGCTACTGGGGACTACAAGACGACTGCCGAGCCTGGATCGCTAGAGGTGGCAATGGCCGAGAAGCAGCAGGTCCTTTTGGAGCCAGCGCTGCTGAAGCTGGGGAGATTGAGCAGCGGGCTCTGGAGATGAGCCAACAACGGGATGGTTTGCGAGGACTTGCTCATGTGCGAGAAGCTGCCAGCGTTTAGCCGTAGGCAAGTGAAGAAGATCGTCAAAAGCCACAGCTTCTCCAAGGAGATGGCACCGTTGACGTTCCAAGGCTGTGGGGCTGCCATCGCTCATGCGGCACTAGTGCGTGAGCAACGTTTCTCTGGTTCAAGTTGGCGATGCCATGTTTGCTCACGCCGCTCGGCCGGCGACGAGCTCTTCCTCAGGTACTTCAACACCATGCAGCCTCTCCGGGTCCGGCAGGCCTCTTGAGATTTGCGTGCCGCTGCAAGCGGTGTCTGCTCGAGAGCTCTCTCAAGACACTTCTGCGGGGCAGGGAGGAAAGCTTCGAGGACGTGATCAGCAAGATCCAGTCCAAGTCAATCAAGACTGGTGCTGGTCTGGAGCTGAGAAGAAGCTCCAGTTGGTCGATGGCGATGAGCACAAGTGCTGGCTGCGAGCTTCGTACACCCTCGCGTACTTCGTTGCGGCTGTGTACTTGGAGCTCCTCGTGAACTCTCCCGAGAGGATTTGCAGTGGCAAGGAGCTGCTAAAGTTCGTGGAGGCGACTTGTCCAGGCCACTACACGGTGCTGGAATTCATGGCGACGCAGGTAGGAATGACGATGATGTTTGGGAGGGGCGAGGAGCATGGCAATGGATTCGAGGCTGGGCTTCTCGACGAGGAGCTTGTGATGTGAGTTCACAGGGCCACTGTTGGTAGCAGGAAGTGTGATCTCAAGGACGTGGTAAAGGTCTGGTACAACCATGTTCAAATGGTACGTTCATCTCCTCTTTGTTTCTCTTTGGTTGAACTACCATGAGTGTTGCGGACTCCAAGCATTTCGTTTCATGACAACGATTTCGTTCGATCTTATATTGGCGTGGAATTTGGATTTCTAACGAGTAGAAGGTCTCAAGTTTTTTGAACAAGCACGACCTCAGATGATAGGTTATTCGATCTACACCAGCGCATTTTGATATGGTTACGGATTTTAATGTTCCAGTCTCTTTGGTTACTATGGTAATATTTCCGAAAGAACTACTTTGATTTATTGTCATCTCGTCTCGTATGATAGCGCAAGAAGGTCAATCGGGGATTGACGCTGTCGTTTGCGATGCGGCAAATCAGAGCGAAGAAAATGCTGCTCGCCAGGAGAGTCGGAGTTTGATACCATCGGGCAGGCAAGCTCAGGAAATATGGGGAATTTCTTAGCTCACCCGGGCAAGAACAAGGGAATCACGGACCTCATTTTCTCAAGGGGAGAAACCTGGAGCAGCTCCAAGCTCAGGATAGTCGTCGATCTCTGACAAGCTCCGTCCCATTCTTATATCCTGGAGAATCTGAATCGCAAAGCTCGTGAAAGTGTCCACCGAGAAATTGAAGAAGTCCAAAAGAGGTTTGAATCGTAGTCTATATTAGCATATTTTTATTTTTAATTATCTCGACTGTTTTATTAAATTTTAATTTTTTATTCATTTAGAGTTAACCAGAAGGTCAATATTAAAAATAAAACTAATCTAGGCTTAGAAAAATTAAGGCTTTTCAATGTCGAGCTCTAAGAGGCGCGGCTTTAACAGGCAAAGCAAGAGGCCGAGGACGCGCAGCCAGGGCCCTGTTCGACGAACTGCGCAGGAAATTGAGTTGGAGTTATACAATTTGGATAGGTCTGGATTTCGCCTCCCCTACGACGGTCCGGAGCTCACGAAACCTCTTCAGGGAGAATGGGGATATAACGAGGTAATTTTCTTTTTCTGGTCCTGACATTTGATTTGATCTAGTTCATGTAGCTTCCGCGCCACAAGCTCTACTACTGGACTCCAAGCGAGTGGCCATCCAAGCCAGCTTTTCTGTCGGATGACGAGTACAAGCGTCTAAAAGAGTGGAAACGTCCCAAGGTCATGATCCCTCTTTGCACGGTGGACGATGCAGTGCCCCAAGCAATTGAAGAAACGGTAGATTTCATGGGCCGAGCGATGCTAAACGGGTGGAACACACCTTGAGTGTGTACATCTAACTATGTTTTAGTAAGTGCTATCATGTTTGCGGATCAATCAGTCAAGCTGTAATGCTCGAAAATCAAAACGATGCTTTGCTAGAGAATTCCCGAGAGCTAGACATTCTTTGTAGATTGCTCGAGAAGATCACAAAAACCCATGCCTGAATGCAAAGCTACACGGCAGCTCCACTCAAACAAGACCGAGCTTGCTTGAGCTTGTTTGCGATTTGAGTGTCTTCAACCCGATCGGGCTATGGTGTGCCCAGGAGGACCCCTTGGAACGACCAACGATGCCTCTGGTAAAAATGCTTGAAGGCGCCATGGATCTTTAGCGTTAGTAGCAGTGGAGCCTATCTGGGTCTCAGATTTGTTTCACACATTCCAATTTTTTCGTTGTTCCTCGTTCCGCAAAACTTGGTTCAGGTTAAAAGATCGCGTTTGGGTATCTGGGAGAGAGTACTTAAAAAGTTCATTCCCACCACACGGAAGTTCCTTGTGATCAGGAAATCCAGAAGCATATCAAAGGAGCAATCGATGTCATGCAAAAAGCATCGTGGTTATGGTATGTATTCTGTGGAATAGATGGGGAAATAAAAGTCTCAGCAATCCAGTGGGCTACGCTAGCACTTCTAAGCCATCTGAAGTTTGGTCGTCGTTGACTGATTACTTTGGATTGATTATCTTCTAGCAATCATGTTCCACCCATTCTCGAGAGATGAAACCATCCTCAGGCTTATAGCTTTCAAGTGAGAACTTTTTAGAAGCAAAAGACCATGGCGGAATCTTATTGGCTATAATGGTTTGTTCCAATAGAACAAAGCACTAGCTTTAATTTTAAATGATCTATCTCTTTTCCATAGAAAAGCTACATCATCATCATTGAGGACATAGATGATGATGGAAATGTTCTGTCGAGAAACGTATACAGCCCTCCTCCCAGAAGCAAGGCTCCACTACAAAACCAGCACGAAAGAGGTGTAAATACATATAAAAAAAATTCCGTACCTGGTAGGATTGATCCATGCAGAAAACTTCCGAAGCGCTAAAAGTTGCTGCAAACTCTGTGTTAGCAAAGCAAGCCTGATTGAAATGAACGAAATCGAAAAAACCTGAAGAGCACCAGCAAACGATGCTGCGAGTAGCAGTGGTGCGACATAGCCGCTTGTATAGACAAGCAGCAATGCACCGCCAGTCACCGGGTCCTGGAAAAGAGAAACGAAAGAATTATGCTCCTATAGAACTCTAAGGAAAGCAAACAACCAAGTCACACCTGGGAAGCTGCGACATAGCCGAGTAGAGTCGCAAGAACAGGTGTGCTGCACGGAGAGGCCGCGAGAGCAAACGTTAAGCCGGCTAGATAGGCCTGAACACCTGGAGAGATGGAAGAAATCAGTGGAAGTTTATTCTATGTTTAAAGCAGCACGAACTTGTGGGAAGATTGGCAGCAGCAGAGCGAGGATCGAAGTTTCCGAAGAACGATGGCAGTTGCAGCTCAATAATCTGTTGATCATGGAAAGCTATATTAGCGATTGTATGGTTTATAAGCAAAAGTTTGATCACCTCGAGAAGGTTGAGTCCCATAAGCATGGCCAAGCAGGAGACACCGATTGGAAGGCCTTGCCCGATCTGCCCGTAAGCCTTTCCAGCGAGCGATGCCACAATCCCCAGGACCGCGAGCGTTGTCGCCAATCCCATCGAGAATGCAAAAGCATCCACCGCGATCTAAACTTTCCACGAGAGAAAAAAAAAGAAGATCAAAGAGAGAGCCAGAGTTTCTTACCTGCGCTTGACTCTTCCCTGACCCCGATGATCCTAGAGTAGTGATAGAGAAAGAAAAAAAAAATTCAATTTTTCTTGTCAAGAAACTCACGAAAGTTACCAATGTAGCCGAGCGTCAATGGTAGAACGCTGAGCGTGCATGGCGAGAGGCTCGTCACAAGACCCGCTCCAAAGATGGTTGCGACGCTGGAAAATCAATCCAAAAAGCTTATAGATTTCTCGAGAAAAAAATTTCTACCTCGCCAGAGAGAGGGCCGATAATTCCCCTTGCACCGCACTGTTTGCGTCCTGGCCCGCGTTGAAGAGCAAACCACTGAGCCAATCCCCAGCACTCCAGGACGATGCGTCGGCTACCAGCGCTGGAGCCAATTGGATCAAATCGCTACAACCCACCTGGAAACCAATCGATTGATCCAGAAGAGCCAAAGAGAGAAAAAACGAGAGAGAGAATCACCGCAGCACAAGCCACACCACGGCGCCTCGTGTTGATTCGATTTCCTTCCCATGGCTTTCCAACGCAGCTTCGCTTTCTCAAAAGAGCTCCAAGCTGAGAGCCGGTACAAGCTTGAGCAGCCATAGCCAATATGAATCTCGCTTTTAACTTGTATGATAATAGCTAAGATAGAAAAGAAATGAATCAGTTTTATTGCATCTCTAAACTTCTACGCACAGAATCCGGAGTTAAGTAGCTTTGGCCATAGCTTTGGCCATAGCTTTGGCCATATGGAGTACAAGATCGACGACACGGTTGCTGCAAAAAAGAAAAAAAGTGAAGATCAACACCAGAAACTGCGACAAAATCCTCCCACCTGTAGCCCCATTCGTTGTCATACCACGCAACCAGCTTTACAAAGTGGTCGTTCAAGGCGATTCCAGCGCTGGCGTCGAAGATGCTCGACCGGCTGTCACCAATGAAATCGGTCGACACTAGAGCGTCCTCCGTGTAGCCGAGAATGCCCTTGAGATTCCCCTCAGACTCGGCCCTGTCAAAGGTTTTAGTTGGAGAAACTAAGCTTTTCCTTGCATGAACTTACTTCATTGCCTGCTTGATCTCCTCGTAAGAGGCGCCCTTCTCCAAGCGGACAGTAAGATCCACGACGGAAACGTCTGGAGTTGGGACCCGGAAGGCCATTCCAGTGAGCTTTCCATTCAGAGCAGGCAAAACCTTGCCCACGGCCTAGAGAAACAAAACAGTCATTCCGACGAGAACTTTACAGAGCAGGAAGATTACCTTGGCGGCTCCGGTTGAGCTCGGGATGATGTTGAAGCCAGCACCCCTTCCACCACGCCAATCCTTGGACGATGGCCCATCGACAGTCTTTTGGGTTGCTGTTTCCACAAGCGTCAACCAAGTGATTGTAACAAAAGCATAAAAATACTAACCAGTTAGTGAGTGCACAGTGGTCATGAGGCCCTCCACGATGCCGAACTTGTCATGGATGACCTGGAGAAGATTATCAGAAACATCGAACAGTCGAGAAACTTTGACGGAAAGACAATGGAAGCTCGCAACACACCTTCGCAAGAGGCGCAAGACAATTGGTAGTGCAACTCGCGTTGGAAACGATGTCCATATCGTCCTTGTATTCGCTCTCGTTCACACCCACGACGAACATTGGCGCATCCTTGCTAGGAGCGGAGATGACCACTTTCTTCGCTCCACCCTATGAAAGAAAAACCAAGCATGAAAACTCGATCTCCATCGAAAAGCTTGGTGAAAGTTTCTAAAGCTTACCTTGAGATGGGCCGAGGCCTTTTCCTTCTCAGTGAACACGCCAGTGGATTCCACCACGAAGTCAGCACCCAATTTCCCCCATGGGATATCTGCGGGATCCCTGTACGGAAAAGAGCACGGAAGAGAGTCAATGGAGGGAGACGTGTTCTTCTTACTTGCAAGCGAAGGCCTTCACGGGCTTGCCGCCAAAGGAGAGCGTCTCGGAGTCCTTGACCTCCACATCCTCCCTCTTCCACTTTCCATGGACGCTATCGTACTTAAACATGTAGGCCTGGGAGAAAGAAATCCAAGCGATTGGAGAGGGGAATCCACCAAGAACAGCGAATGTTACCATGTAATCCGTGCTGATGAATGGATCGTTGACTGCCACGAGCTCGATGTCGTCGCGAAAGAGCGCGACGCGGGCCACAAGCCTGCCGATCCGGCCAAATCCTGCAAGGAAACAGCGATCCAGTGACGATCGATCGATCGATCGATCGATCGTGACGGCGTACCATTGATTCCAAGCTTCACCTTGTTGCCTTCGGAACCTGAGAAAAGCAGAGAAGATCGGTCGTCAGCGGCTGGCCTAGCATTGGATCGGGGCAAAGAAATTCCATACCCATTGCAAGAGGAAGGAGAATATCACGATCGCGAGAGGAGAGAGTAAAAGGGTTTTTCGTGGGAGAACTTTTAGCTGGTCAATAAAAACCTAGAAGGCCACGCGCTCATTTCTAAGGCCTGCCACGTAAGCATACGTGGCATGCAGCTATTTTCGCTTACTTAAACCCTATTATTTTGGCGGCCAGGTTTCGATTCCAGCGAACCTTCCTTAGAATGTAACCGGAAATAGAAGAAATGTAAAAAATAAGCCCTAAGAGAATATTCTAAGGATCATGAATCGTGGCCGCTAGATGCGATCGACGGCTGGTGTGTTTGCTAGGTCAGGATTTTGCTCGACGGCTAGGGTTTAGGGGGATTTTGGACAGGGGCGGAGGAGCGCGGCGCCGCCATGAGCCACCGGAAGTTCGAGCATCCCCGGCATGGATCTCTGGGCTTCCTTCCCAGGAAGCGTGCCCAGCGCCATCGCGGCAAAGGTATGTGTGCTCGTTTTCTCGATTTCTCTTCTCCCGAATTTCATACATTTTCTCTTGGTAGTGAAATCCTTCCCTCGGGATGATCCTACGAAGAAGCCCCATTTGACAGCCTTCATGGGATACAAGGCCGGCATGACTCATATCGTCCGGGAGGTCGAGAAGCCAGGATCTAGTAAGTCCGCTGTTCTTCCCATTTCGAGAGCTAAATTTCGCGTTCATTTGCCCAGAGCTCCACAAGAAGGAGACCTGCGAGGCTGTGACCATCATCGAGACACCACCGCTCATTATCGTCGGAGTGGTGGCGTACATTAAGACTCCTCGCGGCCTGCGCTCTCTCAACACAGTCTGGGCTCAGCACTTGAGCGACGATCTCAAGAGGAGGTTCTACAAGAACTTCTACAAGTCGAAGAAGAAGGCGTTCACCAAGTACGCGAAGAAGTATGACACCGACGAAGGAAAGAAGGGCATCGAACACGAACTGGAGCGTATGAAGAAGTACGGCTCTGTGATCCGCGTCCTCGCTCACACCAAGGTATGAAAACTCTCGATCCAGAAACAATTGACTCGTGCTAATGTTTGAGAACTATCTCCAGGTTCGCAACCTCAAGGGCATCAAGCAGAAGAAGGCCCATCTCATGGAGATTCAGGTGAACGGAGGCACGACCGCGGAGAAGGTTGACTTTGCGTATAACTTCTTCGAGAAGGCCGTGCCGATCGACAGTGTCTTCCGCAAGGATGAGATGATTGACGTGATCGGAGTCACCAAGGGTCACGGCTACGAGGGTGTGGTGACGAGATGGGGAGTTACCAGGTTGCCCCGGAAGACTCACAGGGGTCTACGAAAGGTTGCATGTATCGGAGCGTGGCATCCAGCTCGCGTTTCCTTCACGGTTGCCAGGGCCGGTCAGAACGGGTAAGTTTTCACAGTTGGTTCTCTCGGATTGTCCTAAACTTTGTTCTATATTGTCGCAGTTACCATCACCGTACCGAGATGAACAAGAAGATCTACAAGATCGGCAAGCAGGGGCAGGACTCTCACAAGGCAAGCACGGAGTTCGACACGACCGACAAGGATATCACGCCGATGGGTGGCTTTGCGCACTACGGTGTTGTCAACGAGGATTATATCATGATCAAGGGGTGCTGCATGGGCGTGAGGAAGCGCGTCATCACTCTCCGCCAGTCCTTGTGGAAACAGACTTCTCGCAATGCTCTGGAGGATATCAAGCTCAAGTTCGTGGACACCTCCTCCAAGTTTGGACACGGCCGCTTCCAGACATCGCTGGAGAAGGCCAAGGTTTTTGGAAAGGTCAAGGCTTAGAGTGGAAGAGCCTTGGTTTGTTTCTCTCTCTCTTAAAATTTTGCTGATCTGTCGTCCTTATCTATGAAATCTCGAACTCATTCGGACATGAGAGTCAAAGAAAAGTCAATGAAAGTCAATTGCTGACTGGATTTTGGATTTTGGATCTCACGAAATTTCAACCGTCCACTTGGACATGCAATTTCAGCCGTCCATTGGCTTGCAATGGAAGGAGACGAAGCACGGCGATGGGGATGGCGATGGCGAGATTGCTTTAGGCGCTTTTCGGCTGCGATCGTGCAGAGATGCCGGGGATCTGTCGCAATGCCGTGCAATTCACGCGGAGATCTTGGAGAGCTCCTTCCACCGCAACAAGTTCCTGCGCAATCTCCTCGTCGAGGCGTATGGCAGCTGCGGGAGCGTCCCGAGCGCGCGCCTGGTGTTTGATTCCATCGACCGCCCCAATCTCTTCTCGTGGAACATATTGATCAAGGTCTACGCCGGCAATGGATTCGCGCGGGAGGCACTGGAGATCTATGCGCGGATGCAACGCGACGGGACTCTCCAGCTCAACGCACACACGTATGCCACAGTTCTGGGTGTTTGCTGGGATCTGGAGCTGGGAAGAGAGATCCACTCCAAAATCCCGGAAGCTGGGCACGAATCTAACGAAGTTGTGGCAAATGGGCTCATCACGATGTACGCGAGATGCGGCAGCGTGGAGGAATCGAGAGCCGTCTTTGATAAAATCTGTGATCCCAATGTAGTCTCTTGGACGAGCATGATCACAGCGTATTCCCAAAACGGGCATTTAGAGGAGGCGAAAGAGCTGCTGGATAGAATGCCGGAACCCAAAACCTATGCTTGCAATGTTCTAATCGCTGCACTCTGCGAGAGGGGTTTCATGGATCGAGCTAAGGATATATTTGATTCTCTGCCAGATCCTGATGTGGTGTCTAGAACCTCGATTCTTGTAGCATATGCCCGGTTTGGGCATCTGTATGAAGCGAGGCAAGTATTTGATGACATGAATGAGAGGAATGTTGTTTCGTGGAATGCGATGATCACTGGATATACACAAACGGGATTCTTGAGAGAAGCTTGGTATTTGTTTCAGAAAATGCCGATTAAAGATACCGTCTCGTGGACGACCATGCTAACAGCATATGCCCAAAGCAAGAACTTGCGAGCAGCGAAGGAACTCTTTGATAAGATGGGAACAAAAGATCTTGTCTCGTGGAACGCGATGCTTGGGGCGTACTCTCACAGCGGTGTTGTTGTGGAGGCTAAAGATCTGTTCGATCAAATGCCAGAGAAAGATACCGTGTCCTGGAACACCTTGCTTGGAGCATATGCTTTGCATGGGCATATTTCTCAAGCCGAGGCCCTCTTTGCCGAGATTCCATGCCCGAATCCAATTTCCTGGAACACCATGCTCACGTCGTACGCATTCAACGATAGATTACAAGATGCCGAGTTGATGTTTGAGAGAATGAGGGATAAAAACGCGGTGTCCTGGAATATCCTGATCGCAGCATTTGCCGAGAAGGGGCAAGCGAAGAAGGCGATTGCGTTGGTCGTGAGGAAAGATCTGGAGGGATATCCCACAGACAAGTATACGCTTATTGGGATCTTCGATGCTTGTACGAGCTTGGGTGTGGCGGAAGATGGCAAGGCAGTCCATATGAGCGTTGTCGAGGCGGGCATCTTGTTTGACGATGCAGTTGGCGAGAGTCTCATCAACATGTACGCAAAGTGTGGCAGCCTGGACGACGCGAGAGCCCTCTTCGATAAATCCTCGAAGAACTCTGTCGACATCGCGGCGTGGAACTCGTTCATGGCCGCTTGCTCCACCGCCGGCTCTGGAGCCGAGGCGCTGGAGATTTTCCGGACGCTGGACCAGCACGGCCTTGAGCCGGACCACATCTCGTTCGTGAGGATTCTCTCAGCTTGCAGCCACGCCGGGATGATAGAGCACGCCAGGAGCTACTTCTCGTCCATCCCGGGGGACTATCACTCGGGAGTCACGATGGATCACTACCTGTGCATGGTTGACATGCTGGGTCGATCCGGGCGATTGAAACAAGCCCGGGAGCTGCTGGATTCCATGCCGTTTGAGCCCGACGTTATCGCATGGATGACGCTCCTCTCCGCTTGCAGTAACCACGGTGACACCACAGGTGGGATCGTGTCTGCTCGCCGGATAATCGAGCTCGAGCCCCAGACTAGCGGTCCATTCATCCTCCTCTCAAACATCTACAAGCAACTTGGGGGAACTCGAAAATCCGCCTTTTAACATCATTTGGTTCAAATAATAATAATGTAAAGAAGTGCACTGTGGCTCATTAGAAATATTTCCTTTTTAGCTGAACTATCATGTATGTTTTGCCACTAAGTGTCTAGAGCTCTTGGTTTATTCAAAACATTCTCAAAGCATTTTGGCATAGCATTTTTTATTGTATGCCCCATGCTCATGATAAGTGAGTTCCATGCAAAGAAGGAAGCAGCGCCATGGGCAAAAGGTCTTTTGCTTCTTCCATCCTCTTGTTGTGAATATAAGCCACCACATTGCCTAAGTCTGGCTCTTCAATGGAAAAGAGGTTCCATACTGAGTGTAGAACACCAGTGTCCTTGACTTCTCATAGAGGCTGTGCTGGCTTCTTCCACATAGCAAGTTATCCACAAGAAGATCAAGATCAAAGTCGAAGAGGGAGGAGAAAGTAAATGCATGGCACCTTGCAGCCCTTATGTGAGCATTGTGTTTGAGATCAGAGTTTGCTAGCAGAAAGACGCGTCTCGATGACTTCTCTTCAAATTCAGATCTGTCCATCAAAACCGTGACAGGGATTAATCTCTATGTGCTAACCGACCCGCAGCAAGCCTACAGATTGTTGGCCGGATCAAAGCTACAATGAGGAGCCACTCATGATCATATCGTTGGCAACAGTGCGAAGTTTAGTCCGTGATCTGGGGAGCAGTGAGCTCGCGAAGTCCTCATTCCCGGTGGCCAAGTTGCTGATGATAAGGAATTAATCAAGACCGTGACATTGAACAGGGTATGGTGATTACGATTTTTAAAACATAATAAAAGAAATAAATCACACTTGGTGGCCGATATCTTCTGCCTCGTGATCGTTTTCGTCAGTCTGCTAGGCACTAAGTCAGGATAATAGGTATGATGGAGGCCATCAAATAAGAATCTGAACCATACAAACAGCATAAAAAAGAGAATATGCTAAAACTGGAAAATATGCTAAATTAGGACTTTATAAATTAGTTTAATTAGACTAATTTAACACTAAGCATTTCAACCATTAACTATCACAACAAATTCGAAAACCTTGCTGACAAACTCTAGCTACAAAATTTAACTTCTAACTCTACTGACCTTCCTATGTTAGTTGTAGGCCTCCTCTTGAAGCACATGCACCATGCTTCAACTTTGATGGTTTTTATATCCTTCAAAAGATGTTTTACCATTTATAGAATGGTAATTTTTATAAAAAAATTATGAACAATTATAAATCTAGTATGATTTTTAACCATAAAATACTGTTAATAAAGAGTTAAACATATAGAGTACCAGGTAAATGGACAGATTATTTCCCATGTTTTGAGCTATGAGGTATTTATGCTTATAAAACATCATTGAACTTGATTGTATTTTATATTTATAAGTGAAAAGTAGATCTCAAACAAACCCTTCAAAAGAAAAAATGAGTTATTCTTCAAAGTTGAGACATGGCTTGTGCCACAACCTACTTATTTGTGTTGTGCTTATTTGTTTTAAATGATTCTCACAACAATAAGAAATGATAACATTAAGTTTAACCAAAAACTCTGCTTGATAGTTTGAATTTAGAGTAGCAATTAGTACAATTGTTTGATAGTATATAGTTGCAATTGAACAATTAGACTCAATTGATGGCAATATTTATAGTATGTGGTGTAGCTCCTTTTGCTCTTACTGCTAATCCTTGTGTTTAGCCAAAGTTCTTCTATGAGAAACTTAAAGATGATATATACCATTAGTTTAATCACTTTATAGTGATTGCCCTTTATCATTCTTAAGATGATGCTTGGCATTTACACAAATTTACCATATATCTCTAAGGGATAAAGTTGCAATGGTACAATGGTTTAAATACAACCATTTATGCAAATTAAAACCTTCTCTAAGGCATATTTAGATATTTGACAATTTTAATAATTCTTTCCAAAAATTGCATCATCTCTAGTAAGGGTTGCCTTTAGAGCCTTTTGCTTTATGCAGAGCCAACTATATTAGAGTGAATCAAGTTGAGAATGTTGTGACTAGTGCTTTATCAAGATTTTGTAGAATTTATATATGCATTTGCTCCTACCACCATTGACAATGTTTTTCAACAGGCAAAATACTATCAGCCATCACCTTTTTTATTTATCATTGGCCATAATATCCACTACTGGTCGTATGATGAGGTTGGGCACATGTATTGGCATTGTGATGTTTAGTGTTGAGCGTGTGATAAGAGTGGCCACATATATTAGCATTATCGACGTTTTCTAGATTAGCGTCTTCTATTTCTTGGGTGAAGTCTCATCAACAACATTCTATTAAAGCTATTACAATAAAAAATCTTGACATAAAGATTTTCTAGGAAATGAAAAATTGCACAAGTAATGGAGGGTCTTTGTACAAATAAGTTAGTAACCCTTCCATTATTCTTTTAGGAGTATCATTAAGGAGTTCATTTGGCACTAGTTCATTCAATATTTACTTTTCAAACTCATTTTTATAACAAGATATCTTTTTTATTTTCTCTATGTTAGTTAATACAAGTTTAAGTTTATCTTTTATTGCTTAGCATGTTGCCACACATTGCCATGTATAGTTATATCATGTGGTAAAGCCAGTCTTTATTCTTTATGGCAATAGTCGTACACATGTATATAGATAAGATAAAGTGAATTTAGTTATGCATGTGGGTGATTCTAAGTTTATGATTCATTGTTGCAAATGGTGCCAAGTTAAATTGTTTACCTTATCCATAGTATAGATTAGTTGCAATGCAATCATGCTAAGTATTAATTTAAAGCTTTTCCCCCTTATTTTATATTTTCTCATTCTAAGTAGGCATATCATATGACTAAAAAACCACATAGATCTTTCTATTGGTTATAGATGCAATGTGATGTTATTCAGTATGTGAGTAATTGTATTTGGTGCTAAAGTTGTAATACTTCCCCTCATTCTATGAAAGGACAATTAAAGTCATTTGTATTTCCATCTATTTAAGTTGGTGGCATTTGATATGATAGAACCTTTTCCATAGTCAACTACTAGCAGTGAATATATCATTATTGCTTATGATTATTTGATTCATAGAGTGGAAGTTGGTGCTCTTGCTAGTGCACCTGCAACTATTGTTAAATACTTCCTCTTAAATTGAGTAATGTTCTAGCATTCCTATCTTGAATGAATTCTTTAGGATAATAATCCCATATTTATGGCTGAGGCATTTCACACTTTAATATCTCGGTTGGGGATACACCACACTTTCACAAGTGTTTATCATTCACAATCAGATAGTTTGGTAGAATAACTCTTTCAAACTTTCAAAAGAATAATTGTAAAGTTTGTAAACTTTCAATATTTGAATTGAGATGGTTATTTGCCATATCTATTATACCGCATGTGATCATGGGATGAGATTTACATATACTGTCACCGTGGATCCTTGGAACTTTGGGAAATAAATAGGGATAAAATAGCCACTAAAGGCTCTTTCATCAAGCAATTACCTTTTTTCCAGTTGGTTTAAAAGAAGCGAGATAAGGTGCGTTACATTTGTAGTATATATATGTCATAAAAGTACAAAGTTCTATTAGTGTTTCACCATATAAACTCTTATATAGTCATGATTTGATACTACCAATGAAGTTGAGTTTACCTTTGCAATTGCCAAAAACTATGGATACTAAGTCTTAGGATTAGTATTTAATGACTATTCTTCCACTAATTTTAGTGAAGTCTATTAAACATTTGGGCATAAAGGTACAAAGTTTTATTAGTGTTTCACCATATAAACTCTTATATAGTTATAATTTGATACTACCAACAGAGTTGAATTTACCTTTGAAATTGCCAAAAACTATGGATATTAGGTCTTAGGATTAGTATTTAATGATTATTTTTCCACTAATTTCAGTGAAGTCTATTGAACATTTGGGCTGCATACAAGTGGGACAACAACAAATTATAACTCTCATTATTATCTATTTGTGGAGTATAAAGTGAATGACTTGATGTTTAATTCTTTTTCTTAGTTTTATAGTATATGTTTTGTCTAAGGGGCTCTTTACTCAGTGTAAGGGACTATATTGAGTATTGTGGCAAGTTAGACTGCAAATTTATAAAATTTGGCATAACATTCAATAAGTTGATCTTCCAAAAATTATGCATATTCATCAATTAAAGTGCTTTATACAAAGGGATAAAAAACAATTGGCATAATTCATAAATTTATTAGTACCTCTTTTTAATGTTCCTTTAGATCCCAATTTATGAACTAAAAATTTCAATTGCCTTCCATCCTTTTGAGAGGAAAAAATGATGTGAGGTCCAAGTGTACATTTATGATGCCATATACTATTATTAACATAGTGGCATTTTGGTAGTTATTGCATTTATTTTAATCCAGACCATTTACTTTTATATATGAGCTAGGGTTTTTGTGTTAATCAAATATACACATTTTTTAATTCTATTTCTCACAAAATAATATTAAATTTTAGTTTATAAAATATTTATTCAATTATTTATAATTTTTAAAATTTGATAGTACAGAAAAATGTTAATTACATTACAAGATCTTAAAATGAAAAGAAATTTAAGTTTTAATGAAATTTATGTTTTAGTATAGAGAGTGGTATGTTTTATATTGAGAAGTAAACTTTTTAATTCCCTATAAGTATTTATAAATAAATAAATTTAAGTTTAGGTATAAAAAATTTAATGTTTTATACCACTAAATATACATTTGGAAAATATTAAATATTGTGAAATGCAATAATTAGTATTCTAGAAATTTTATTGTCACATGCATTATTGGAATTACATATATGCTATTTTTTTCTAAATGTAAATTAAAACTTCTGATTGTATAGATCAATTTTATATAAATTAACATATAATAAAATTTAATATATATAATTCAGTTTAATTTATAATTTTGCTTCAAATGATTTGTTATTTTATTATTTTGTAGCATGATGGTTTTTAAAATATACAAAAAATAAAAAATCAGGATAAATTATTTTGATTTTAACTACTAAAATAAACCAATGTTGTTATTTTTGGCTAAAGGTGCTTTCCAAGGGTTTAGAAATTTAGGGCTGGTATAGAGATCGAAGTTATGGAGGAGCGTGCGAGCGACGACATTCAAGCTTCCTCGTCTTCCTCATGGCTGCTTGCGCTGATGGGTGTGACGAACTTCTTCAAGTGTTGCCCGACCCATCCAGAGGTCGGTCCGGGTACTCGAAAGCTCGCCTCGTTTTGCCGTGCCTGCGAGAAAGCCCTTTGCAAGGAGTGCGACCAGCGCGATCACAAGGCCTGCAAGCCAAACATCCTGCAGATCCTCAGCGCGTCCAGGTTTGCGGCGTTGAAGGTCGACGACATCGCGCCCCTGATCGACACCTCCGGCCTGGAGACGTTCAAGATCAACGGCAACTACATCCACTTCCTGCACGGGAGGCCGCGAAATGCAACCTTGGCAAACAAGAACCAGTGCCGCCATTGCAATAGGGTGCTCCTCACCACGGTCTCGCTCTACTGCTCGATCCAGTGTAAGTATCGCTGCAATGCCGATCTCGCGCCGAGACCGCTGGCTCGGCCAGTCCAGCCCGAAGATTTTCAAGCCAGGGCTGCTCGCGTGGTCCGACACCGGGAGCCGCAAGACCATCGTAACTTTGTGGAGAATCGAGAAGCCCTTAAGGTCGAGGTTGATCAACAAACGCTAGAAATGGCCAACGTACTCGAGGCCATCTTGGTCAAGGTGCCAAAGCGCAAGAGGGTGTCTGACGCTAATCAAAGGGTTGCCACCATTTTTTGCCAGAGGGTGTGTGTCGATGATCAGAGGGTCGACCAACTGGCCATGAGTAAGAAGCGGAGGAGAGGCTCGCAACCGGAACCGGAGGAAGATCGAAAACGAAGCAAACGGAGGAACTCTCGGCGGGAGAAAGAGGAGATGGATCCTTGGGCCCTGGAGGATGAGGAGAGAGAGTTCTGGACGTTCCCGAGGAATGGAAGATCGCCCTCCTTCTAAGACAGCTTTGAAGTTTGTTAACTGCGCTCGATCGATCGGCATGGTCTAAGAATAGTTTTGTGTATTCCAAGTTTGTTGTAAACATGGTGTATTTACTTTTTTTTTCTCAAGAAGATCTTCTCTATCGACCATTTTCTCAAGAAGATCGTCAATCCAATGTTGTCTGGTACATGTTTCGCATAAACACATAAGCCACGGCCTGGTCGCGATCCAGTTCCACCAGCGCGTCAAAAGCTAGCTTCCCAAGCTCGGCATTCTTCCACCTCTGGCAAGCTCCCAAGATGGTCCTCCAGATCAAATCTCCCGGCTTGAGAGTCATTGACCTCGCCATCTCCACCGCCGCCTCCACCTGGTTCGCGCGGCAAAGCATGTCCACCATGCACACGTAGTGTTCCATCCCCGGGACGATCCCAAACTTGGAAGCCATGGCGTGGAAGCACCGCTCGCCCGAGTGGACGAGCCCGGCATGGCTGCACGCCGCGAGAACGCAAAGAAGCGCCACACCGTCGGGCTTGACGCCCTCGTCCACCATCTCTCCAAAGAGCTCAAGAACACGCCGGCTATCCCCCTCCCGGCCATACGCACCGAGCAAGGCCGTCCAGGCCATCAGATCCTCGGAGCTCGAGCGCGAGGAATCGAAGAGCCGCTGGGCAGCCGCGAGATCGCCACACTTCCCATGAACGTCGATCAAAGAGTTTGCCAGGGGCGCGTAGCTCTCGAGCCCGGAACGCGACAAATCCGCGTGGATGGCCCGCGCGGCGTCCAGCGCCGCCGCCGCGCCACACGCCGAGAGCGCCGCCAAGAAGAGCTGTGGATCCGGCGGTCGCTGGAGGCGGAGGCGGGCGAAGATCTCCAGCGCCGCCTCCGCCTCGCCGCTCTCGGCGTAGCCGACCATCAGGCGCGTCCACGGCACGAACTCTCCCGCCGGTAGAGCGTCGCAAAGTTTGCGAGCCTCCGCCAGCCCGCCGCCGCGATGCTCCGCCACTCCTCCGCCACCACACTTGGCATACATCTCCACCAGCGAGCTCGCCACGAAGCCATCCAAGGCGAGGCCCAGCTCCGCTGCTCGCGCGTGGATCTCCACGCCGCGATGGAGCAGCCCGAGCTCCCCGCATGCCTTGATCGCCGCCACGATCGAGCCAGCTCCTTCAGTGCTGGAAAAGAGCTCCAGCGCTACGCGGGCCTGGCCGTGATCGACGTAGCCGAGCATCATCGCGTTCCACGACGCGGTGGAGTGGAGCTCCATGCGATCGAACGCAATCCTCGCGTCGAGCAGGCTGCCACACCGCGCGTAGAGATCGATGAGCGTGGTCGCGACAAGGGTGTTTGTTCCAAGCCCGGATGTCCACGCTCGAGCGTGGATCCTCATCGCCCTCGCCAGGGAATCTATCTTCATCTTCATCCCGGCTATGGAGCTCGATTCTTCCTCCTTGATCGAGAGCCGCGAGCACGCCTTGAGCGCCGCCACGAACGTGAGCTCGTTTGGCGAGTGGAATCGATCGAAAGCGTCGAGGGCGATCGCCTCCTCTCCATTCTCGCCATAGCCGGCGATGAGCGCCGTCCAGGAGACCACGTCCTTCTCCTCCATAGCGTCGAAGATCCGGCGAGCCATCGCCATGGCGCCACACTTGGCATACATATCCACCAGCCCGTTGGCCACGAAGCTCTCGCGATCCATGCCACTCTCCCCTGCGATCCTCCCAATCTCCATCGCCTCGAGCGAGCTCTCCCGGCCCTCCTCGCGATCGATCCGTGTAGCGAGCATGGAGCACGCCTTGATCGCCGCGACGAAACCCCGGGAATCCACCGCGCAGCAGCGATGGAAGAGCTCGATCGCCACCTCCGGCGACCCATTCTCGGCGAATCCCAGCATGAGCGCGTTCCAGGACGAGGCGCTGCGCTGCGGCATTGCATCAAACACCCCGCGAGCTTCGATCAACCGCCCAGCCTTGCAGTAGAAATCCACGATCGCGTTGGCGACGAAGACGTTGGCGTCACAGCCGGCTCTCCTCGCCTGGCGATGGATCGCGATCCCTCGATCCAGGAACGCGGATGATCCGCCACTATCTCGATCGATTCCACCGCTGCAAGCCTTGATCGCCGCGACGAAGCTCCCGGCGTTGGTCTCTTCCATAATCGAGAAGAGCTCGAGCGCGAGCTCTGGATGCCCATTGCGGGCATAGCCGAGGAGCAGCGAGTTCCACGCCACCACGTCCCGGCGAGGCCCCATCTCCTCGAAAGCTCGCTTCGCAATATCCATGCGTGCGCATCGCGCGTACATGGTGACGATCGAGCTCGCGACGTAGACGTTGCTGCTGCTGCTGGAGGCGAGATTGGCGATGGCGCCGCCCATCTCGAGATCGCGCAGGGCGGTACATGCCTGGAGCGCCGGGAGGAGGAGATGGAAGTCGTGGTGTTCTTGGGCGATGCTAGGCTGGGAGGCATGGCGGAGATGGGTCGAACGAGATTGAGCTACTGCGATCGAGGAGAGGCCGAGAACATACCGCGCGAGGACGAGACGATCGCGAGAGCACCGCTCACACAAGAACATCCATGCCCTAGCCAAGCGGCTAGAGACCACCCTTCCTCCAAGGACCACATTTTCGCTGAAAATTTCTTGGCGAGCCCATCACATCCTCCGGAGAAATGCTTTTCGATCCAGCTCGCGGTCGAGAAACCATAGCAATTTTCACCTGGAAGATCTATACAACTAAGATCACGACGAGAGAAGAACAAAAGAAACGAAGAACAAAAAACACGAGAAAAACTTCTTAGTACACATTCCTTCGAAACATGATATCCTCGGGAACAACTCTGGAATCACGCTGATAAGCTCGAGAGAAATCGAAAGGAAAAGCGAGTGAAAAAGAAGCTTACAACTCTGGTGGAGCTCTCACGGAATGCGGTGGAATCAATCCCAGAGGAAAGTTATGTCCCCAGCTCGTCTTAGCACCATGGCCTGCAAAACCTGCGCAGCAGCAGACATGGAAACGCACTGTACCGGTGAGAAAACCTCCATCCCCTGAAAGCTTGTAGAAATACCGTAGTACTTGTAGTAATTGTACTTTGAAGTTGCCGGATGAACCGATGAGTCGGAAGCTTGATCCCTGTCCTGCCGCTGCTTTCGCCACTTCTTCTTGACTCGCCTCGGCCGCGGCGGAGGGATGACATCGTCGAGCTGCATCTGCGAGCTCCCGGGGCGCTCCATCATCTTGCACTTGTCGCAAAACTCGTCGTCGTCGAGGTCTTCTTCCTGGTGGTAGCGTTGCGATTGTTTGTCTTCGTAGCGTTGCTGGTGTTTGTCTTCGTAGCGCTGGCGTTTATCTTCGTATCGCTGGTTTTTCTCTTCGTATCGCTGGCTATCTTCTTCATTGTCTCGACTTGGACTTCTCCTGTGGATTCGATCGTGCCGTGAGAAAAGGAGAAAAACGAGAAGACTTCTCTTGGATACCTGATGCAAATGTTGAAGACTTTGTGTGCCGGCGATCTTCTTCCAGTGTCGTCCTTCTTCCCTACGTAGATCTTGCCTTCGTACGCTTTTTGGCCGCGAGGGCTCTCTCGGTCGCCATACGAAGATCGTCCGGGAGAGCTTTGAGCCCGGTCGTGCTCGCAGCGAGAGGTTGTAAGCGGGGTCTCGTCATCGTAGTACTCTTCACGACACGTCTTGTTGCTGCGAGGGCTGATTCTAGGACTCTCTGAAATAAAAAGAAGAAGAAACAATCAGCAAACTTCGATCAATTGAGTTTTTCTTTTTTACCGAACTTGGGATGTTGGAAGAGAGATCACAAGAGATCACCAGGCTTTTGATCGCGTTTTTGTAGCCGGAGTTGCTCCACCTCGCTCCGGCACTCCTCCAGCTGCTTGGTAAGCAACTCCCATTTCTTCTCGCATTTCTCGTGCAGCGCCTCGAGATTTAGATTGGGCACGGTCTGTGGCCGCTGCTGCTGCTGCTGCTTTTGCTTCTCCGCCAGCGCCTAGAACAAGAAACCAAGAAACAAAAAATTTCCATCGTTTAGTTTAGTCGCTTGCTTGCGCCCATTGAAATCACGGCTACTCAAAACCTGGCAACCCATGATCGACCACTCTGGGGGATCTAGCCTAGGGCTGGAAGCGTACCTCGGCGCGCCTGGCCACCGCCGCCGACGCTGGGCGGGAGAGCTTGTAGAAATTTCCATACTCCATGTTGCAAGTGAGCCATCGATCGGGCGAGTCGACGGCAGTGCAGTCGTGGAGCGCCTCGAATGCGCCGACGCTGGCGTTGGCATTGGGCGTAGGGCTGGGGCTGGAGGAGGCGGCCGCCATCCCAATCGAGCTCCGGAGGAGGGCGGCATTCTCGCCGGATTGCCACGCAAGACTTAAAAACCTATCCACTTGGCGCGTCGAGATGCACCCACATCAGCTCCTATCCACAACATTTTTAAATTTCTGGCGCCAAAAGTTTTAAAGTGGCTATGGCGATGCTTTCGTTTTGTTCTCCGAGCGTCTCCCTGCCCTGGAACACGAAATTGGGAGGGAGGAAACGCGATGGAGTAATCTCTCGAGCAGCGCTCGACAAGGTAAGTTTTCCCGGATGATTTTATGCGAGTGCTGCCATTGCCATACATTCCAGGGGGGAAATTGCGCGACTTGCAAAGGCAAAGGCGCCATGGAGTGCAAGGGATGCAAGGTGAGAACTCGACTCCAAAAACCCCCTTGACAAAACAATGTGGCAATCGAATTGGGTTGCAGGGAACTGGCAAGAACAAGAAGAATGGCAATGTTTTCGAGCGATGGAAGTAAGAAGTTTGGCACAATTCCTTGAGAATCCTCATGGAAGCACTAAATTCTACTCTCCAGATGCTTTGATTGCCAAGGCTTTGGATATGTGAGCTGCCCAAGATGTGGCAAAGGTGGATTGACCCCAGAACAAAGGGGAGAAAGATAAGGTTTATAAGATTTTTAAGGTGAAGCGGCAACCAAACCTAATTATATAATTTCTTCATACTTAAACTATTGCAAATGACAACCCATCAGCGCAGCCACACTACTTCGCCAGCATTCCTGTGGTAGAGGCTGAATTCCACGCTCTTGGTGACGGAGGCTACACGTTTGCACGATGCGATCTTTTTTATCATAGCCCTAAGAAGCTCAGATAGTTTGATGCAACACTCTGCCTACTCTGCTGTATCCCTTCACAAATCTCTACAGTGACCGGCGGTGCCAAGGCAATCGACTTGGTGTCACAAAACACTTGACAGCTCACTTGAAATAAGCCAAAAAAAAAACCAAAATTCAAGCTTAGTGTTAGAGACTTTTTTGCACTCCAGTTTTGCTTTGCATATTTTCTCAACCAGAGGTATTGTCCTCTTCAAAGAATTTCCAAAACTGTCTTCCTTTGTCTGAATTGGGTGTAAGGTTCCATCGTCTCCCTTCTCACTTAAGTTTTGAACCGACTGCTCCAGAACTTGTTAGCCATGAACATAATTAGTTGAAGAAGAAAACCTTTGTAATCTCCTCGTAAATTGCCAGTTGAATCTTCTTCGTGCTTCTTGGAAATTGGTTGTTTCTGCCTCCAGATCCACCTCCAGCTGTTGCATTCTGAATTCCATTCTGGACATCAAAATACTATCAATCTTTAAACTATATAGCTACAATGGGGCAGCTCCTTACTTGTACGCTGTTGCATGCGTCACACGTGGAAAAAAGCGGAGTGGGCCGTTTGCCACGTCAACTGGAACACTTCGTCATGCTTTAGGGGTTTAGGGTTGTGCGGGCTGTGGCTATGGCAGGCTCTAGCGGCAGCCAGGGAGGCCTTGAGGTCTGTCCGCCAGAGAAATTTTCTTGCTCTAGCTCGATTTTGTGTAGGCTTTGTCAGGATGCGGCGAGGACTCTGGCTGGGTGGAGGCCAGGACGAGCTGTCCGCATCTCGATCGAGTTTGCAACGCGCCTCTCTTGCCTCGATTTGATGCGCCCTGTGCAATGTATGTGGGTGGGATCTCCATTGCCTGACAATCCCTCGGGATTGAGTGCTTGACTGATCTTTCTCTTTTCTCTCATCGCTTGTTTGTTGTTTTCCTTGATTTGTTTTTTCCATTTGTCCGCAGCTGCGGTGATCATCGCGAGAATTGGGTGTGCTTGAGCTGCCGAAAAGTCTTGTGTGGACGATTCATCAATGGACATATGCTGTCACACTTCCAAGAGTTTGGTCATCCATCGGCTTTAAGCTACAGGTGGAATCTTTGTGTCTTCCTCTCTTGGTTTTTTGCCTTGTTCGCTCATGAGCTTCCTTGTTTTTCTCTTGCGAATCTGGCAGGGATTTGTCCGTATGGTGTTTCGCTTGCGATAGTTACCTGGATGCTCAAGTTATCAGCGAGCTCCGGCCAGCGTTTGATGCCGCGCACGCCATGAAATTTGGCACTCCAGCTCCACTTCGCTGTTAAACCTTCTTTAAAACTTCTACGCTCGTGCTTTCTCTTTCGCTGTTTGATTCCTTGCCCAGGAGATCTCGAAACAAACAAGTATAAACTAAAAACTTTCCCATGAAATTTATTTCTTCGATCCCGTGATCAACAACCAGACAACCAGACAAATATCGTCAGAGATATAAAAACATCACAGGACAGGCAGGATTTTACGAGATCTTCGTCGCCGCTCTCTCGAGGCTCCGGATTCCCAGCCTGAGGTAAAGCTCTTGCTGCTCCTTTGTTTTCTCACTCATGATGCTCATTCCAAAAGACCAGCGGACAATCGTTTTGCTCCCATCGCAGCTCTTGGCGAGCTTGAGAGTGGCGGAGTAGTCTTGGAGGCCAAAGTTCCCTGCAATTATCTTGTAGCTCATGCTGTACCTGGCGGCGGAGAAGGCCGTGAGTTCCTCCTCCACCCACCGGAACTTACCATTGCTGCTTGGAACAGACTCAGCGTAGCGGACTCCCGGTTTGATCTCGTAACACTTTCGAATCGTTGGCACCCAGGACGCGAGGTCGTAAAAATCCGACACGATCTTCCAGGCTTTGTGGAGTGGGACTGAGATCGTCGCGGCTGCCAATCCGTGAACTCTCTTGTGGTGATGCTTGCGATTCCTGGGAGAATGGCTAGCATTGCGATTCGCGAGCTCCATGCGAAGAACAAGTCTCTGGAGGAAAAAGTCCTGGAAGAACAAAATTTGGAAGAAACTTGGAAGAAGTTGGGATGAACACGGAAGATCCGGCGAGCGCTTTGGCCGCCGCGACCTCTGGGGTAATTGCGCTGTCGCTATTAAAATTTGTGTTCCACTGCCACTAGAATACGCACATTGTTTGGCTGGATCTTGCTTTCACACTAAGCAGTGACGCAAGAACTTCTCTATCATCCGCGTGGCACAAGTGGATTGGTGACCACTGGCCACGTGTGTCATGCGATACACGATCTGGCCCCGCCGGACGGCCCAGATGTGTCAAAACGGCCAGCGATGCAACGAAGGTGATTGTACCACGTGGCTGGCGTTGTGGATGGCTGGAATGTGGCCACGTTGCTAGTATCTGGTACCGTAGGATCTGGTTTAAATGCGCCGAGGTGTTTGTCTCATAAACAGTTATCTATCCATCTGTCTCTATAAACTCTGCGTTTCTCCGAGTTGCTGGAGTTTTCTCGCGATCAAGATCTCTGGATTTCTCTTTAGCTCGCTCGCTCGCTCGCTCGATTTCTTTTTTCTCATCCATTCTTCATACCATGGACTGCCAGAGTGGAGCATATAGAACGCAAGGAATGGTGCTTGGAAGCATTGCGGCGCCGGTGGAGAGGGTGTGGCGGATCGCGGCGAACTTCTACGAGCTTGGGCGATGGGTTCCGACGGTGGAGGAGTGCCTCCGGATCGAAGAGGGCGTGAGGCTCGTGAGATCGTTTCCGCGGCCCGATGGGCAAGTGACCTGGGTCAAGGAGAGGATGGTGAGGCTGGATGATGAGAATCACTGCCTGTCCTACGAGATGGTGGAAGGAAACATGGGACTGGAGGAGTACGATGCCACGCTCGAGCTCTCGCGAGCCGGAACCACGACCACTCTGGTGCGCTGGTCGTTCCAGATGAGCTCCAGGAGCGCCAAGAACCGGCAGGAGCAAGAGGAGTTCTTGCGGTGGGGGATCAAAAGACTTGGGGAAGCTGCTGCGAGCTACTAGCGCTAGCTTCGATATGGAAGAAAAGTTCAAGATAGAAATCTATAAACTACTGGAAACCAGCATTGAACAAAGAGAACGTGGGAGAGGGATTTGCTTGGAGTGCCCGGGACCGAAAGCGTCAAGATTCGCCTTTTTGGAAGCATTGACAATTCTATCTAGTTGCCGAAGATGTGAATCTTAAATCAACTTTAAAAGTTTGAAAGCGTAAAACTAAAAGTTTTAAACTAACTAAAGAAACCCTAATATCTTGTTGGCTCTCAGCCGTCGATGCACCGTATCCGACGCTCCAGATTGAGTCTGTCATGTGTCTAAATCCACGGTTATAAATTCAACCCTTTTCCTATAAACTTTTTAGGTTTTAAAGTTTGTGTCATGGCTCAAAAGGTGACTATGAGGTACTTGCAATCGAAGTACGCAAGAAAGGAACCAATCACTATGGTTACAGCATATGATTATCCTAGTGCAGTTCACGTAAATCAAGCAGGCATAGATATGTGTTTAGTTGGGGATTCTGCAGGTAAGGTCACAGTATTTTCTGAAGTGTACTCCTCTTTTTTTTCCATAGGAATGGTTGTCCATGGCTATGATACAACACTACCAGTAACCATGACAGAGATGCTGTCACACTGTAAGGCTGTTAAACGAGGAGCCAACAAATCTTTCCTTGTTGGGGATCTTCCTTTTGGGAGCTACGAACAGGCACCCCAGCAGGTTTGCTTTGATTCCATGCTATATACAAAATGTTGTTTTGCCTTATGGTTTGTTTGATCTATCAGGCCGTAGAAAGCGCAGTGAGCCTTGTCAAGGAAGGAGGAATGGATGCAATTAAGCTAGAGGGTGGTAATGCATCTCGAATCACGGCAGTGAAGGCAATTCACGATGCTGGAATTGCTGTCATAGGACACATTGGTCTCACTCCACAGTCAATCGGTGTTCTTGGTGGCTTCCGACCACAAGGGCTGACTTCTGAAGATGCTACGAAGGTAAATGAAACCTCTTCTCAACTATATTCTGATTGAGTTTCTGTGACTTTAGTTGCTGGAGCAAGCATTACTCTTGGAAGCTGCTGGGTGCTTCGCTATTGTTCTCGAGTGTGTACCTTCGCCCGTTGGCGCTGCGATAACTTCATCACTGAAAATACCAACAATTGGAATAGGAGCCGGACCCTTTTGCAGTGGCCAGGTAAACTTATGGTTTATTTACAAGTCTTATATTAAAAGCATACAATACCAGGTCCTAGTTTATCACGATCTTCTAGGAATGATGCATCCTCAGCACACAAAGGTAAAACAAAATCTCATATTTTCTTTTGGCTTAATTGCATTCTTGTGATAGGTTGCACCCAAGTTTTGTAAACAATTTGCAAAAGTGGGAGATGTTATTCAAGAAGGCCTGGCCAAATATCGCGCAGAGGTCTCTAGCGGTGCTTTTCCTTGTCATGCATACTCTCCATACCGAATCAATCCTGGCTAAACAGACTTGTTCCTGAAGGGGCTTGAAAGTAAGGGTTCTCTTGATGCAGCACAAGCTGCTGCTAGCGCTAGAGGATGGGAAGAAACTGGTGAAAGATGATGTTACAACAGCGATTTATAAGGAAAAAGAAATTATTTAGTGATATTACGTAGTCACAACAGCAGTCCCGAGTGCCTTCTCAAGATAGTTTTTATTGTTTTCGCCTTTCAAACAAACCTTGGCTATGAGAGGTGCAAATTAAAAGAATTTGAGAATGCTGCTGTGTAGTTTTCTCTATCACAACCAATAGCTAGAAAAACCATTGACGATTTGGAAACATCAGGGCTTGCCAACGCAATAATGATATTTGCATTTGCTGATCCAACCATGAGAACTTATTCATAATTCATTCATGGGATGTTAGCAGGACAATAAAAAATCATATTACTTGGGGTTAGAGTTTTCCTTAGCATTTTCAAATTGGCGCCAAATGCTTTTCAAAACTAACGGAATCTGCCTACGCCCTAACAGAATGTGCTTCCTTAAAAAAGGAGGCGACGGAATATTTGTTTCTTGGCCTTCTGCCATGGGCGGGGACGAGAGCTGTGACGACGACTTCCAGCCAACCCTGATTCTTGGCAACGACACCCAGCAGGACGCGCACGGCGATGGCGGCGGCGGCGGCAGCGGCGATTGCGTTGCCGATGCCCGGGGCGATGGCGTCGAGAAGGCGCTGTCCGATGGCACCACTGTGGATGACGAAGAAGCCGGAGCTGGAGGCGTCCAGGACACGGCCTCGTCCAAGATTCAGGAGCGCGACGATGAAGGTATGGCTGTGCTTCTCGCGGCATGCGATTGAGAGAGATTCTTGGTTTCTTGGCAGTCCAACCGACCCTGATTCTTGGGACGCAGCTGCTGGAGAGTCCCCAGTACGAGAGCACCCAGATTTTTGGCCTGGAGCACGCAGGGCTGGAAAATCCGGTGGAAGAGAAAAAAGCAAAGAGCTTGGCGTCGATACGTGTGCAGTCGCTGCGTGGATCAGCCATGGCGGCTTACGAGAGGTTGGTATCCAAGCTAGAGCCAGAGAAGGACCCACAGGGAAAAGTTGAAGTGGACGATTCGGCCAAGTTTGTCTTGCAATGGGGTATGAAGCAGGCCAAGACTTCCACGATTGCTTTCGACGTCTTCAAGCCAGCGCCATCGCTTGTGGAAGAGAATCTGGTGACTTCGAACGGTGGAGCCAGTTGCTCAGCGTCAACTCCCGTCTCTCAAACTCTCAAGAACATCAGCCTTGTCCCGGCATTGTGCTCGAACAACAAGAAGTCGACAGAGAACCGGGACAAAAAGTCGGACTCGGCTAGTCCTCGGCAGCAGGAGAATTCTCTGGACAAAATTCGAAAGGTCTTATTCGATGGGAAGAGTGTTCCAGGCGAAGATTGCTGTCACCCTGTGCAACCTCTGAGTGCGATCGTAGCTCCCGTGAGGGAGCTCAGCTATCTTAATTCTCAGGATCCGGGAGAGGAGTCGCAGGCCATTGCTCTTGAGGCGCTGGAACGGTTGGTTTCCACAAACGGCGATTTCTCTCAAGAGGCTCAACTCGGTGACTTTGACGTGGAAAACAAGAAGATGAACGTGCTCGCCTCTCGCATCGTACAGCTCCAGCGGGACGACCCTTCTTCAGTATATGATTTCGTAACGAGCCAGGAGGATCCGCTCATGAAAGCCGGGGGAGTGCCAGCAGCAGAAGGTGACCAGCCAGCGCAGGTTTTGGATGAAGAAAAAGTCTCTGAGGCGCTTGAAGAACAGGGTAAAACGCCTCTTTCGGTGGCGATGGGAAGTAAGCCGAGCACGAACAAACGGAAAACCGCGCCTCCACGTAGTACCGCTAGAGGTAAAAGGCGTAGAAAGGCTTCCCCAAGGCGCGCTGATCAGGTAGTTTTTAGAGCACCGCAAGTAGATCCACAGACTCCTAAAAGCACGAGTAACGATGCCGTTTCTGCTGAAGCTGTAACGAAGGGCAGCAAGTCGACGGCTAGGAAGCGAAAGAGTGAGGCGGAGAAGCTGATCATAGCCGACGACACACCGAGAAGGAGCAGACGACGGCCAGTTAAAGTTCTGTTTAGTCACTCCCTCGGCAAGGATACGATCGAGGAGCAGAAGAAAGTAAGCATGTTTGTAGCTGGTCCTGTCAAGTTTTTGTAACCGGTTACGTTCTGCTAGGTGCTGAAGAAGCTCAAGTTCCAGGTCGTGGAAAAAGCTGCGGAATGCACACACTTCATCACGGACAGGTTCTTGAGAACAGCCAATATGCTGGAAGTCCTGGCTGCGGGAAAGCCCGTTGTGGATTTGGCGTGGCTAGAGAGCTGCAGCGTGGCAGGGTGCGCGGTGGACGAGAAGAAATTCATCGTGGATGACTCTAAAAAGGAGAAGGAGCTCGGGTTTTCTATGCATTCAACGTATATTTCTGCTCAGCAAAGGCTACTGTTGGAGGTATAGTCACACGTCTTTTTCTCTCAGAACCGATGAAGCTTGACAAAATCAACAGGGAATCCCAATGCACATAACTCCAAATACGAAGCCACTGGACATGGTGGAGTCCGTTGTAAAAGCTGCGGGAGGAAAGGTGTGTGTATGTGTGTGAATTGGAAGTATTGACTGCTGTTACGCAGATTGTCAAGAAGAACGAAGCCACTGGGGGTTGTCTAGTGATCTCTTGCGAGGAGGATCGAAAGCATTGCTTACCACTTATCAAGAAGGGTACGATTATATAGTAAGATTTGTTTTGAGAGTGTAGTTATACCTGGTGGTACTTCAGGGATTAAGATTTATTCGACGGAGTTCCTGTTCAGCGGCGTGGTGAGCTATCACCTCGATTACTCGAAGTGAGTTTGGCACACTTCTTTTCTAGAGCCTTCTAACCGCGTGGGTGACTGCCTTGGCAGAAACCTCTTGTTTGCTGCTTAGCACGTCCTTGGAAGTGTACAGACGCGGTGCGAAGTTTTGGAATGAGTTTGAAGTTTTCTCAAAATGTCTAGGGGAGCATTTGTTCATTCACGGCAACGATTGCTAGAGCTACGAGAACTGGAACGTTATCTGCAAAACGTTGATACTCCAAAGCTAAAGCTGGAGAAAATCACTAGGGGCATATAAGGAACTCTTCACTTGGTGCCACTCGATTGCATATCCTGCAGGTTTTCATCGCCTTTGTCCTTCGGTTGTGCTCCTTTTTGCCATGCACCCGGACCACGCAACCAGACGACTCAAACACCTGCAACTGCAAAAAAAATAAAATAACAAGTAAGCAAACATTGCCGAGAGTTTTTTCTTTTTTTTTTTCACCTGCTTCATGAATCCACTGTTTGGCTTCACAGTCGGGCTGCACTTCCTGAGCGACGCCAACGCCTCTACAAACAGCATAGATCTCAAAACTGAAGTATGGGCTCACGAGAGCTCAAAACTAACCACTGGCCGAGAGCTTCTCTTTCCACATAAGGTACGCAATCACCACGGACGCACTGCAAGAGCCGAAAGCACAAAAGTTATAAAAACTGAGAGGGAGAGAGAGAGAAGTTTGGAGTTACCTGCGGGAGATGCCACCACCACAGTGTACCAGCACTATGCCCTTGTTCACACCCTCGTCGATGAACTTGAGCGCGTCCTCGAGGTGTTCCAGCAGGTTTTCGTCGTGGCTATCCTCCACTGGGATCACTTTCCTGACGATAGCTCCATCAAAATCGGCGCACTTGGTGTCAAGCTCAGCGGCGATCTTGTAGACGATGGCGTTATCCCTTGGAGGCCCCAGGGGCGTCGAGAATTCGTGGCCTGGGCATAGGGGCACCACCGAAAGGATGTGAGTGACGCCCCTGTGCTTACCAGTAAGGAAGTAGAATGCGTCGAACTGGTTGCCAATGTAGAGACCCGGTCGTACCTTCTTCATCGGCTGCCAAGAACCCTAAAACTCTTTTCACCTTTACTCAAAATAGGGTTAACTTGGAAAAGTTTTTCTCCATAACAGTCCAATTTCTTCTCCCAGCTAGCTACGGGAAAAAGATTTGACCACGATTTAATCAGTGATGATCCATTTGGTGCCAAAAATCAAGCCTTGCAAGCCCCGCATGAATTTCTACGTTCCAGGACTGGCGTACATTTCCTCTTTAGAGAGGAGCAACGATACCATTTTGTGTGCGCTATTCTAAACAACGGAGATTGGAAGATTTAGAACCAGAAGAGCGAATTACTCAAAGGTATAAAGCATTTGACATGTAGCTCTAAAACACCCGATCGTTAAAACCCAAAGGCCTTCTGGGTGGCCTCTATGACTGAATTGGCTAGACGCTGGTTTTCTCGCCCAGCAAGAAGAAACCCGGACTTGAAACCCTCCCATAAAGTCCCTCCGAGCGGCAAAACCCATTTTCTGATTGGTGATCGCATTTACCATGGCAAGATTGCTGCCATCGTGAGGAGCAACGAGATCCAAATCGATCACTCGCAACCCCTGGCTTGTCACAAAAAACTCAGTCTTTACCGTTCAGGCCCAGGCTGAGCAGCAAGACGCCGTAGAAGCCGATCTCGGTACAGATCGCGTGCATGTTGTGCCCCTGGCCTTCGAGTCGACGGAATCCCTTGTCCGTCATGCGCACTTTGATGAGGCAAGGAGACGGCTTGGGCGGGTGGAGAAGCTCGATCACGAACGCCGGTTTGGCAGCCAGCTAACAATAACACCACCCAGAAATACAATGTTAATGCAATTATGCTGTGGGAGAGAGGCCACTACTTTCCAAAGATCATCGTTGTCTGGTATGTAGCGTAAACAAACAACGATTTAAAAAAAAGAGCATAAAAGATTGAATATTCTCAAAGCCCTTTGGAAACATCTATATATAGACATTAGTGAGCTAGGTATCTTTAGGATGGATATGTTTGGGGATGTACTGAAGCAGATAGTTTCAAAGCTTTCGGGTAAAGATTTGATTGCAGCTAATCTGGTTTCAAAAGAATGGGCTGCATGTGTACGTGTAATTCTAAGAGAAAGGCATGAATCTCTTAAAAAAGGGTTGTGCCAGATCCAAGGGAGCCTCACATACTCTGAAATGTATTATGATCTCCGCATCTCAAAGCCAGAACTCAAAAATTCCATTCATCTTTGTCTTGTTACATCAGATCATGGGAATTTATCTCAAAAGAATATATCACTAGAGTTTGTGGTGGATTTTGCATCAAGACAAAGCGCTGACCCAGAACATCAAACTTCCATCATACTTAAGCAGAATCGTTTTACTTTTGAAAACTGTGCTGCATACGATCACGATATTAATCTGGGTTGCTTCATATTTGCAAGATGGGAAGGATCCGAGGCAGAGTGGATGGTAGTCTTATGTGATCCCATAGTAGAGCACATAAAGGCCTTGCCAACTTTTGAAACTTGGAAGCAATGTCCGGGAGGGATCTCCATACTGATTGATAGGGATGACTTACGGCATTACAGAATTGTTGTACCAATGATTTCAACAGCTGGGTTTTGTATATGTAATTCCGTTTTTGTGTTTGACTTACAAATGGGAGGAGGTTGATTTTGCTGAAAATTATTACATTAACAGTTCAATTTCCCATGGAGGGGAATGCTATGCATTGAAGTCTGGATCAGGAGTGGTCATGTATAAAGATGATGGACGTTTCAAGGGTCTGCAATGAAATTATCCATTGTGCACCAGAACATGTTAAGCTTGAGAGCTGGCATGATGGCTTTGTAGTTGCTAGGTATGATCCTGGGCTTCTCAGGCTTTACAAAGTGATGGGGGATGGAGAGGAAGAGATTGCATGCATGGGAGGAATAGATGATATTACTAACTCTAGTAAATTGAAGTACTCTATTAAAGCCTGGGATGACAAACTATACATAGGATTGTTAAAGCCAATGAGGTGGTATAAACTCATGGAATGGATTAACAGGCAGTGGAAGCAAATTTGGTTTGAAGATTTGAGCTCAAATAAAACATTTATGAATATACAACTTGTTTAAAGGAGGTGTTAAAGAATAGAATAGAATACTGTAATTGCATAACTACATATACCACAGATAGAGAGAGAGAGGATTAATTTTAAACACTTTGAATACAATGTGCTATGGGAATTAATTTAGTAGCCAATCTAGATATGAGTTTATACTAATTTTAGATACTTATTTATATGCTTTATTTCGTTAAAGTGGAACTTTTCATTATCCCACTTATGGTGTGTGGCCACATGCCATTTTTATAACAACAATAAAAAATTGAATTTTTAGCTTTATAATTTATAAATTAAAAACTTTTCATATGATTTTGTGTTATAATATTGTGAAATATAAAAAAAAAATTAAAAAACTGATAGAAATATTAATAAATATTAATTAAGTACTAGGAAATGGCATGTGGACACATGCTAATTAATGTCCCACTTTACTGAATAAATTCCACTTTAACGAAATAAAGCATTTATGTGTATAGCAAGTTTTGATAAGTAGAGGTTTAAAGTTCAATTCCTATTGTAGCCAGTAATAATGAATATACTCCTTAATAAATATAGAGAGATGACAAATATATAACATCATCCCACCTACTATCAAACATTTGCAACTTACTTAAAAGTATAAGCAAGATGAGAAGCAAGTTCTCAAGTATAATCAAGCCAGTTAATTAAATAATGGTTAATGTTAGTACTAATACTTTGAGTTAAGGATGACAACAACCTCAAATTCCTACTTGCCATGAATAACCTTTGGAGAAATTGGTGGTGGAATATGAGTAGGATTAAAAAGGGTGTAATAAAGTTTCAATAAAGAAATAAAAAACACTAGATACAAACCTATAAATGTTGGAAGATCAAGTTGATAAACAACCCCTATTGTCACTAGTTGGTGAAGTCTAAGATGTTTTGTCCAAATTAAATGATAAAGTGAATGAGATTAAATATTTTCCTCAATATCTTCTAATAAATTAAATAATAAGCATAAGAACTTAAGAAATCAAAAGCTCAAAAATTTAATAGCCAAGTATTATTAAATAATGATCACAAGTCTCACATTAACTTAACTTTAATGATAAAATAAATTGATGGTATAACCTATAAGCCAAAATTTTAAATGAAATGTATATCTAGATCAACCTAAAAGCAATAAATAATCATCATATCAATAATTTCTAAATCCATCTATATCTGTTTCACAACAAAAATTAGTCAGTTCAAGAAGGATTGGCATACTTGCTTGCTACAAAGGCTTGTAGCTAGTGTTCATGCAAGGACTCAAAGCTTGGAATGTAAAATATATGTACCAATTATAGACATAGCAACTAATTATGAGCCACTAGTGCACTAATACAACCTTTTATTTCAAGCTAAACTTTACATTAAAAGAAAGCATTGATCTATGTAAGGAATAATGCAAACTTCTAAATCTTATAATGGTACCTCAGCAAAATAACACTTTAATGCCAATTCTTGGTTCTCCTTTCTCCTTAATTCAACCCAGTACTTAAGTTTAACAAAAATGATCTAGAAAAGGGAAAGAAAAAATCCTACTCAAGGAAGATCTTATCTTCTAAGATCAAAGCACCTAAATGACAAGAAAAGAATAAAAATCAAAACCCTAGAACTCAATTGTTTTTGAAACTTAAAGTTTTGGCATTGTTAGGAAATGAGGGAAGAAAAAAAGGTAAAGGCATATCAAAATTAAAGGCAACTTTTATTGTTCTTAATTGAGAAGTGTTTGAATTTGAGTTTTTTGTTATTTTTTGACGTGTGTTTTATATTATCTTTATCTCTTTTGATTTTTATAGCTTTTTTATTTCTTTTTTCTTTTTTTCATTCATCTTCATGATATTCTTTTATTACAATAGCCTCCTTCTCCTTTAACTCTGATGCAGTTGTTTGATACTATATAGCTGGAGTTGAATAATTATATTTAGTTGATAGTGGCATTGATGGTGTGTAATAAACTCTTCTTACTCATATTATGAATCCTTGTGTCCAACAAAACATTTTATAAAAGTCCTAAAGATGATGTTATTATTGATTAGATCACTTTATAGCGGGCTGTGTGTGTGTGTGTGTGTATGTGTGTGTTGTGTTATTATTGTTGTTATTATAGCCATTGATCAACTAGTTTTCTTTTAATTGTATTATATAAAAGACTTTCCCAATATCTCATAGTGTAAGTATTAGTATTTGAGACCAAATATGAACTTGTAAATTATAATATAGAACAGGGTTTTATTTACTTTCTAGAATAAGAGAGCATCCATTTCCTTTATTTTTTGTATTTATTTCCTAAATAATTTCTTAAATTGTAAAAGAATAAATTACAATTTATTTCTACTGTTAATTTTTATGTTCATTTTGGAGGAATAAGAAAATTAATTGATAGAGGTTAAGATCCTAAATGATTTTGTTTTCCATTTACTAAAGATGATCTAAAAATCCAACAATAATTTTCATTTGTATATACCTAGTAATTTCATATTTTATAATTTACTTATGTTAATAAATTTATCCTTACCTGAATATTTAGTAGAGTATAATATTCATTATTATATAATATTGAGCTTTGATCTAAAACCAGTGCTATAAGCAATACTTTTAAGTTCTTACCACTGACTAAAATTTTTATTCCAAATGCAGTACATAATCTATCATGTACACCATGTTTATTAGGTGGATTGAATGCATAAATAAAACTTTTAAGTACTCCTTGATATGCAAAATATACAACATGATATATTAATTGTTGTAGCTCCTCCAAAGGGATTAAAGGTAAGGTTTCCACTATAATAAATATCATCATTTGTAAGACCATTAATAAAAAAAATAATTATTTGAAATTGTGGGTATATATTAGGTAAAGAAATCCTATTGGGAAATTGTTTTATTGGAAAAGATACTATATTTAGATCTATAAAATCAAAGCCAAAGAAATAAGAAAAATTTTAAATTTCATATTTTAGAGGTGAAAACACACTAAATATATAAATCCATTTACAACTTAAATATCTATCTTGGTCTTTGCAGAAAATAATGAATTTTTTTAAAATTTTTTTTTCACCTTTTTCTAATCTCTATATTAACTTATACCTCATCCTTTCAAGTTAAACAACCTTTACAAGAATTATGACTTAAAGGTGAAGAGAATAAAGAAGATTAAAAAGTAGCTATTAATTTTTTTCTTTTATGTTTTTTATAATTTTAATATTTGTTTAAGATTGGCCAACAATATAGTCATTAAGGCTAGGCACTACCAATCACAATGTTCTCATATAAGCAAAATATTTGATTTAGGAGCTCAACTACACTTCTGTTTACACTTAATAAGTTTATAGTTAGTAGCATTTGTATTGTGCAACTATTATTAAGGAGCTCCTTTTTGTAATACAAAAATGTATATATCTTATAAAGAAGTGGGTTCGAATTGCTTTGAGTGCTTTATGGTCAAGTAGTTGATGATGCCTTTTGATAATGATGCTGTCTACAAAAGACTACTGTTAAATATGTTGAGAAGTAAGGATGTTAGGGTCAAAGTTTTAGATGGAATTTTGAACACTTAGTAGTGTTGTATCAGCTTTGCTTTTCTTTCATCATCAATAACATTGCTAAGACTTGGTCTATATCCCAAAAGCTATTATCTCCTTACATGAGCTTATTTTACTACTTGATGCAAAAGTGTTTAGTACTCCTTGAGCTCATTGAATGCCAACTTGATCACCACAGACATCTTCTTCTCAACAACATAAGTTGGTTAAGTGACTTAGAAACTTAGCTAGAAATGAATGTTGTGATGCATACCAAGCTTGAAAAATATGTTATTCTCCACCTCCAATATGGTTGAATACTACTTTATATAAAGTTTTGTGACATTGTACAAATACTATATATTTATATTTATATAAATTTTATATAACAATACTAATAAATGATTAATAATGTGATTAGAATTTTTAATCAAAATTAGGCACAAGACAACACCAACATGCTTTAGGGTAAGGTTTTGGGAATGACTATTTGATTGAGTTCTAATTGCTAGCATTTTCATTTCCCTTTTTGGCCTTTTGTATGTGTGTTGCAAGCCACTCCTCCCATTCATATAGCCATTCCTCTTCCAAACACAGCTACTCCTCTCCATTTACAATGGCCATCTCCTCTCTCTTTTGCAGCCACTCCTCTCCCACTTCAACATCCATCTTCTTTCCTTCTTTCACTATTGTGTAGCATATGGGCAACCATCTCCTCTCTCACTTGTGGCCACTCCTCTCCTTTGTGGCCATCTCCTCTCCTTCTGAAGAGGTGTGAAAACTCCTTTTTGCTGGATATCTACGGCAAACCCAAGGCTGCATTGAAGCTATAAATTGGATCATGCATAGCATATACCATTCATTAGCATATGCTAGCAGTTAGAATTGCCAGCCTTTCAAAGGGAGGAATCTGAATTGTGGATCCCCATCTCCATTCATCATTTTCATATCAATACACAACATTCATTCACTTGTCTTTCTTCTTAGCCCCTGGAAATTGGGGCTTTTCTCTTTTGTTTTTCTCACTAAGGGTCAGAGTCCCTTGAGCTTGGGTTTTTGGTTGATACACTATACTCCCCTGACAGAACTAGACATCGTCCTTGGTGTGAATGTAGTCTCTCGATTTACCTTGATGATTTGCTGTGGAACTTCTCCTAAGAATTGGAGCAAACCCTTGTTGGAGATTTTGAAAACAGAAGCGATTCTTGCTGGGCTGAGGGTGATCTTGTTTGTGACGCTGGTTATGGTGCTGTTCTTAGGGTTGAAGGAGGCAGCCAACTTCCTCGCCAGCTTTTGGTCAGGGTGTGTTGAAAAGGCCTTGTGGAAGAGCTCGAATCCATAGTCCTGTGACGGTAGGGTGGATAAGCTTGCATCTTTCTCTTCATTTTCTATGATCGAAGTGTTTTCCTTGTTAGGTTGGTTGGCTAATTGTGTGGTGCTCGATTGCTGGTGATGAATGGTATAGATTTTTTGATTGAATCGAGCTTGTTTGACTTGTCTTAATGAAAGATCAATGGTGGAGATTGGTGATGAAGTTAACTTAAGTTCAACTGTTGAGATCTGATGAGGTGGCGTTGATCCGACAATAGCTTTGGACTTAGAGATTTTTGCTGTGGTTTGTTGCTGAAGTTAGTGGGCAAGTTCATGTTCAGTCAAGTTGAGGTGTGTTGAATTGAGTTGAGTTGAAGTTTGTCTGTTGGGGTGATTGTCTACTGTTGGTTTTGGGGTGTTTGTTGGTTCGGGTCAGAAACTTGCTGAGGTGGTGATGCTGAACATGTGGACGTGATATGGTCGAAGCTTGTTGAGGTTTACTATCTCAATGAAGTCTTCGGCAAGCGTGCTGACTTTGGCGGTGCTGGTGGGGTAGTGTAATGATTTTGAAAGGTCCTTGCCAGTTGGTGTGGAGTTTTCAGCCAAGTTTGCCAATGGGTCCCCGGTACCAAAGAACATGATCATCAATGCTGTCTTTCGGAATGTTGTTTTGGGATGCTTGTCATTCGTGCCGAGCTTTTCTCTGTTTTTGGATGGCGTGAAGTGTCCAGAGGGCGTTGAGTCAAAGTTCGTTGAGACATTTGAGTTGCCTCGCATGCTTGGGACGATGAATTTGATTGGCGTGATGGCTTCTGTTCCAAAGGTGAGTTTGAATGGCATCATGTCGGTGGTGACTTTATACACAGTTCGATAGGGCCAAAGTACGTCAAGAAGTTTTTTGTCCCAGTCTTTGTCTAAATCGTTGATGACTTTTTTGAGGATGCTTCAGTGTTTTGTTCATTACTTTTGCTTGACTGTTACCTTGAGGATAGTATGGTGTCGACGTTTTGTGTTGGATTTTGAACTCAGTGGCGTGTTTTGTTGATGAAGTGGTACCTCTGTTGGTGACGAGTTTGAGTGGTGTGCTGAAATGAGTGATGATAGTTTTGTAGATGAAGGTTGTTGCTTTTATTGTGGTGTATTGGAGAGGTATTGCTTCAGCCCACTTGGTAGTGGTGGCAATGACGATGTACTGGTTCGTTGACGGGTACTGACTTGGGGTCCAACAAAGTCGGGTCCCCATTTCTGAAATGGTGCCATCGGGAATGTTGAGTTGAGTTGTTGAGTCTGAGTTTTCAGCGGTAATCAATGTCATTGACATGTGTCACAGCGTTTGCAGAATTCTTTGGTGTCGTGCCAGAGTGTCGGCCACCAAAGGTCGACTTGAAGAATCTTCTGAGTTGTGGTGTCGGTGGCAAAGTGTCTGCCAAAAGGTCCAGCATGAGCTTCCTTGATGATTTGAGTTGTGCTTGGCAACTGGATGCATCAGCGAAGAATGTTATCGATGCTGAGTTTGTAGAGACTGCCCCTAATGACTAAGTATCGATGGGTCTTAGTGACAAAAGCTTCTTTTGGTCGGATGTGGTGTACTGAACTGGAACTTTTGCTAAGTTCAGGTAACTAAAGACATTGTTGAGCTAGGTTGCTGGTATTGAAATTCGGAATAGGTTTGAGTCGGGTAAGTCATTGGTGAGTCTTTTAGGTTTGTCGCCAGTGGTGATCCGGCTGAGATAGTCTGCTTGCTCGTGATTTTTTCTGGGTTTGTGGATGATTTCGAAGTTGTATTCTTGTAGTAAAAGGAACCATCTTGATATTTGACCAGATAGTATCGGCTTGTTGATGAGGTAAAGGAGTGCCTTGTGGTCGACAAAAAGGAGAACTTTGGTTGATAGTATGTAGTGTCGGAACTTCTGAAGTGAGTAGACCATGCTGAGAGCTTCTTTCTCAGTGGTGGTGTAGTTTCGTTCAGCTGGGTTGAGTAGTTGGCTGGTGTAGTAGATTGGTTGATCTTGGTTGTCATGCTGAGTTTGGCTAAGAATTGCACTAGTGGCAACATCGGAAGTGTCGACATGAATGTGGAACTCTTGTGTCCAGTCGGGTTTGGTGAGGATCGGTGCTGTTGTGAGTTTGAGTTGGAGATTGTTGAATGCTTGTTGCTGTTCAATTGTCCATGTCCATTGGGTATCTTGCTTCAGTTTGTCGGTGAGTGGTTGGCAAAATGAGCGTACCTGTGGATGAAGCGTCAGTGATATCTGACTTTGCCGAGGAAGCATAGAAGTTCTTTCTGATTCTTCGGCGGTTCAAGGTTGGAGATGACGTCGACTTTGTCCTTGTCGATGAGAATGCCGTCTTTGCAGACAACATGGCCGAGAAGTACTCCAGATTTGACAAAGAAAGCACATTTGTCGGGGTTGAGTGCTATGTTATGCTCCTCACACTTGTCAAGGCATTTCTCGAGGCATTCAAGATGTCAATCTTCTAAACTGAAGACGCTAAAGTCATCCATGAAGACTCTCATGAAGTCGGTGAGGTAGTCTCGGAACATGTTGGTGACAAGCCATTGGAGTCCAAAAGGCATTTGTCAGTAAGCATAGGCTCCCCATGGACTGATAAATGCTGTCTTGTGCTGATCTTCTTCAGCAATGTTGATTTTGTTGTAGCCGGAGGAAGGAGTACATCTCGTGTCCGGTCATTGCATCAAGAACTTTGTTGGTAAATGGTATCGGGAAGACATCTTTTTTGGTGGCATCATTGAGATGTTTATAGTTGACACAGATTTGAAGTTTGCCGTTTTTCTTCGGCACAACCACCAGTGGTGAAAGCCAAATTGGATTCTGAATTGGGTAGATGTACTTAACTTGGAGAAGCTTGTTGAGTTCTTTCTTGACTTGTTCCATCAAATTCAGATTCATCTGGTAGGCTGCTTGTCTTCTCGGTTTTGAGTCCGGAAGAAGGTTAATGATGTGAAGGCTGAGTTTCGGTGAAACTCCCTTAAGGTCTTGGTAACTCTAAGTGAACAAGTGTTTCTTCTTTTGGAGAAGTTTGATGCCTTTGTCTCAAAAACTTGCTGAGATGTCAGTGGCAAGTACAAAGTGTTAGTTGCCATCATCAGCAAGGCTGACTTTTTCGAGTTTTTGATTGGCTGGAATTGTCAGAATGTAGGTGACTTTGTTTTGGTTGTCGACTATGAATGCTAGTGGCACTTTGAGTTTTGTATTTCGAGTGACTGGATCTAATGTTGATAAGTCTGTTGTGACTGGACAGCAATTTGGTTGCTTTTGTCGACATGGTTGTCGGTCCATCTGCTCCTCGAAGGATAAGATTGTTGTTGGGCCAGTCTTGATAAACTTGGGCACTTTGGAGCCAAGGTCGACTGAGGAGAATCGAGTATCCATCGCTTTGCTCTGGTAGTTTGAGGACAACATAGTTAACTAGTATTTCAACACCTTGAATGCTGGTGTTGACTTTTCGGATGGTGCCTTTGGGTTGAACAGATTGGTGGTCGGCCATTCGGATGTTGAAAGGTGCTGGGTGGACTAGGCTGATGTTGAGTTGGTGAACAAGACTTTCTTCAATAATATTGACACTGGAGCTGCCATCAATTATGGCTTTGCAAACAAGGTGTTTGTCAAGTCGTAGGTTGATTGTCGGAACATCATTGTTGCAATCGCCTAGTTGAATCTTGGTTCGAAATGTGTCAACAGCTGTCCATGTCAGGTTGAGTTTGGGTGAGTCTGTTAGAGTATTGTTCAGTGCAGATATCAGATCAGTGAGTTGTTTAGTGAGGTAGGGTGCAATCTTCAGCAGTTGGCCAATGGTGATATGAATATTTTGGTGAAGGATAGTCTCTGCTACTTCTTGTATTTCCTTGAAGTTTGTTGAATTTTGTGCCAGTGTCGGTGTTAGTGTCAATGTCAAACAATTTGTTTGTCGGTTTTTGAGTCTTGGCATTGTTGTTTAGCTAGTGATGGTTGAGCTTCATTGTCAGAGTGTAAAATCACTAATTCGGGTGGTTGTAGAGTGAGTTGCCATTGTATCTTGGCGGCTATGTTCTGCTTCTTTTTCCATTCCCAGAGTTTTTTGGGCCCTTCTCTTCACTATCTTTAGAATCTCTGTCCGGTTGTTGTTTTTTTTTTTGCTCGAATTTGTGCTTGAGTTTGTACTGCCATGACTTGAGGATCGGAGTCATCATTATCAGCATAAGGTAGTTCATCAGTCTTGACCATCCTTGTTGTTGGTGGTCGCTGCTGGTTTTGATTTTGTTGTCGAGGAGGCGGTGGACCAAGTCTCGATAGACCTCCTTGGTTTTGAAGTCGAGGTTGCCATGGCTGGTTGTTGTAGTTGCCTTGGTAGCCCTGGTTTTGATAACCTTGACCTTGGTATTGTCGGTTCTGGTATCTTGAGTATTGTTGGTATCCTGGGTTGTAGTTGTCTTAGTTTGCTGCGTGGTTTCGGTTTGGCGGGTATTATCGATCATTGTAGTTGTTATTGTAGTCATTGTTGTAATTGTTGTTGTAGTTGTTGTAGCAAGGTTGATCTTTCCATTGTTGGCTCTGCTATTGGAAGTTGTTTCTTGGTGGTCTTCAATTTATCGAAGGTGGTGTTAGGTAGTTGTCAAAGTATTGATTTGGATATGGTTATCGAAATTGCTGTCAGGGATAGTTCGAGATTTATCAAACTTCCGGAGAATTTTGAAATCTGCAAGTCTTGGCGTCATGACCACCTTTGGCACAGATCTGGCATTTGGAGATTTGGAGTTTGCAGTCACTTGCCAGATGTCCTTCATTCTTGCTAGTACACCAAATTCCAGATTGAAATTCTTTGATGTCGGCCTTGGCTTTTCCCTTGATCTTGTCGATTGTTTTCCTGAGTTTCTGAAGTTTTGACTTGGCACTCTCTCCGAGTTCATCATTGGAGTCATCGTCGGAACTGCTGTCAGAATCTGAGTTGTCCATATCGTCGACTTGTGCTGTCATTTGTCGAGCTTGAACATCTTGAAGAGCTCTTGTGAGTTCGAGGTAAGTGGTGACATTGATGTGTATTGTGGCTTCTTGGAAGGATCGTCGGAGACCTTGCATGTACCATTGGTAAAGTAAAGTTTCAGTGGCACTGTTGCTACATTTGCTGGCATGTCAAGCGAAGGTTTGAGTGTAGTCCTCGATGGATTGACCAGACTTCTGCTTGAGTTTTGGGATCTTGTGAAGTCGTTGGCTTTGAGTGAGGGAAGACTTGAATCGGTCAATGAGCTTGAGTGTGAGGTCATCGAAACTTGTATTTTGAGGAAGCATTTGAGCCCATTCATTGGCTCGCTTTCGAAGGGTACATCAGAAGTAGTATGGGAGTTCGGTTGTGTGGCCGTTGATATGGATTGCTTCTCAAAACTGTTCAACATGTGTCTCGGTGTCTTCCAACTTCAGACCATGAAATAGTGGATAGGAGACATGTCTTCTGACGGGTATGTTGGCTACGGCGGTAGTGACTACCATTTGCTGTTGGTAGTAATGTCGGTATTGTCAAGGTTGTTTTGTCGGGTTCTCACCATGGAGTCCGAAGGTGATTTGGAGCAAGGGGTTGTTAGGGTTGACAACAAAGTTGGTGTAGGAGGGAGCTGGTGAATTGTTGTTGTTGTTTAGTGGACTCTCCTCTATTTTTTCTTCTTTCTTGGGACTTTTATCGGTGTGTCGTCGGTGTTTGGTTGCTTGCCAGTGTTGATTTTCAGAAGATGCTTGTTGAACTTGTTGTCAAAGTACTTGTCAGAGTTATGTTGTGTTGGTTGTGGTGGTTCTTCTGGATTGTCGAAGAGTTCTTCGAATGTATAATTGTGTGATGATTGTGGTTGCTGTTGAAGATTATTGTCGTCGATGATTGGTTCGTCAACCTCATTGTTGTTGGACGATTATAGTTGTTCGTCAGCTCGGTGTGAGTGGTTGACTTCTTCGTCGAGTGCTTGACTATTGGATGATTCAGGTTGTTCGTCTTTACCGCTATTGACTAGGTATATCGGAGTGCAACTATAGTGGGTGAAGTCAAGTTGTTGTCTTGTCAGTGTGTTAAAGTTGAAAGCATGTTTGAAAGGTCTGGCTGATAGCGGGCTTCAGTAGAAGTTGGATGCAAATATGAGATATATCGGCGTTGTTGAAGATTGGTTGGTATGGTGAAAATGGTACTAGTCTAGTGAAGTCTGTAAAGCTGGGCAGGAAACTCAGTCATTCATTGTCACTGTAGATGGGGTTGGTGAATGTACCTTTGAAGTGGTTGTATGCTTTGAAGTGGTTGAATTGTGTGATGATTGTGGTTGCTGTTGAAGATTATTATCGTCGACGATTGGTTCGTCAACCTCATTGTTGTTGGATGATTATAGTTGTTCGTCAGCTCAGTGTGAGTGGTTGACTTCTTCGTCAAGTGCTTGACTATTGGATGATTCAGGTTGTTCGTCTTTACCGCTATTGACTAAGTATATCGGAGTGCGACTATAGTGGGTGAAGTCAAGTTGTTGTCTTGTCAGTGTGTTAAAGTTGAAAGCGTGTTCGAAAGGTTTGGCTGATAGCGGGCTTCAGTAGAAGTTGGATGCAAATATGGGATATATCGGTGTTGTTGAAGATTGGTTGGTATGGTGAAAATGGTATTAGTCTAGTGAAGTCTGTAAAGCTGGGCAGGAAACTTAGTCATTTGTTGTCACTGTAGATGGGGTTGGTGAATGTACCTTTGGAGTGGTTGTATGCTGCTTGAAAAATGTTTTGTTGCTCGAGCGTAGTTTGTGTCAACTGCTCAAATGTTTGGTCAGGCTCAGGCACTTCGGTGGGTGCTGTTGAGGGTGCTACCGGTGGTGTGTCTGGTGGTGTTGTGTAGTTGTCATATTCTTCATGAATGTCCGAGACTAGTTTGTTAGAGTTAAACGAGTGAATGAATGCTGTGTATTGATATGAAAATGATGAGTGGAGATGGGGATCCACAATTCGGATTCCCCCCTTTGAAAGGCTGGCAGTTTTAACTGCTAGCATATGTTAATAAATGGTATATGTTGTGCATGATCCAATCTATGGCTCTGATGCAACCTTGGGTTCAGGGTTGGAGTCCCTTAAGCTTGGGTTTTTTGTTGATACACCTTTTTCCACCATTGGGCAACATGTGGATAACCATCTCCTCTCCCAATCATAGCCATTTCTTTCACACTTTGTAACCATCTCCTTTCCCTCACAATCTCATTATACTTGGCCTACCATCTCTTTTGCTTCTTTCACCATCTCCTTATACTTGGGCTGCCACTACATCTCTCCCTCTTCAAGCCATCATTATTAATCTTTTCTTTTGCTAAGATGTTAGTTATGCTTTGACTTTGGGCTATTTGGGACTTTTGTTTCCTTCTTCTTTTGTGCATGGTTTTTATTTGATCTTTGCATTGCAAGGATCTTAGAAAAATAAAGTCTCAAAGTTCCTAAATCTTTAAACAATCTCTAAATCTTTAGGTTTGTGGAGTTCCAAGATCTTGTTTGAAATCCTTAAGGGTCTCTAAAATTCTTAAATCTATAAAGTGCTTTAAGATTTTATTTCATTTCTAGCTTTTATTTAGAAGTTTAATGTTTTGAAACATCTATGATTGGCTGAGTTCAAAGTGCCTATGATTGAATGATCTTGAAATGCCTTAGTTTAACATAGTAAACGTTAGAAGTAAATATTAGTTTTAAATGTTTTTACTTTTAACTTGATGATTGATTCATTTCTTTTGTTTGGTTTTGCAGGTTCTTGTGTTTGAGTAGGAATATAGATTTCATTATTGTCTATATTGTGATTCTCTCTCTAGCCTCCTCATGTAGATCTTACAACTTCTTGTAGCTTGAGATTGAAGTTTGCTTAACTCATTTTTTGGAGGTGGTGGTGATCTTTATTCATTCTTTCCAAGTATATAAAAGATGTGTCTTAATTAAGTTGTAAATTCCAACATGTATTTCTCCCCTTTTTTTTTCTTCTTTGTCTTTTTTTATTTTAGCTTTGTTTTGTTTGTGAGCCTTTTATTTGAGTTGTTGTTTCTTAGCATTCTTTCTTTACTTTTTCTCTTCGTCCATATGTGCCTTCTTTTCAATTTTTTTTGTAAGCTCAACATAAAATTTCTTTAAATTAATTGCAATGCTTATTATAATAAGCAAGCTTAGAAGTCTTGATGATGAAACATTGCTAGTTTTGAATACTAATTTTGCTAATTTTGTTTTGTTATCTTGATTTTCTTTATGGTTTTTTTTGCTATTTCTTTCATTGTTATAGCCTTCAGTCATCATCATTAAGTCCTTTACTACTTGAATATAAGCCATAAATTTGAGCTTCCCAAAAAGTCATCTAGCCTAATAATATTCAAACTTAAGGATATTTAACTCTAAATATTTTAAAATCATTAATTGATTGAAAAAAAGGATGCACTTTTGTTCATAAGCCTTTTTCTTCTATATTTGAACCCTTATAAAGTGTCTCTTGAGTTATTCTCTTTAATTGCTTACATTGAATTTCCTCTAAGGTGGTTATGTATAATGCATTCACTCTATATTCATTATCCATTCTCACGTTGTTTAATAGATAATGTATGAACTTAGCTTTGATGTTACTCTTTAAATGCAATAAGTGACACTTTTGAAACCAATTAAGCAATATTCTTCTTTGTAGGTATTATATTCATCATCCATCTTTATTGATTAACAAAATTCTTAAAAACTAGTTTTGAATGACCTAAAAACATATAATTTTTGTGATGTATAGGTGGGATTAGTGTTATGTTAATGCCTAGGGATACTATTTTCACCAAAGCCACAAGGTTGCAATAGCTCTTATGACCATCTACTATAAAAATGTGTAAGTGTACAGTTTATAAAGTAATCAAGACAACTAAGATATAAAAGATTATTGATCCATGCTTTTTCACTAATAGTTAATACACTTGACTAACAACCTATTATCTAGTTAGCCATTCTTTAATCTGTTTGGAAGATATATATATTTAGAATTATTTATCTCCTGCATTGCAATATGTCAGTGTAGTGAGATACTCAATGTTATTTAGAGTGATTATGTAAAACAATTTAAAACTTTATAGAACTAACACCTTCATACCTTGAGTTTGACTAATAAATATTACAACTTTATCATAGTTCTATATTCTCTTTAGTGTGTATCTTTTAATGGTGTATATACTCTCTAAGTTTTGGTAGGTTACATCTATAACAGACTTGTTTATAAACTTTATGCAATTAATTCCTAATGATTTTGCAATTCTATATATGAGTTTTAGATGGTGTTTTAAAAATCTACTTTACTACAATCTTTCAAGTGTTCTATGAGAGAATGGATTTGGTTCTTTGTGGGAGCTAAAAAAAATATTACTTTTATAACACTGATTTTCTACATTAGTTACTCAATTTTTTGGCAAATTATAAGGAATTTTTCAAGAATTGCATTTTCAAGTATAAGCATAATTTTTAATTTTTTAATTTTTTATCTTTTGAATTCCATCTCTCTAAGCTGATAACAATGACTTTAAAATGTTATATTTTTTAAATGTAACCTTTTTATTTAGCCCATCATTTAATGGCCTTTTTGAAATCTTCTTCTTTTATTCATATGCATTGTTGTTATTTTCTAACGGGGTGAATTATAAAAAAATAATAAGTTCTATAATGTTTCCTCTTTTAACATTATTTACTTATATAAACCCTAGGTGAAAGTATTGATGAAGAAGTAACAATTATAAGCATTTTGCTATTTAATAATAGAGATGTACTTCATTAATGTGAGTGCATAAGATACAGAAATATAATTAACTTAAAAACTTTAGCTTATATAAAGCAAATGGTCCTCACACACTTAATCATTTAATTTTGCAATCACAAATCTCCTTATCACACATCTTTATATTTAAATTATGAAATAGATTTTTAAATATTTAAACTCTTTTATATCATTAAAATACTTACAAATTCTTAATTTCTATCAAATAAAACTAATAATCTTTAATTTTTTAGTTTTACATAAAATAACCTAAAAGTTCTCAATTACTCACGCTTTTTTATTGAACTTTTATTTTTTATCTTCGAGTCTAGGGTTTTTGGGGAGCTAGGTAGGGCATCAAAGGCTCCGCCTGGGCGTGGAAGGGCAGCGATGAGCGTCTGGAACTACGTCGTCACTGCGCACAAGCCGACCAATGTGACGCACTCGTGCGTTGGAAATTTCACGAGCCCCCACGAGCTCAATCTCATCATCGCGTAAGTCCCTGTTTAGCTCCTCTTGCGCTTCTCCTCTCACTCAATCATTTCCTCCAGAAAATGTACACGGATTGAATTTCACTTGCTCACAGCTCAAGGTCTCCAGGTACTCTTTCACGCCTGCTCTTTGTTTTTCGTTTAGTTCTAAGTGTCTCTCGTTCTCCTCCAGCCTCTTTTGGACGTGCCAATCTATGGCCGGATTGCAACCTTGGAGCTCTTCAGGCCTCCGGTATGAATCCTTCTCGTCTCGAATCTTTTCTCATTTTCTCGCACCACAGGGAGAGACCCAGGATGTCCTGTTCGTCTCCACGGAGAGATACAAGTTTTGTGTCTTACAATGGGATTCGGAGACGACGGAACTTGTCACGAGGTTACCTTGAGTTTTTCAAGAGCAGGTCTCATTTTTGTTTCCTGTTTGGACAGGGCAATGGGTGACGTTTCAGATCGAATTGGTCGGCCGACGGATAATGGACAGGTTGCAGTGTAACTCTCTGAGTTCTATATGACGCATCATGTTTTGTTTTTGTCTTTCAGATTGGCATTGTTGATCCAGAGTGTAGGCTGATTGGTCTTCACCTCTACGATGGCTTGTTCAAAGTACGAACTTGCTCAGCGCTACTTCTTATAACTGACCGTGGCTGTGGTTGCCTGAATGAAGGTAATACCAATCGACAACAAAGGACAGCTGAAAGAGGCGTTTAACATCAGGTAAGAATGTTTTTCCTGTGTGCAACGCGTAGTATTGTCAATCTTAGGCTGGAAGAACTGCAAGTGCTGGACATAAAGTTCCTGTATGGCTGCTCGAAACCAACAATTGCTGTCCTTTACCAGGTTCGGTTTCCTTCAATATCCTTTTAGGAAAAAACTTGGCGAATGTTTGCTTCATTTGACAGGACAACAAAGATGCTCGTCACGTCAAAACATACGAGATACAACTGAAAGAGAAGGACTTTGGTGAGGGGCCATGGTCGCAGAATAACCTCGACAATGGAGCCGGTATGCTTATTCCCGTGCCAACACCCCTTGGTGGCGTTATAATAATTGGTGAGCAAACCATCGTTTACTACAGCGGTTCAGCATTCAAGGCTATTCCCATCCGGCCTGTAAGTTGTAAAGCGAGCAAGGTTTACAGCAACTGATATTGTATGTTGCAGTCAATCACGAAAGCATATGGGAAAGTGGATGCTGATGGATCACGGTATTTGCTCAGTGATCATACTGGATCGCTACATTTGCTTGTGATCACTCACGAGAGGGACAGGTTTGAAGACGAGCTAGATTTTCTTATGGTATCAAATTTCTTGATACAGGGTACTGGGTTTGAAAGTTGAACTCCTCGGGGAGACCTCCGCTGCATCAAGTCTTTCCTACCTTGACAACGGGGTTGTTTATGTTGGCTCCAGCTACGGGGATTCACAGGTGAGTCGACAGGATTTTTCTCCTTTTAAAGGTTCTGAAGTGGTTGTGGTGCTGCAGCTCATAAAACTGAACGCGCAAGTAGACTCTAGAAACTCTTATGTGGAGGTTCTAGAGAGTTTTGTCAATCTTGGGCCAATTGTCGATCTCTGCGTAGTGGACCTGGAGAGGCAAGGTCAAGGGCAAGTAGTGACGTGCTCTGGTGCATACAAGGATGGATCCTTGCGTATTGTCCGAAATGGTATCGGCATCAACGAGCAGGTAATACTTTCCTTCTATGCTATGATATTCCTGTTCTAACTTTGCTGATATCACAGGCCTCTGCTGAGCTTCAAGGTATTAAAGGCATGTGGTCTTTACGAGCCACGTCCAAGGACGTCTTTGACATATTCCTGGTGGTCAGTTTCATCAGCGAGACAAGAATCCTGGCCATGAATATGGATGATGAACTCGAGGAAACTGAGATTGAAGGTTTTGATTCCGAAGCACAAACTCTTTTCTGCCATAACGCTATTCACGACCAGATTATTCAGGTACGAGATTCTAGACACCGCTGGATGGAATTTACTGGGATTTTTTATGCAGGTAACTTCGACTTCTTTGAGGCTGGTTGATGCCACTTCTCGACGGCAATTGACGGAGTGGAGAACTCCGTCTGCAGTTGCGATAAACGTGGCCACAGCCAATGCTTCGCAGGTATGGTGCAGTTAATCCATGTATGTACAACCAGCTTTGTTTAATAGGTTCTTCTCGCGACTGGTGGTGGAAATCTTGTTTATATTGAAATCGGTCGCGGGTCTCTGACGGAAGTGAAGCACGTACAACTCCAGAATGAGATATCGTGTCTGGATATAAATCCGATTGGTACCGATCCCGATCGTAGCAATATAGCAGCGGTGGGAATGTGGACGGATATCAGTGTGCAAGTATTTTCTTTACCCAACCTTGAGGTTTTGGCGAAAGAAAGTCTCGGCGGTGAAATTATACCACGCTCGGTTTTAATATGTGCATTTGAAGGAGTAAGTTCACAAGACTTTTCTTGCCAACCGGGCACTAATTTTCTCTGGCAGGTCTCATATTTGCTTTGCGCTTTAGGAGACGGCCATCTTTTCAATTTTCTGATCGACACCAGTAACGGTCAGCTTTCCGACAGAAAAAAGATTTCCTTGGGCACACAGCCGATCATGCTCCGGACTTTCAGATCTAAGAATGCAACTCATGTGTTTGCGGCGTCGGATCGGCCTACGGTCATTTACAGTAGCAACAAGAAGCTGCTTTACAGCAACGTGAATCTGAAGGAGGTGAATCATATGTGTCCTTTCAACTCTGCATCTTTTCCCGACAGGTCTGTTTCTAGTTCTCTTTTGTGAGCTCTATTAACAAGCTTTTGTTTGTCGTAATCAGCCTGGCAATTGGAAAGGAGGGAGAGCTCACAATCGGAACGATTGATGATATCCAGAAGCTACATATACGCACGGTGGCACTTGGGGAACACCCTCGCAGGATCTGTCACCAGGAGCAGACTCGGACGTTTGGCCTTTGCACCGCAAGGTTTTATAGCAACCCAAACGGGGAGGATCACGAAAGCCATTTCGTAAAGTTGCTGGACGACCAGACCTTCGAAGTTTTAGGCTCGTATAACCTGGACACATTCGAGAACGGCTGCACGATCATTACGTGCAGCTTCACTGATGACCCGGCTACGTATTATTGCGTTGGAACGGCCTATGCTCTACCCGAGGAAAACGAACCAAGCAAGGTACGAAGCAAATACTTTTCCTTAAGGTCTCTGCTGAGCTTCTTCTTTGTTTCTCTAGGGACGTATATTGATCTTCACTGTAGAAGATGGCAAGTTCCAGCTCGTTACTGAGAAGGAAACGAAAGGAGCTGTTTACAATCTAAACGCCTTCAACGGGAAGCTGCTAGCGGGCATCAACCAGAAAATCCAGCTCTACAAATGGACACAGCGGGATAGCACTCGGGAGCTTCAGTCGGAGTGCGGTCACCACGGCCACATCCTAGCGCTTTACGTGCAATCTCGCGGAGATTTCATCGTCGTGGGCGATCTCATGAAGAGCATATCGCTACTTCTCTACAAGGTATGCTCTTCGTAGAGAGTGTTTTCTTGCTTATGAACTGTTTACTACTTCACAGCCGGAGGAAGGAGCGATCGAAGAACGCGCGCGGGATTACAACGCAAACTGGATGACTGCTGTGGAGATCCTGGACGACGACATCTACCTCGGAGCCGAGAACAGCTTCAACCTCTTCACGGTGAGGAAGAACAGCGACGCTGCGACGGACGAGGAGAGAGGCCGGCTGGAAGTGGTGGGAGAGTACCACCTTGGCGAGTTTGTCAACCGGTTCCGGCATGGCTCGCTGGTGATGCGCTTGCCGGACAACGAGACGAGCCAGATCCCGACTGTGATCTTCGGCACCGTCAACGGAGTGATCGGAGTGGTGGCCTCGCTCCAGCAAGAACAGTTCAACTTCCTCCAGCGGCTCCAGCACTGCCTGGCCAAGGTGATCAAAGGCGTCGGGGGGCTGAGCCACGAGCAGTGGCGATCGTTTAGCAGCGAGAGGAAGAACGCCGACGCCAAGAACTTCCTCGACGGCGATCTCATCGAGTCGTTCCTGGATTTAAACCGGGCCAAGATGGACGAAGTCTCGGCAGCCATGAGCGTGTCCGTGGAAGAGCTTTGCAAGCGTGTAGAGGAGATGACGAGGTTACACTGAGAAGTGTGTTGTGAGAGAGGAGTTTTATACTGTTGTAAAAATTCAAGTAATTTATTTACCTAAGAGAGAAGAAGATGATTTTTGTTCTTCTTCCTTTTAGGGTTTCTGGCTAGAGGACGAGAAATGGAGAGCGAGCAATGCTTGGCTTGTCCGATTGCGTGCTTCGGCAGCGACCGCTGCGGCGATGTAGCTGAGGTAATCTTTGCATCGCATTTCATTATCCAGCTATGCAATCCATATTTCCTAGGCGCTGGTATTTTGTCCTCATTCCTTCTTGCGTGGCCGGTGCATTCTCTAGGAATTTCTAGGCTTTGGATTTCTTTCGCCAGGATTTCTTCCTTCAGAGGAGAATGAGTGTCTGGTTGATTTGTGTAGTTTTTCTTCTACTGGATCGCGGGGAAGCTGAGACGAATGCGAAGGATAGTAAGTTTTCATGTTTTTTCTTTTCATTTCTTTTCTTTGTTGAGCTTATGTCCATGTTGTGTTCCAGCTGAAGCACTCCGGGGCTTCCAACGGACTGTTCAAGACCCATTGTCCAAGTTTGAGAGCTGGAAAGGCGATGATCCTTGTGGACAGGGCTGGGAGGGGATTATTTGTGCTCCAGATGCTGCGGGAGTCAATCACGTAACAGAGATGTAAGAGCTCGTTGATCGTTTGTTCTTTCTTTGATTGTTTGATTTTTCCTTGAACAGCCATTTGCTAAACTCGAACTTTTCGGGAGTTCTTTCTCCTGATATTGGATCCCTGAGCTCTCTCAGAGTATTGTAAGCAACCTCTTGTGCTGCTGGACATCACTCACTGGCTTTTGTGTTTTCTCGCTAGGGACCTTATGTGGAACAGTCTGAGTGGAAGCATTCCTCCATCTATCGGGAATCTGTTGTCGCTGGAGCTTTTGTAAGTTGTCCTCGTTTTCGCTGTTCCTCGAATAAATTTTTTTTCCTCGTAGGCTTCTTAACGGAAATTCTTTCACTGGTCATCTTCCGGATGAAATTGGAAACCTTGTGAACCTTGATCGGCTTCAAGTTGATCAAAACAAATTTTCGGGGCCGATTCCATCGACCTTGACAAAGCTAGTTAATGCAAAGCACCTGTAAGCGTCAGACACTGCCAGGATAATGTGTTAAGCCTTCCACTTTTCAGGCACATGAACGACAATGCCTTTGACGGCAGTATTCCATCTGGTTTGGGAAGGATACCCGCAATCCATATGTACGTGTCCTGATTTTCCTGTTTAAGTCGAACTGATATTTTGGTAGCGAAGACTTCTAGATAACAATAATTTAACTGGGAAGCTTCCACCCGACATTGGCAACATATCGCAACTCCAGATACTGTATACAGACTCGATGCATAGTCATAAACTGATCCTCCTCTGTTACAGGCAGTTGGACAACAATCCTTTTGATGCACAGGAGATTCCGAGCACGTATACGACGTCGCTTGTACAGCTTATCAAGCTGTAAGTTGATGAACGATGGTGTTGTGCTCGATTCAAGTCTTACCTTACAGGAGCATGAAAAACTGCAACTTGCGAGGATCGATGCCCGATCTCTCCGCACTCACCAAGCTACAGTCTCTGTGAGTGGCAGAATTAAGCATGCAGTTCTTTTTACAGATTCGTCCTTTTTCCGGCAGGGATTTGAGCAAAAATCAAATGGACGGAGTCTTTCCGAACATGAGTTTGCCCTCGCTAATAACGATGTAAGATGCACTGGAAAATTCCCCCTTTAACAGTTTGGTTGACAGAGATCTCTCAAATAATCAGTTTACTGGCGACATTCCAGTCGAAGCTGCGGGCATCGAGACTCTAGAATTGATGTGAGTCACTGCGTTCTCTTGGTAGCTTACACTTCGTGGAAAATCCAGGTCTTTACAGAGCAATCTCTTGAATGGTTCTCTGGATCAGCTTTTAATCACCCTCCGTGGTAGAACGAGCGACAAATTACTTGTGCTGTATGTACTTCAGTTTTTGCTATCCAACTCGTCTAATCGTCTACTGTAATCACGACAGGGATCTCCAAGGGAACTCGCTGACTGTATCATCGTTCCCGAGTTTTAGTTTCTCCAGCAATATCAAACTTTGGTACTGTGCAATGTTGGCTGTGCGGATCTACTTACCTACAGTTTATACTTGTTGCAGGGTCTTTGGAAACGCGCAAGTGTGCGTCTGGCAAGCCGCATTCAAGTTTTGCGAGCATCAGAGCCTCGATAATGTACCTGACCACGGGCCATCTGATAGCAGCAACATCAATAACTGCGCGAGAGACATCTGTAATCCTGACATTGACGAACTTGTCCCCGGTTTGGCAGCCGATGGTAATTGCAAGTGTGCTTCTCCGATTCGGGTCCTTGTTCGTTTGAAGAGTCCGGGCTTCCGCTTCTTTGAACCGCATCTTCGAGCTTACGAGAAGTACATGGCTGCTGGATTGGGAGTGTCGCATCTTTCGGTGACCTCGTATTCCTGGGCCGGGCAGAGACTCCTCGTGAAGCTGAGTATATTTCCTTCAATGCTAGGTGATGATCGAAGGTTCAATCAACCAGAGGTGAAAAGGATCTTTCTTGCTTTCACGGAGTGGTCAATCCCTGATAATGCCTTATTTGGGCCAAGAGAGCTCCTCAGCTTCGATCCTCCTTATGGGATTGGTAAGTGGTCTGTTTCTTTCTTTCTTTGCTGTAACGCTTTGTTTGTTTGTTTTGTTTTCTTACAGAACTTTTTACGAGTGGAATTTTACCTTCGAGAAAGAAATTTTTCGCCAGTGCTATTCCCGTCTTTGTTGGTGTTCTTGTTGGAGTTGTAGGCTTCGTTGCTACCGTTCTAATCTGTTTTGTTCAGAAACTCAAGGACGACCAAAATAACTGTAAGTCTTCTGCATCTTCTACGTTTTAGCTCTGAAATGTGTACCAATGCTTGCAGCGTGGAAGAAGAGAAGGAACCTATCTTTCAAAGTTGAAGGTGTCACAAGCTTCACATGGGAGGAGATGGATAGAGCCACAGAATCCTTTCACGAATCTAACCAGATTGGTCAGGGTGGCTATGGAAAAGTTTACAAAGGAGTTCTGGACGACGGGACTGTTGTTGCTATCAAGCGTGCTGAGGAGGCCTCTCGAAACGGAACCAATGAGTTTCACAATGAAATACAGTTGCTGTCGAGACTTCATCATCGAAATCTGGTTTCGCTTATTGGCTACTATGTGGACGACGACGAACAGGTAGGCCGGAAATCTAGAACTGACGGCTCGATCACTGGGTCTTCATTGCGACAGATGCTCGTGTATGAATTCATGAGTGGAGGAACGTTACGGGACCATCTATCACGTGCGTTTTCTGCAATTGGCTTGACTTATATCCTTTTCTGACATTGTCTGCTCTTACAGCGACATTTACAAGACCGCTGAATGTCAGGTCTCGCTTGGTTATAGCTTTGGGCGCGGCAAGAGGCATACTGTATCTTCACACGGAAGCTAACCCTCCCATCTTTCATCGCGATATTAAATCGACCAACATTCTTTTGGACGAGAAGAACAATCCGAAGGTTGCTGATTTTGGCCTTTCCAAGCTTGCACCTGTTTCAGACGCTGACGGACTGTCAGGACACGTTTCAACAGTTGTGAGAGGTACACCGGTAAGTATTTTAATTTTCAAACTCAGGCTGTCTTTTACGAGCCATTTCCATGGTTTGAGCAGGGGTACCTGGATCCAGAATACTTTCTGACCCATAAGCTGACAGACAAGAGCGACGTTTACAGCTTTGGTGTGGTGCTGCTGGAGCTCCTAACGGGAATGCCACCAATCTCTCATGGAAAAAACATTGTCCGAGAGGTGAAAGACCGTGTTTCTGTTTGGGAGATTGACTTTTCTTTGTTTAATGCAGGTGAGATTGGCATTCGAGGCCGGAATGATTCTGAACGTGGTAGATTCCCGCATGGGACCACTCGCTTCCGAGCTGCTAGAACGGTTCGTGCGGCTAGCGTTGGCCTGCTCGAGCGACGAGCCACAGGCTCGTCCTTCAATGTCCGACGTCGTACGCGATCTAGAGGCCCTTCGTCTCGCTGCAACCAGGCCTGACTCCCTAGCTGATAGCGAGCCAGGAAGTTCTTTCAGGAGATTGGACAGCAGTATCGTGCTGTCGGAGAAGCTGGCGGAGAACGATGACTCGCAGTGCATCGGAGTGGTTCTTCCTAGATAGTAAGCTTTTCAAGTTGATAGCTTCTTTCAGCTCACGCTCCAACGGCTTTTCAGGTGATAAATTGGAATAATCTCTCATACGGAAGTTTTGTACTTTGCACTGCATGAAGTAAGATGCGACAAAATGGCTGATTTGTCCAGAATCTTCTGGCTAAATACTGTTTTGGCTACAGTTCTTTCTTTCTGCCTTTAGCCTTTTTCGCAGAAAATCTTTGGGCTCGGGAGGTCCCGGAAAAGAAACCGACTGTTCTGACAATTTCTAACAGGATCTTATCCCGCATATTCACTGGTGAAGTCAAGCACTAGGCCGCAAGGGCGCCAGGCGGTATGGAAGAGCTCAAAGACGCGCCTACAGGTATGCCTTCAGCATCAAATTTGCAATTCACAGTTTACTCTTCTCAAAGAAAATTATGTCTTGGCAGCTGAGATTTTGCTCCTACTTCCTCAATTGAAGCTCAAGCACGGCAAGAACTAGTTCGACGTCATGGCAGCTGAAACGTTCTTCAAGATTTTCCTGCTGCCCTTTGCTCTTGCGGCATTACTGCCCTCTGCCGCTGCAGCTAATACAGATCCAGGAGATGGTAAGCAGATTACGATTGACGCTATAGTAATTTGCTGACTGTTCTCGCTTTTCTGTGTCCAAGTCCGAGCGTTAAACGCGTTGCATAAGAGTCTTAAAGACACCGCTGGAAGGCTGCAGTCCTGGAATAATGGAGACCCTTGCAATGACTACTGGGAAGGCATCATATGCAGCGATTCGGATCTCTCAAACAGGACGAGTCGATCGGTGCTTGAAATGTAAAAAGTGCTTTGCTTTCTTGTTAAAAGTTTTAACTTTTTCTCTTTTACATTTCTTCTGCGTCAGTCACTTGATGAACTGTAATCTAACGGGAACTATAGCTCCGGAAGTCGGCGACATGGCCAACCTTCAAATCTTGTATGCTTGCTGTTACGTTTCTTAATTATAATCTGGTTGTTTTCTCGAGCAGAAACCTCATGTGGAACGGTATAACTGGAACCATACCCGCCAATCTTGGCAATGCTGGAAACCTCGAGTTGTTGTAAGCTTAGCGGTTGAATCATCACTCTTCTCTCTTGAACATGTTTGCTGGACAGATTGTTGAATGGCAACAAGTTAACCGGGACAATTCCTGAAGAAATTGGCAATCTGATGAACTTGAACCGGTTCCAGATTGACGAGAACCAAATCTCAGGGAGTATACCCTCTACGTTTGGCAATCTTGTTTCCATAAAGCACCTGTAAGGGAGTCTCTTGTGCTTCTAAGTTCTGAAAAGATCATCTTTACCAGGCATATGAACAATAACTCTTTGACCGGTATCATTCCTCCTGAACTAGGCCGGCTTCCAACTCTCTTCCACATGTAATTCTTGTTTTCTTTTGTGTGTGTGTATTCATCTTGTATATTGTTCTCTCTCCAGTCTCGCAGAGAATAACAATCTGAGCGGACCGCTGCCTGCGGAACTGTCAAACGTCGCGAGCATGCAAATCATGTGAGTTTCTCGATGTTTTATCGGAGCTGATGCCTTGTTCTCGACTCAGTCAGCTTGACAACAACAATTTTGGCAATGCATCAGTTCCTTCATCATATGTCCAGATGAAACATCTTTTGAAATTGTATGTCTCGTGATTTTTATTGCTTCAGTTACCCGGCCACGCATTTTGCAGGAGTATGAGAAATTGCAACCTTGGAGGAATGCTTCCTGACATCCGTGGATTTGAAAATTTGGAATATCTGTCAGTTTCTCTTTTATCTCTGTAAGGAGCTCACCATGTTTTCTCTTTTATTCTGCAGTGACGTGAGTGGTAACAGCATGGGGGGCAATATTTCACAGTGGGTTCTACCTCCGAATGTAACAACGATGTACGTTCTCTAATCTCCTTGCTTATCCTTGATTGCTTTTTTTTTTCCTTGGTTAGAAACCTGGCAAACAACAATTTTGGCGGACAGCTTCCTTCGTCGCTAGCTCACGGTTCCAAGCTCCAAGCCTTGTAAGCCACAGTAGTCCCTTACATTTTAATTCTTAAACTTTTTGACGGTCTTTAGGCTGCTGCAAAACAATCAGCTGAGCGGTTTAATTCCTATTGACTTCGTCAATCGTAACGTTACTTCTCAAAAGTTTATCTTGTCAGTATTGGGCTTACAAGATATCTTTGCGTCTCACACTTCCTTGCGCGGTTCTTTCGCAGAGATCTCAGGAACAACTTGCTTACTGGGTTTGACGGGGATTTTGATGGCAACGTCGATGCTAATATGTCTATCAGGTCAATATCTCCGCACAAAACGCTTATATCTAAAATGCTAGCTTTCCTTCTTTCTCAGCCTGAGCGGAAACTCGCGAGTTTGTACTCGAAACAGCCTGCCAACGCTCTGTTCCCCAGAACCTCCTGCTCTGCAGCAGATTGACACGGTTCGAGACAATGTTACGAACGTTTGCACATCGCAGATTTGTAATACCGGAAGCGAGATGATTCCGGCCTTGGCTTATGACGGCAAGTGCAGGTGTGCTGCTCCAATTCAGGTGCAATGCCGCTTGAAGAGTCCTGGCTTCACTTTCTTCTCTTTGTACCGTCAACAATTCTCGGATTACTTGGCAAGGAATCTAAGTTTGCTACCGAGCCAGGTGTTCGTCGACCAATCTCTATGGGAACCCGGCCCGAGGCTCTTCATTCTCGTGAAAATATTTCCTCCGGCGACCACCGATGCACCTAGAGACAGGGAGTTAAACTCTTCGGAAGTTCTACGAGTTTATGAGAGGTTCGCCGGGTGGAAGATCAAAGACAGTCCGATTTTTGGCCCTCGCGAGCTGATTGCTTTCATTGCCCCTGGCAACATAGGTACGAACCATTTATTAAAGTGTTCTCCTGCTAAAGCCTGGGTGTTTCCGATCAGACATTTTTGGATCTGGCTCGGGAGGCAAAAAGAAACACTTTTCCAAGGCTGTCTTGGCTGGAATTTTGGTTGGTGCTGTCCTAGCCACTGCACTAGTCGTGGGATTCACTGCCTTTAAGTATGCTTCGGGGCGTCGGTTCCTGGTATCACCATCGAAGAAAAGCCTTCGTAAGCGTGAGTTTGATTTAAATCCTCGAGTAATTTCGACTGATGGTGCTTCTCCCCCTCTTTTGTTTTTGGCACAGTTAGCAGAGGCACAACATCTGTCAAGATTGACAATGTGAAGGACTTTACTTTTCATGAGATGGGAGTGGCAACGGATTCATTCAGTGAAGCACGACAAATTGGCAAAGGTGGCTACGGCAAAGTTTACAAGGGAATTTTGGACGACAAGCAAGTGGTTGCTATAAAACGGGCGGACGAGGAGTCTCATCAGGGGGAGACAGAGTTCTTCACGGAAATCGAGCTTTTATCGCGCATCCACCATCGAAACCTCGTCTCTCTCGTCGGCTTCTGTGTCGATGGCCAAGAACAGGTTCGTTCTAGTAGTTTTTCATACTTAGTTTCTCTTTATACAGATGCTTGTGTACGAGTATATCGGAGGAGGGAATCTTTCTTCTCGCCTCGTTGGTAAGTTTGACGTGTTTGTTTGCCGCGATTAACTTCTTCTTGCTTCTTTCAGAAAAACCTCCATTGAACTTCAAAAGGCGTGTGTACATAGCGCTGGGAGCTGCGAGGGGCATCATGTATTTGCACACTGAAGCTGAGCCCCGGATAATTCACAGGGACATCAAAGGCACAAACATTCTCATCGGAGACAGGGACAATGCGAAAGTGGCCGACTTTGGCTTGTCAAAGCTTGCTCCGGACGAGGACGGCGATGGCGTTTTTGGCCAGCTCTCAACCGTAGTGAAGGGAACTCCGGTAGGTTGTGCTTCTTCGCGTGAGAAAGGAGGAAAGACAGTTCTCTTTTTGTTTCATGCATGCAGGGGTACCTGGATCCTGAATACTTCCTGACACGGAAACTGAGCGACAAGAGTGACATCTACAGCTTTGGAGTTGTCATGCTGGAGCTGGTCACGGGAAGGCAAGCAATCTCGCACGGGAAAAACTTAGTCAGAGAGGTAAGCCAAGATCTCTCTTTGGTTTCCTTGTTGCATTGAGCCGGCTTGCATTTCTTTTCTTTTCGTCAGGTTCGAGCTGCTTATGAAGCTGGAGTAGCCTTGTCAATCGTGGATCCGCTCATGGGACCATATCCGTCGGAAGCCATGGAGCCATTCGTGAGGCTAGCGCTGACATGCTGCGCGGACAATCCAGACGAGCGGTCTTCCATCCGGGGGGTGGTCCGAGACTTGGAAGACATATGGAAGGCAATGGCGAGCTGGGCTTACTCGTTCGACGACGATCACAGCCAGCCACTGGGGACCAAGTCGGGCGGGTTTGATGTGTCCGAGGGCGATGCCGTGGCTGGATCGTCGTCGTCCGCCCAGGTGGACGAGCTCGACGTACTCTCGACGAACAACATCGAGCTCGTGGCTCCAAGATAAGCTGATGGAATACTTATACTTGACATCATGGCTACGAAATTAAATCCTGGCCATTGAAGGCGATCACATTAGAATCATACGACTTAGAGAAGAACATAAGATCCACAAAAAAAAAATTTAAAAATGACATAAGGTTTATTCATAAGTTTTTTTCAATCAATCCTATGAAGATCGGGCCTAAATTATCTCTGATTCAAGCAAGAAATACATATGAGGAAAGTTTACACATTTATTTACGTGAACATGGGTGGCAGGATTCCCTGATGTAGTACAGACAAATCCATGGTACCGTGATACATGTGGGACTCCCTCCATGAATTTTGATCGCTGGAAAAATCATCACATTGTTTATGATTGTAAGAAACCATGTGAAATTTCTAGGCGCGAAACAATGGGCACAGCAGAGCTCCATCGCCATAGCGCGGCCCGATCTTCCCCGGCTTGAGCGCTCCCAGCTCCGCGAGCTTGTACCCCTTCTCGAAGCTCGGCGGGCGATACACATTGACGTTGAGCGGGCGGAGCTCCTCCGGGCGAGCTTCCGGGTTGGGGCTCCAGTCCACGTCGATGCTCCCCTTGGCCCCCGCGACGCTCCTGGGCGGCATGAAGATCGACACCATCGTGCCCGACAGGAGCTTGAGCGCCGACAGCACCGCCCACTCGACGATCGCGCGTGGCTTTGGCAGCCCGGTGGCGATCCGGATGCGCTCGCCGATGAGCGCGCAGATGCCCGTCTCCACCACCGGCTGGACGCGGCGCGGGAAGGAGTCGAGCACCAGGTGCTTGAGCTCCTGGACGATGGACTTGTTCTTCTCGTCGAATTTGGCGTACTTCTCCTCGAATTCGTCGATGTAGTCGCGCATCGCCTGGATGTTCTCCGGGATGTCTTTCAGTCCCATCCGGAGCCCAATGTCGTGCCAGAGCGTGTAGGACGCGAGCTCCTCGCGGGGCGTCCACGCCCGGAATCCAAACCTGCATTGATCAAACAATGTATACATGCATTGTGTGAGATCTATTCCAAGAACACCGGAAGAACACATCGAAAGAACCACTAACACTTACTCGCGGCAAAAATCCATGGGCTTGACGACGTTCAAGCAGAGCACATAGACAAACTCGTGATTTGGGATCTTGAATTGGGCGTGGATGCCATTCAATCTCCTCAGCGCGTAGGATCCACGGTCGCTATCGACGTGGTGGTGGAGGAACTCGCTCACCAAGATGTTGGTCTCGGCGGCGCGCTTCTGGGGATCCTTGAGCCCATACTTGGTCTTGTACAGGAGCTTGGTGATGGAGGGAATGCCCAGCGTTTGGATGGTGCCAAACTCGAGAGCTTTCTGGGAGAGAAATGGGAACTCCACCGCATAGAGATACCACACGATCTTGTGCGCATCTCTTACGGGATCTAGAGATGCTATAAACTCTGCTCGCTGGCGCCTCAGATGGATGCAAATTCCCTTGTATACAACCAAGACCAGTAGAGCAACACACCACAGCAGGGATCCTAGTTCCACCATAGCTTTGGATTTCCAATCTCTCTCTCTCTCTCCCAAGCTATGGGGATCTAAACTGAACCTCTATCCTCTCTCAAAACAAATTACCAAGGGCCAGCATTTATATCTCCCAGTCGGAGAGAATCTGCAATCCCACGGCCAAGATCAATACCACCATAAAGACCATCCTGAAAAGTTATAAATGCGATGCGCTAGGGTTTTATAAGACAAAAAGATGACGATGGAGGAATGCGAGCCGCTCGCTTGACCCTTTCTGGCGTATATGTTTTAAATCGCCCTTCCCTTGTCAATATTGATCGGCGAGATACTATAAAGAATAAATCACGAATATTCAAATATAATCTAGGATATACCTCAATCTAACCTTTATTATGGTTTAAACTTTCTCTATCTTAAACCAGCAGCCAAGTTCAAAACTCGATGACCTCCAAAGTAATGTAACTAAGCTAATACATAAAATATAATCATATTAACATAAGATTAACTTTGTATACTTATCATAATCTATTTGTATATATCTCACAATTATGATAAGCTAAATACCATAGGTTTCTATCCCCAATGCACAAGTTGCTATCAAGTGGGATTTAAAGCACATTTATCCCATCTAAATTTCTTTATACATTTCTTCATCGGACGACAAACAATCATGGTAATTGTCACTGTGGCATAATTGAACCCATCTGTCTCATGTTTCTTCAGAGTTGTTGCAAGACCTTGTAAGTAATATATAAATGAATGAATAAATAAATATTTTGCAATAGACTAAGTAGTGAAAGCTTACAAATAAATAATTAAAATAAGCTTTAAAATTTTTACTTTCAATGCCATTGGCACTACCACTATTACTAATCTTTATACCTTCAATATTCAACCATATCAGCTTGCTACATGTATCATGATTGTTAAATACATAACATTCAAAAACAAAATTTTATTTAGGAATAAAGAATAATTTTTGCTTAAAATAACATATCTTAAAGTAAACTTAGAAATCTATAAATTACCTCATATGGATAGAGTGGTGTTAATGTTAAGCTTATCCATAAAAGCCATGGTCTTTCTTAACTAAATTAGATGAAAAATTAACATATTTATAAGAGTAAAATAAAGAAAAATAAAGTCACCTGAAAATGATCATGAAATAAGTTTAGCTAATAAATTTTATAATGTTTCTAACATGAAACAACATGAATCTTAGCTGAAAGCATGTTATAACTTTGAAATTCATATCAATTAGAAATAAAATATACTAATAAAAAATGTTAAAATTAATAATTAACTATGGATCTATAACAAATATTGATTTTCTCAAAAAAATAAAAATAATAATCAATTTATGTATAAAAATAAACAAAAAAACATTACTCGATATAGATCATATATCACATTTTGCAAATGAATATAATAATGTCTCCAACTTAAATCAATTTAAATCACAAACATTCAGTAATTTGATTAAATATATTATAAAAACACATACATATATAGTCAATTAATTAGTAGGCAATGTATGTTATAAATTAATATATTTATGCACTTCAATATTAACAACAAAACATAAGTGTATTATCATACAGTTTATTTTAAGATTTTTACTATTATATTTAGAAATTATGGACTACACTATCACTAAACATTTAGTGTAATAATTATGATATTCACCAAAGTAAAAAATAGTATGATAATTATCAGAATACTAACACTTTATCATCATGAATTCAAGGAGTGTAAACTATTGCATTTAAACTTCATAGACTAACACTATTTAAACCTAAAAATATTTTAATTCATATATTTTAAAACCTTTAACCAATAAAAAAAGTACATTAATTATTTCTGAGATTTTAAATATATATATAAAATCTAATAGACTATCTTTCAAGCTCTTCAATTTAATTATTTAAAATGAGTTATAACAGTGGATACAATATAATTGTAATTAATTAATTAATTAATATTTAAATTTTTATAAAAATATATAGATAGGTGTGGGACATGAAAGTGCCTCCTTTTATAATCATACTTGGCAATTAATGTATATATAAAACGAAAATGTAATTATGTGATTAAATTTTTCTTTAAATCATAATCATAATATAATTATCTATCAAGTGATTAACTATAAGATGACTATATCCCTATTATATAAATGTTATGAGTAACATTAAAAGGAAAAAAGTCAACTCTTTGACTTAAATAAACCTTTATATACACCACAAATGGTATTGAACAAATATGGATTATAAATTTTGACTAATGAATAATGCAAGTGTGGAGCTAAAGTTTATGAAGTATTCATCCCAAGATCTTTTATTCCACTTACTTCTGGAAGAAACCCAAATAATAATCTAGACATGAGAAGGTAAAGTTTTTTTTTATAATGAAAAATATTACTCATTAAAAATAAAATACTTTTTAAGAAAACTGAAAATAAATAGTAATTAATTTATATAAATAAAGTGGTGCTAAAGTTGTGTTTATGAAAATAAAAATCATAACATTTCTCATCTCAAAAAGAAGAAGAACTAAGATATTTATATGAGTAAAATTAAATAATGAAGTTAATAATATTTCCAATATTTAGCAATTTCAATTTTATGAAATAGATAATATTATAAATAAATAACAATTTGAGATATCACACCAATTTGAAATAAAATATTATAGCATAAAATAAAAGTAATTAATAATTAATTAAAATCTTTTGTCCTTATGGATTAACACTATAACCTTTTTTAACAGAATAAAAATATTAATGTATTTATAAAACTAAACATGAAAATATAAAATAATTACTTTAATAAATCATGTTTATCATTAATACATGAACCCAAAAATATTTATATTATGCACTACAAATATCAAATTATTTTTGGTAATGGTTTAGAAATAATAATATTATTCTTGATTTCAACTATAATATCACTAATATATAGTAATTTGAATTTTTGAGGGCCAAGTGTATAGCTATGATATTGTATATTAATATTAGCATAGTAGGATATTAATAGCCATCAAATTGATTTTAATTTGGACCACTCACTCTTGTATATAAGCTAGGGTTTCTGGGCTAATTGATATGCATATTTTCTATATTCCCTTTCCATATTCCATGCACTCACATTAGTTGAGATGAAGGGCATTTTTTTATTGTCCCTGAGGAGTGCTTGGATTTGGGATTTTGGTTTAGATCTAGCTTTTGCATCGTTTAGATCTAATTTTTTCCATTTCCTTTCTTTTGTTCTTTCCTTTCAGGATTTTGGTTTCGATCTAGCTTTTTGCATTGTCTAGATCTCCCTTTTTTTCTAGCTTTTTGTTATTTCTCTTCTTTTGCTTTTTCCTTTTCGTTCATCTTCATGGCAAATCAGCAATCTCCTCCTTTGACTTTGGAGTAGCAATTAGTATAATTGCCGGATACTATGCGTTTGCAATTGAACAACTGAACTCAGTTGATGGCAACAATCACAACACGTGACCCAACTTCTCTTGCTTTTGGTGTTAATCCTCGCATTCAGCCGGAGTTCTTTCGTGGGAATCCTAGGGATGACGTGTACCATTGGTTTGATCACTTCACGATAATTGCCACATATCATTCTTAGGATGATGCTCGACGTTTATGTGAGTTTCGCATGTGTCTCAAAGCCATGGCACTGCAGTGGTACAATGGTTTGAATGCAACCACTCGTGGGGATTGGAGTGTTCTCCTAAACTTCCTCAAATGCGCATTCGGACATACTGATGATTGTGATGATGCCTTCCAGCAATTGCATCATCTTCGTCAAAGGCCATCTAAGTCAATGATGCAATTTGGTGATCATTTCCAAAGCCTCTTGTTTCGTGTGGAGCCAAATATGTCAAAGCGAATCAAGCTAGGCATGTTGTGGCCAACACTTCGTCAAAATCTTGTCGCACTTGTGCATGCATTTGCTCCAGCCACCTTTGACGGTGCTCTTTGCTTGGCACAACATTATGAGACGTTGCCTCTTCTAGTTTTTGTTGCTTGTCCTTTTGCTCCACTTCCAGTGGGTGATGGCCATGTTCCAATGGAGGTTGATGCTACTCCTACTCAAGTCCAAGGACAAGGCCAAGGGCATGGTCGTGGCCGTGACATTCATTGTTGGGCATGTGATGAAGTTGGTCACACTTATCAACGTTGTCAGCATTTTTCGGATTGGCAACCTCCATTTCCTGGGTGGAGACCTTGGCGTCAACAATGTTCTGTTAGTGCTGCTGCAATGGAAAGTCTGGACACTGAGATGCATCTGGGAAACAAGGAGTCACACAAGAAACAGAGGGACCTTGCGTGAATAAGTTAGTGACCCCTCTATCTTTCTTTCAGGTGTATCATCAAGGGGTTCACTTGGCACCAATTTATCTAGTATTTACTTTCCAAGTTCATTTTTATAATAAGCACCCTCCTATTATTCTCTCTTTGTTGGTTGATATAGATTTGAGTTTATCTTCTGTTGTTCGACATATTGCCACATGTTGCCATCTACATTTGTGTCGTGTGGTAGAACTAGTTTTCATTTTTTATGGCAAGAGCCATACACATGCATGTGTATGAGATGAGGCAAACTTGGTTGTGCATGTGGGCGATTTCGAGCTTGGGTTGTAGTCATAGCGGGTGGTGCCAAATCAAGCTTTTGACCTCATCCTTGGTATGGATTGGTTGTAGTGCAATTATGCCAAGTGTGACTTTGAGACTTCTCCCCCTTGTCTCATATTTTCTTATGTTTCATCTATTCCTCTCACTTCTGTACCTCTTCATCCCTTTATTTCTACCTCTGCTTCCATTACTTTTTTCCCCCCACTATTTCCTCCTATGTTTCCATTTGGTTCTACTATTTCCTTTTCTAATCCCTTTGAAAATCTTTATGCTACAGCGGTTGACTGGCTCATGAAAGAGTATTTTGATCTCTTTGAATTTGACTTATCGTCTAGGGCCAAGATTGCAACACATCATCTGATTCCAACCGGGGATGCTCGTCCAATCAAGGTTCATGTTCATCATCAGTCTCATGAGCTCAACCTCTTAGAGTCGTAAAATTTATTATCCACTCTCTTGATTACCTGTGTTGAGAGTGGCTTACAATCAAGAACACCCAAAGAGATCAAGATTTTACATGCAAACGTCAAAGAGATGTTGGAGAAGGGTGTTATTCGGAAGTCGCAGAGTTTTTGGGCATTTAAACCTCATCTTGTGACAAAGTCTTATGAGAGTATTCGTTTGTGCATTGACTATTGTTCGTTAAACAAAGTGACCATCCCGGATGTGTACCCTCTTCCTCACACTGCTGATCTTTTGGATCGTCTAGAGCGAAATCCTTGGTTCACCAAGCTAGATCTTGCTTTTAGATATTGGCAAGTACCGATGGCTAAAGAAGATATTTCTAAGACTACTTTTTGTACACTGTTTGATTTGTATGAGTTCTTAGTGATGCCATTTGGTTTAAATAATGGTTTTGCAACTTTTTAGCGGATGATGGACAAGATTCTTTGCAATATGCCAGAAGTGATTGCTGACTTCATTAATGATATCTTGATCCACTTAGTGGGGACATGGAAGAAGCATGTTTGTGATGTTTGTAAAGTGTTGGATGGGCTATGGGACGTTAGTTTAAAGCTGAAGCGGTCAAAGTGCATGTTTAGGTTTAAGGACACAACTTATCTTGGGTATTGTATTTCTCGTGAGGGTTTGCAAATTGATCTTGAAAAACTTGTGGCTATTCTAAAGTTCCCTACTCCGAAAAGTGTGAATGATGTGCAATGCTTCTTGGGCAAGGTGTAGTATCTTAATCGTTTTGTGGATCATCTTTTTAATCCCACTGCACCGTTGCAAGTGTTGCTGAAGTCATTAACGTCATTTTTCATCTGGTCTCTGGATTGTGAGTGGGCATTCATGGATCTCAAAGAGCTCTTGACAACTCCTCTGGTTTTGGCATATCTTGACCACACTCGACCTTTTATTTTGTGCATGGATGCTTCTGATATTGGTCTTGGAGGTGTGTTGATGCAAAAGAGCCTGAGTGTGCCTGGTCAGTGCCATCCCATTGCGTCTATAAGCTGTATATTACAACCAGCAGAGGTGAATTACTCCACAATAGAGGAGTGTTTAGCAGCAATCTAGGGTTTCGAGAAACTTCATGCATATCTACATGGTTCTCGGACATTGAAAGTGATCATGCTACCGTTACTTCATTATTGAAGCGAAAGAATCTGATTGGTCATACTACTCGATAGGTTTTGAAGCTTCAGATATATGATTTTGATGTTGTTCATCGCCCTGGGAGTGCTATGGCTGATGCTGATGCCCTTTCTCAAGCTCTTTTTCCTTCTCTACTCTCTTTTCATATTTTTGGCAAGCCTATTGTTCTGGCATCTATGGATTTTCTAGATGAGGATTTTGTACCATCGATGGTTACTGTACTTGATGTTTAGTATCCACAAAGTGCAAAGCAATATCTACCTTTTCTTGATGAGGTTCTCGAGGCTCAAAAGCTTGAGCCATGGATTTTAAGGTTTCGAAATGGGTTTGAGAATTTTGTATCACTTGCTGATGACTTGCCATTCCAACATTTATATTCTCAATATTGCTTTGAAGATGGCCTTCTTTATTTTGTGGGGACGAATCTTAATGATCCTTTACAGCTGGTGGTGCCTTCCACCTTTATTTCACGGTTTCTCCATACTTACCATGATTCTCCTGTTCTAGGTGGGCATATGGGACATCGTCACATGTGACCGAGAAGCTACACAGATCTTTCTATTGGCCGGAAATGCAACGTGATGTTATCCAGTATGTGCATAGTTGCATTTGGTGCCAAGCTCATAATACTCCCCCTCATGCTGCGGAAGGACAGTTGGAGTCAATTACAGTTTCCCATCCATTTGAGTTTGTAGCATTTGGTTTTATAGGACCTTTTCCACTGACTGTTGGTAATGAATATGTTGTTATTGCTTCTAACTATTTGACTCGTTGGGTGGAAGTTAAAGCTCTTGCTAGTGCCTCTACAATTGCTATTGGATACTTCCTCCTTAATCGAGTGGTGTTCCAGCATTCTTGTCCAAAGTGGATTCTTTCGGATAATGGTCCCGCATTTATGGTTGAGGCATTTCATGTTTTGATGTCTCGGTTGGGGATACGCCACACTTTCACGAGTGCTTATCATCCACAATCAAATAGTCTGGTGAAACAGCTTGTTCAGACGTTCAAAGAAATGATCACGAAGTATGTGAACTTTCAACATTCAGGTTTACTTTCGCGATTGCCACGAGCTGCCGATGCTAGGTCGTGGGATCAATATTTGACGAGCATTTTTCCACATATCCAAGCAGAGTTTGCCAAACACTTAGACCACGTACAAGTGGGACAACAACGGTGCTACAACTTCTATCATCGTCCACTTACGGAGTACAAAGTGGATGACTTAGTGTTAGTCTGTTTTCCCCATCTTACGGTATGTGGTTTATCTAAGGGGCTCCTTGCTTAGTGGAAAAACCGTATCGGGTGTTGTAACAAGTTGGACCACAAGTTTATGAAGTTCAGCATAACATCCAACAAGCCGATCCTCTAGAGATTGTGCATGTGTAGTGGTTGAAACGTTTCATACCAAGGGATCAAGAATAGTTAATACCACCTACAGATCTAGTAATGCCTCCTCCTGATGTTCTTCCCGATCCCAGCCCATTTATAAAAGAACCCTGATGGTCTTCCATTATTTTGAGAGGAGGGGATGATGTGAGGGCCAAGTGTATGGCTATGATGCCATATACTAATATTAGTATAGTAGGGTTTTGGTAGTCATTTGATTGATTTCAATTTGGGCCGCTTGTTCCTGTATATAAAGTAGGGTTTTTGGGCTAATTGATATGCACATTTTCTGTATTCCCTTTCCATATTCCATGCACTCACAAATTAAATATATTATAAATATATAAACAGTGATATATATATCTGTGTGTGTATATGTATATACATATGTATATATCTGTCTCTATCAAGCACTGCAAATCCTCTCTTCATAATTTTTACCACTTGACAAATTAATTAATTTAGCATCCCACTACTTTTATATGACAAATTTAAAAGGATATCAAGTTATAATTAAATCAAAATATTAAATTACAGTATCTAATAGTCCATTATCTCTAGAGAAAATAATAATACCTTGGTAATAAATCAATAAATCTTTAGCCTTAGTTTCCGGTTAGTCGCTAATTTCCACCTAATTAATCTACACCGCTCCAAATGTACATATAAGTAAAACGCCGGTGCTGGAGAAGAGTGGAAGCTCGCCGCCCCGCCACTTCGCTGCCATGGAGGAGGCGACAATCACTCTCGCCGCCCTTTCCACCTCGCTCCTTCTCTTGTTTCTCGCGTCCCTCGAGACCATCCGCGCAGCCGAAGCTCCTCAAGTCCCAGCATTCTTCGTCTTTGGCGATTCCCTGGTCGACTCTGGCAATAACAAGTTCCTCCAGTCGCTCTCCCAGGCCAATCACTCCCACAACGGCATCGACTTCCAGGGCAGCGTTGCAACCGGACGCTTCTGCAATGGCCTCACCGTGACCGACGTTGTTGGTAAGCGCCGAGTAGCACTAAATAGTATCGTCAGCGCTACCATCCTCCTAACTTCCACCCTGTGCTGCCTTGTCTCCTTTCCCAACAGCCCAGGAGCTTGGACTTCCATTGGCACCGCCGTATCTGGATCCAAGCACCAACGGGACTGCCATCCTCAAAGGTGTCAACTACGCGTCCGGCGGAGCTGGTGTTCTCGACGAGACCGGCCTCTACTTCGTAAGATTTCTTCGATCGCTTTTGCTGCTCAACCTGTTTGGTCCTTTGCCTGGCTTTCGCAGCTGCAGAGGCTGCCCCTTGGAAAGCAGATTGAGTACTACGGCAACACCCGGTCCCAGATCATCGGCTTGCTCGGACAAAAGGCGGCGTCCCAGATGCTCTCCAAGTCTATTTTCTGCTTTGTCATCGGCTCCAATGACTACCTCAACAATTACGTTGCGCCTGTCACTGCCACGCCTCTTATGTACACCCCCCAGCAGTTCCAAGTCCGCCTAGTCTCCACGTACAAAAAGCTCCTGACTGTAAGAAGCTTCTGCCTCCTTGTTGGATTTTTCGAGAGTTCTCGCTCATCTCGGTCTCCCCGCTTCTTTACCAGGATGCGTACAAGCTGGACGCCCGCAAGTTCATCATCGCAGGAGCGGGTCCAATAGGCTGCATTCCATATCAGCTCACGGTCAACTTCCAAAGAAACAGTACCTGTGCTCCCCAACCCAACGAACTGGTTCTTAACTTCAACAAGGCGCTGAGGCAGACTGTTTTCGATCTCAACAGGCAGTTTCCGGATGCCAAGTTCGTCTATGTCAACACTTATGACACCGTCACCACCGTCATAAAAAACCCGGGGAAATACGGTAGGAGCTTCGCCATGCTTGTGAAGTTTTGAAGTTTCTGAGCTGAATGTTCCTCCCCCTTGCAGGATTTGCAAACAGCGACACGGCCTGCTGTGGCACTGGTGGCCCGTACAGAGGTCTGATCTCATGCATCCCTTCCGTCTCGGTTTGCTCCAACAGGACGGAACATTTTTTCTGGGATCCATACCATACTTCGGAGGCCGCAAATTACGTGCTTGGAAAAGGAATCCTGGAAGGGGATCAGTCTGTAGTTGAGCCCATAAACGTTCGGCAGCTAGCTCGTTTGTAACTGAGCTCTGCTGGAAACTCCTCTTGCATTTTCAAACTGTACACAATCTCCTAGCAATTCATTTTAATTCTTGAATCATAAGATTACCTCGAATGATTACTTCTTCTGTACAGACTCCTTCGCTTGTTTTATGAGTTGGTCGACAAAACTGTCTATAGTATTGTACCACTGACCCAAGGCCTCCTCTAATCGGGCCTTACCCTTCTCATTTGTCAGCGCGTTTCCGTCAACAGCGCAACCTGGAATTGCGGAAGTAAAGTCAGTCGTTGCTAGTGAAAGAATAAACATACCTGCTTCATTGAAGACTTTGCCAACTCGTTTTTTCATCTCGTTTATAATAAGTATGTACTCTTCATCTTCAAAATCTAGCTCTTTCAAAAGGCTAGATATCTTGTCCATTATTGCCTCCATGCCAACTTTCTTTTTTGCGTCTGGATCGATTGGAGCACTTTCGATATTTAGGTCAAAAGGCTTAGGCGAGGCTTTGATGGTGTCCATTTCCTGAAAATGTGAATTGTCCCAAATCTGCCCAAAAGGAACTGTAAGACAACTTACATTGACAAGCTCGTTCATCCTGGCAATAATTGCAACATTCTTTTGCTGCAACTCCTTGACTGCTTGTACCATCCCGTAAACACTATCAATCCCCAAGATGTCTTGAATGTTTGAGATCGACTTCACATCAATCCACTGCCTAAAATACTCGCTGCAATCCATAGGCTCTTTACGTTCTTCCGTCTGTAGAACATGACAGAAATGCATAAGTTTCAAGTCATAAGTCATGAATCCCATACCGATCTCGGTTGAACGTGCAAGAAGTTTTCTACAGGCTCTGGTTCCATGACAGCCCAACCCTTCGAAGCTTCCCACATTTTGTAAGCCTCCATGTCTCCGTGCATCTCCAAGACATCTGGAAAGGTCATAACGTTAGGAGCGTGAGTTTAGAAACTTGACAATGGCTGAAGTTGCAACATAAGTGAAATACTCAACGGGGTTATAAACCTGTGAAACGCTCCTCAATGTCATTTCTCTCGTCGTATAACAAGCTGCTAAGCTCGATGCATTTCTCCATCTCCTTCTCCTTCCACTGAAGCTCCTTCTCGAGCTTCAAACGGATGTCGTCGAAAAGTTCGCGCTCCTCCCTGATTTCCTCCATCTTTCTCTTCAGATTCCTATTTTGCCTTTCCACAATATTCAGATCAACGAGTACCTGAAACCAAAATAATGTAAGACTACCATGGTGTCACTAGATACCTTGTGAATCCGGTTCTCCGTTATCTGTATATGGATCAAAGCATTGCGATGCCTGTCACGAGCTGCATGTACTCCTCCTTGTGTTCTTTTGTAATCCAGTTTGTCGGCTTTGGATTTTTCAACCGCAAGTTCCAGCTCCTCGAGCCTCTTTGCTTCGTGCTCAACGAGTTCGCCAAACTTAGCTGCGTCCTCGTGGAGCTGAGCCATTTGAAGCTCATAGTTCTGCAAAGACGAGCAAATACGATTGATAAACCAACGAGGAAAGCATACTTACTGGTATGAAGTAACTATCGACATTCTCTCGCAACGACTGATTATCAGTCCTGATATTCGCAAGCGTGGCCTCTTGCCGTCTGAGAATCCCCTCGCTCTCGCCATGATAGATGCGACGAGTTCCTTCGATGATCCGATATTTCTTGTGGACGTCTTTAAGCTGCGTATACTCAAACGAATCATTCATTGCGAAATTTTTTCCAAGAGTACCCGCTGCTGATTTGAGAACTCCCCATTGGAGCTTCCAGACGATCCAGGCACTGGCGATGGCACCGGCGACGGTGTAAACCGCGCCGGCGAAGGAGTTTGTCCTCGCATTCCTCCTATAACGATCCCTTCCTGCGAAGGCTCATCAAAGAATGTCGAATTCTGGACAAGATCGTAGAATCGAGAAGAGTTATCTAAACGGCGCTTACAGTATCATCACCTACAGGCACTTTGAAGGCGGTCGACCGAGCGCCAGTGAGCTCATGGGCGCGCGCCCTAGCTGGAAGGGAAGAACCCTATTTTCACAGGTTGTTCGCTGACGTGCTTGCGCGCCAAAAGCTGACTGTGTATTATTTCAAACATAACAACGATTAGCGATGGTCGATTAAGAGTAATCCGTTTCTTTTATTTCTAAAACCCTCGCCTCTGGCCATTTCCATTACTCCCGTCTTCCTTCTCTTGGCGGAGCGGCGCGGCTTCCTTGGATTCCTGGTACGCACCGCATTCTCCAAGCTCTGTGTGGATTCTCGATCGCGATAGGAATGCGATCGTCTTCCGCCGCGCGCTGGAAATCTTCTTTGCATGCGAGATTTCTCCTCTCTTTTCTTCGCGATCTTGCCGACCGAGGCCGGGAAACGCCATAGCATCGGCGCCTTGTGCTCGGATCGATCGCTCTGTCTCTCCGGATGAAGATCCTCTCTTTCTCGCGAAATATCGAAATATGGAGCTAATCTTTGGGAATTTCCAGGTCGTTCGATCGCAATGAACGCGCTCTTCCTCCCGGGGATTGTCCTCATGTGGTCGCTGCTGCCGCCTTGCTCCAGCAAGCAAGTGCTCAAGGTAGGGGGCGAGATCGGCTGGACGCAATTCAACATCTTTAGCGGCCAGACTCCCGACTACGCTGCCTGGGCATCCAAGACCACTCTCGTCCCAGGGGATGACATCGGTATGTGAAACTTAACTCTCGCAACAAAACGATTCATCGATACGAAGTTTCTAAAAGACCTAGCAGTCTTCCTGTTTTTTCCACAGCTCCACAACATTCACATGTTCCGGAACCATAGCGAGTACGTGAATTGCAACTTCACCGAGAGCACGCTCCTCGACGAAGGGCTTTCCGGCGTGTATACTGTAAGTTCTTTCGATTTGGAGTTCTTTTTGTCGCAGGACTTAAGTATACGTGATTGATCGGGAACTGATTTTTCGTTTTTCTTCTTGTTGATAGTGGACTGCTCCAGCGCCTGGAACTTACTACTTCGGATGCAGCAAGGACTACTACTCACACTGCCAGCTGGGCCAGAAGTTCGCGATCACAGTGGTGGAGCAGTCATCCTTGATCCATCTTCCTCCGGCCGGAAGCCCAGCAGCTGCCGCGGCATCTCCCTCGGACGATTCAAGTCCAGCTGACAATGGTTGCGCCACCGCTTCCAGCGACGATGACGACGACGACACTTCCCATGACTCCGACAGTTCGTGCTCGCCATGGGTGGACAGTCCACCAGATGACACCCCAGTTCTCTCGCCGGTGAGCGCTCGCCACCATCCGGACGCGTCCGTGAATCCTCGACGAGTCCCGGATTTCGGCACGAACACCAAGCGTCGTCCTCCGCCCCGCTCGTCTTCGGTAAGCTTCCAAAGTTTTTTGCGATCGATGGATCGATCATCAAGATTTTTCGTTTCTTCCAGGCTCGCGAGTTTCACGCCCGCGCTTATGCCATTCGAGGCTTGATCGTCTTCGTCCTCAACCTCGTCCTCTAGGAAGTCCGCGCTAAAGAAAAACTGGGAAGAATTTTGACCGTCTGTTCGTATGGAGAATATGCGTCAACGTGTTAGAGGATATGCTCCACGTAGAATATACTATGTAGATTCGCGGGAGGTCACTTTGATCCTCGTCCCATGACAGGAACCAACGAACCTGTCTAATAACGAACAATTTGCTTTATTCCATTCTTAACAGGGACCATTCGTTTCCTTTCCTTTGCGCAAGAGCTCACATTTTCTCCCCGGGAGGAAATTTTTTAGGCTTTGGCGCTCTGGTTCTTTTGGGGCAAGAAAGAAAGAGATTGAGAGCGATCGAATGCGGCAGGGAGGATCGGCCTTCTTGATCTTGGAGCAAGAAAGGAGGAGGATCATCCGGCCGGGGCCGCGCGATCAAATGCCGGGGAGATCGAGGTCAGCGCCAAGAAGAGCTTGCAGCTCTTCGTACCCCCCTTTTTCTCCTCTGGTGCTCTCGATCGCGCTCACGCTTGTCACGGCGATGAGACTTGGATCGTCGTCGGCGGTGGGATTTGGGGTGAACTGGGGAAATATGGCATCGCACAGGCTCCCCGCGGAGGTTGTGCTGCGAATGCTCAGCTCCAGCAATATCACCAAGCTCAAGCTCTTCGATGCCGACTCGAAGATCGTCGGTATGTTTGCCAACAGCGATGTGGAGCTCATGGTCGGGATTCCAAACGAAATGCTGGACAAGATCGCGAACAGCCCCCGGGCGGCGCTGGATTGGGTCAAGGAGAATGTGACCCAGCATCTCCCCGAGGTGAAAATCAGGTACTCTTTTCTTCCAAGATCAAAGTAGCGGTTATTTTTCTTTCTTTCTTTTTTCCTTCTTCGTTGCATGCTGGGGTTTGTTCCTATATTTTTTCGTGGTTTTGATGTTTCCTTACTGCATGGTCGCGGTTTGATCGTAGACACGAGTGATGGATATTAAATTTTAGTTTTTTTCTCTCTCTTCACCGATCGATCAATCGATCGAAAACTTGCTAACTTCTTTGCTCTTTTTTTTCTTTCGTTCCAGATATGTGGCAGTCGGGAACGAGCCCTTTCTCAAGGCATACAACGCAACTTATGAATCCGTCACCCTCCCAGCGCTCAGAAACATCCAAGGAGCGCTGGACAAGCTCAACTCAGCGGAGCCGATCAAGGCGGTGGTTCCTCTTAACGCCGACGTTCTCAGCGATGGCGGCTCCCCCTTACCATCGGCGGGACTGTTCCGGCCCGACATCCAGCCGCTCATGGACACGCTCGTCTTAACTCTCGCCAAGCACCAAGCTCCCTTCGTCGTCAACATATACCCGTTCCTCAGCCTCCACCAGGATCCACACTTCCCGCAAGAGTTCGCGTTCTTCGACGGCAGCAACACCGGCGCTGCCGCCATCCACGACTTCAATGGCAACACCTACACAAACGTCTTTGACGCGAGCTACGATCTCCTGGTTGCAGCGCTCAACAGGAACGGCTTCCCGGACATGAAGATCATCGTTGGAGAGGTCGGGTGGCCGACGGACGGGGACGTGAACGCGAATCCAGCCAACGCGCAGCGCTTCAATCAGGGGCTTCTCGCGCACATCACCAGCGGCAGGGGGACGCCGCTCCGGCCCAACCAGGAGCTCGACGTTTACCTCTTCGCGCTCATCGACGAAGATCAAAAGAGCATCCTTCCCGGCAACTTTGAGCGGCACTGGGGGATATACACTTACGACGGCCGAGCAAAGTACGAGCTGGACGTGCTGGGAACAGGCCTCGCCAACTTTTCCAGCGACGTCCAGTACTTGCCGTGGCGGTGGTGCGTGCTCAATCCCGAGGGCGACATGACCAAGCTCGCCAAGAGCGTCGACTACGCTTGCTCGCACGGTGACTGCACAGCGCTCGTCTATGGCGGCTCTTGCAACCACATTGGCGATCAAGGCAACGCCTCGTACGCTTTCAACAGCTACTACCAGATCAATAACCAGGAGGAGGAGAGCTGCGTCTTTGACGGGCTGGGGATGATCACCACTGCGAATCCATCCACCGGGGGCTGCGAGTTTCCCGTCCAGCTCAATCCGCTCGCCTCGTCCTCGACGTCTTCCACCGCGACGCTCATGTCCTCCGAGAGCAGCAGCGTCGGGCAGTCGATGCTCCTGGCGCTGCTCCTGGCAATCGCGCAGCTGGTGCTGGATTTCGACAAGCTTGCGTCGGGATGGATTTCATCGAGGAGGAAGAAATCCAAGCTTTCGAAGTTGACGACTAACGGGCAGACTACGATCACGAAGACGAAGAAGCCCGGCATTTGCAGGATATACTAGGTATCTTCTATAGAGAAGATTGTCATGCTAAACAAATGGAAGATGACACTTGACATGATTATCACGCAAAAGTTTTGATGAGATTTTCGAATCTTCTAAAGGTAAATGTTAGCTCAAACACAATGGAAGATTTTTTAACCTTCTAAAGGTATCTTTAAGCTCATGGATTATATAGTTAAGTTTGATCAAGACTAATATTAACTCAAACGATTGATTGGTGGTCACTGGATAAGAGTAACATCCACGCAAGGCGGGACCATTTCCACGTAGCGTGCCGCCAGCGTACGGTACAAATTGCTACGTCACTAACGTGTCGAGACTCCGCTACTGTACGCGCACGTGTCGCCACATATATGGCCAGAATTTATTTCTCTGCTATCTTTAACTAATAAACGTTGGCCCGCGTTACGAGAATCCCCCTAATTTTAGCGGCTTCGGCTTATCCACAGGAATATGCCTTCGAGCTTATCCAGTTTTACCCCAGTTTGTGGGCGTTTGGGTAAACTCAAACCCTTTTCGGCCCTTTTTCTTGGCAGAGTATATAAGCACGAGAGGAGTGATGCCTTTCTAGGGCAACGATTTCCTTGCGTTGTGTCGATCGAGAGAGGGAAAGCGAAGCGAGCGAATTTGCGTGAGAAGAAAGAGGGCAAGGCGAATGGCGACGGCGGCGGTGGGTTCTTCCCAATTCTCGGGGATGGATGTCTCTCGGACGATCCAAACCCCGCAACAGCAGCAGCCCCGGCAGGGATGGAGGAATGGGCGGTCGAATTTGCGGCTGCGGGCGTCGGCGGCGGCGAGCGCGAGGTATGGATCATCGCCGGTGGCCCCCTGCGAGTCCTACTCGATGCTGGGCATCCGGCCGGGCGATTCCAAGCAGGATCTCAAGCGCGCCTACCGGAGGCTCGCGCTCCAGTATCATCCGGATGTTTGCAAGGGCGATCACTGCGCGCCCAAGTTCCAGGAGATCAACGCGGCGTACGAGCTCCTCCAGAAGATCATGGACGGGAGCGCCGTGGCCGCCCCGGTGGACGATCGCTACTACTACAGCGACGACGAGGAGGATTTGGAGGAGTACAAGTCGGGGTGGGAGGGCGCGTGGGTGTTTTGATCCCGGCGACTTTCCCCCTTTATTCTTCTTCTCGATCGATCGTCTCGTGTAAATAGGGAGGGACGGGAAGATCTCTGTACAGTGGGGGCTATCGGAATTTTTTAGGCAGCCAGGAAGAACAACTTTGCTTGTATAGAAACACACCAAAAAGACTTGGAATCGAAGGAAGGAAACCAAGAAAGAAATTTCTTTCTCTTATTAGGTTATCTGTCTAGAACACTTCGATTGAATGACGAGAACTCTTTGATTGATTGAAAGGTCGCTATCTTTCTTTTTCTCTTTTGGTTTAAGTTATCCCTTGGGATGGGGACAAAAGATCCACGTATATGAAAGACTGGGTTCCCACGCTGCCGTGTGTTTAGACCACACGGAATAAAGACTTGATCAACAGAGGAAAACGTGGACAACGTTTAGCACTTCCAAATATTCTGTTTGTAGCGTTATGTTCTATCTGTTAAAAAAGACACGAGAAAAAAGCAAACAAAAACGGAAAAAGATAATATATATAGTGGAATTAGCTGTATCCTGCTTTGAAAGGACCAAGCAAACTATTGGAACTTAGCAAAGTTTAACTGGCCAGAAATCAAAGAGATAATTTACACTATATTTTTAAAATATTGGACTCACTTAATCTCGAGCCACATTTTTCTTAAGAATGATAGACATGAGCAAAGTAAAAGTTTTACTATATTCTTGTAATCATTTTGAAGGTCATTTACTGGTTGCAAACCTTAATATTTGCAGTGACCTGATAGTTCATGCCACCCAGTGAAGCCTCAGTCACGGTTCCAGTTGCTCCAACATAAATCCCAGTGCCGCCAAGAATCGCATATGTGGTGGAAGAACCTGGTGCAGAACCTCCGGCATCTCCCATGAACTCCACCCGGTTGTTCCCACACTTGATCTGGGAAACCAGGAATTCCAGAGCTCCAGTGTCGGCGATCACACCTTGGTAGATGCATCTGGAGTTTCCACTAAGAGGAGCAGCAAATGTTTGGACGGAGCCATCGCGATCCATCACACCAGTGGTTGGAACACCATCGGTTGGAACAACTTGGAACTCGTTTTGGCCAAGAACAAACTGGGCAGAACCTTGGATGGTGTAGCTCTTGCACTGGAATAGAAGATTTAGAATCTATTGCAATTTGGACTTTACAATACTTACCAAGTTTGCGGATGCATAAGAAGCAAAGAGAGCAACAGCGAGGGCCAAAACAAGCGCAACCTGGGATGCCATTACAACTGAAAAAGCAACCTTTAAACTTGGGTATGTATATTAGTGTGGGAAGAAAATAAAATCTTTACATTGGTGAAGCTAACCTTACCAAGTTGATTGACAAAAAGAAACTTCTGATTGCCAATCAGAACCAATCATAGGAAAATGATACATTGAATGTCTGAAGATATTCTTTTAGCATATTCTGTTAAGTTTTAAAGCTACTGTGAAATGTCTGGCCTTTGCTCCGATTCCGGGACTTCCTCGACACGGATAAAGACCCGGTAACTACTTTGAACTTTTTTCTTTCTTCTATTTTTCTAGTAATTCTATGCAGTGCTCGCCTCAGAAATGAATCTCGAACGTACACGATTGTCGTATTGGTGCAATCGGATGGTTTTCCCACGCTCTTGTTTTTTCCCGCTAACAAGAAGAGCTTGACCCGGTAAGCAGCGATGAAACTGGAGAATGAGATTCCGGAACTGCCTGATGCGATCAGTCCAGTCTTTCCAGATGACGAGGAAGAGTCTTGAACTGATGCAAATCAAACTCTGGAGGAACGTGTTTTGTTTCTAGTTAACTGTCTTCTCATTCATGAAGACTTCTGAGCAGGACGATGAGATGAGCTTAGTCAGGGAGATTGTCAATTCTCTTTCGGCTCCTGCTCTACCTGGTATGCATTGTTTCTCTGCATTCATTCACCAACAGCACACTTTCAACTGCAGGGTTACTGACTACGACCTTGTCTGGTACTTTCAGCTCCTTTCTTTCTTCTGTTTTTCTAGTTATTTTTATGCAGTGATCGAGGAAATGAAACTCGAGTGCGAGAATTGAACTGCCTGATTTGTTCAGTCCCATGTTCCCAGATGACGAGGAAGAGGAGTTAGAACCTGCACCCGATGCAAATCAAACTCTGGAGGTGCTTTTATTCTTTCAATTCTCATTCATGAACAGGACAATGAGATGAACTTAGTAGTGAGGGAGATTGTGAGTTCTTTCCAGGCTCCTGCTAGACCCTGGTACATATGCATTGTTGCTCAGCATTCATTTGCCAGCACTCTTTTCAACTGCAGGTTTACTGACTAGACATTGTTCAACTTCCAAACTGATGAGTCTCAGATAATCAGATTGCTCTTACAGGCTCTTTGGTGTGCACTCGGATTTTGGAGCGGCCGTGCTACACTGATCTTCGTAAGAGGAGGAGAAGTAAGAACAGATTGGTTTTGCTGTTGAGGGTGCCTGGGATTGGCAAGAGCGCCTTTCTCATTACAACTCTACCCCCATCTGAAGTAGGTCAGGAAGGCGGTGGCGTTTCAGAATAAGAGTGGTCATCTCTATCTCTTTGAACCGCAGCACACTGAGAAGATGGCATGTATTGGTGCATGTATTGGCGCGAGGGCTACAGATGTTTCGCCCTTGAGCAGCATCCACACCAGAAGCTGGTCGATCCTCCAGCATTCAAATGCAAAGGTTCTATTGGCAGCCAGCCCAAAGTTGACGGACTTTCAGGAGTTTGATAAGGATGGCCGCACTCAGCACGTGTTTCTACCGATTTGGTCTGCTGCCGAGATTGCTCTGGCTTGGCAGGAAGTATTTGATCCTGTCCATTTCATGGCTGAGTTATCCCACTCCCAGGATGAAGTCGGAAAGCTCGAGTTTGAAGCAATAAAAGAGTTTGACACTCGAGGTGGTGAAGGAAAGGCACCAGAAATGGGGGAAGGCTCGGCCCGGTTTGTGTTGGAGAGGCCGCACATTGACCTGGATTCCTTGGTCGCTGGCTTGATTTCTGTTCAGCAGACAGTAGAGGCAATAGGGAAGCGGATCATAGACGGTGATCACCCGTCTCACAAGATGGTGCATGTTTGCGTCTCCATACCTCGTTGATGCAACGGCGAAGAAACTCAACGAGTCTAGGGAGCTGAGTACGTTCCTGAGCTTCAAGACCATGGATGCAAGTGCCACATTTTCCAGAACGAGCTAAAGATCAAGTGAGCCCAAGCTGTGAACAAGTGTAGCGGAATGTTTGAAAGTGATGGAGCACAGAAGTATAGCTACCTCGTTGGAACTTTATCAGGAAGTATTGGCTAGAAGCAAATTGTCAATGAAAGTCAATGAAAAATCTTTGATTGCTATTTTATGGTCAATGAATGTCAATGGTCCTCTTATTATTCTCTTGCATATTCTGTTAAGGCTATCTTAAATCTAGCAAATTCGGCTACAGTTAGTTAGGTCTAGGGTTGAGGGTTTTGTGCCGCGATTTCTAGGGCTCGAGAGGGCGAGGGGCGAGCGGCGAGAGAGAGACAGCCATGGCGACGCCGGATCACGCGCGCGAGCCGTGCCCGGACCGCATCCTCGACGACATTGGCGGCGCATTCAGCATGGGCGCCATCGGCGGCTCGGTCTACCACTTCATCCGCGGCGTCTACAACTCCCCGCGAGGTGAGCGCCTGCTGGGCGGCGCGCAGGGCGTGCGCATGAACGCGCCTCGCGTCGGCGGTAGCTTCGCCGTCTGGGGCGGCCTCTTCTCCACCTTCGATTGCACCATGGTCTACTTGCGCCAGAAGGAGGACCCCTGGAACTCCATCGCCGCGGGTGCCGCCACCGGCGGCTTCCTCCAGCTGCGAGCCGGGATGAAGAGCGCCACCAGGTCGGCGATCTTTGGCGGCGTGCTGCTCGCGCTCATCGAGGGCGCGGGGCTGATGCTCAACCGGATGATGACGCCGCCGCCGCCACCCATGGAGGAGCCAATTCCACAGACCGGGCCGCCCTCCTCCGGTATCTTCCCATTTCCAGCTCCGAACACTGCGGGGATGGGTGGCCAGTTTCCTTCTTCTCCAGGTGGTGGTAGCGGTGGTGGTGGTGGCGCCAGCGATGGTTCTTCGTCTTCCTCGGGCTCTAGTTCTTGGTACTCGGGATGGTTTGGAGGGACGAAGGAGGAACCCAAGCCTTACAACGAGAAGCTGGACAGTTTTGAGGCGAATCCACCCCCGCCGATGCCCGGCTTCGAGGTGAAGTGAGCGAGGGAGATCTGGCGTGGACGTGTACATGCAAGGACTTCGCGAGGTACTTCTCTTTTGTTCTTGTTTAGAAGTGAGATTTGCTTCCAAGTTTTGCCTTGAGAGTTTCTCGAGGTTGCAAGGACTTGATCTTCGTGAGATTTCCTTCCATAGAGATTTTCTCAAGTTTGCGAGGACTTGATCTTTGGAAGTGTGGCTTTCCTCTCTATCTTTGTTTACTCAGAGTTAGTTACACTGTAGACTAAAAGTTTTTTTTTTTTGTTCTCCTTCGTACACTGTAGATTAAACGTCTCGAGTGTTTCCAGTTTTTTTTTTAATTCAAGAGGACTGTTCCTTTGTGTTACTCTTGCACGGTACTGACTGTGATTCGTTTACAGATGGCTCGTGGTCCGGTCAGCTTGGCCTCGTGAGTGATGCGGTCTCAAGTCGTGTGTTCTCTTATTTCATTTTTACTTCCATCGTGGAATACTTTAAACTCTGTTCTTGCTCTTCCTCCTCTCTTTCTCTCCCCTCTGTTCTTTAGTGTCGGCTTTGTATGCTTCGACTGTCGTGTTGTTGCAGGCGCGCCATGCTACGCGATAGCGAAAGCCCAGCAGCAGGTTTTGTATATCATTCTACCATGGTTTTGATCGGTTTTTCTAACTGAAGCATGTTTTCCGCGTGCTTTTCCAGGAGAAGAAAAGGACGAAACTTCTGGTGGCCGGGTCAGTGCTGGTGGGTCTCGGTCGTACTGCCCACGTTTTTGAACAGGCAACGGGTGCTACAAAAGGCAGCGGAGCCCCCTTTTCTTCCTCAGCAGCCAAAGCTGCAAATCTTTCGGAGGGAAGACTCGACTCTCTGATATGGCAATCTCGTCGCCAGCTCTAGCAGGGATTGAGTATAGCCGCTCCAGCTTCATCATGGGTGACAAGCTTCAAGCCTCCTCTTCTGGTTCCTCGAGCAGGCGGAATTCTGGGAGGAGGATGGTGGTCGCTGCACAGTCGGCTGCGATCGATAGCCACTTTGTTTTGGGATTGGATTACAGTGCCTCCAAGCAAGAGATCAAGCGGGCTTACAGGAACCTTGCGCTCCAGGTGTGTAGGATCTTTGTCAATTATGTTTGCTGGTGTTCTGATCTCGTTATTCCTTGCGTTGTTTCCAGTACCATCCGGATGTTTGCAAGGGGACTGGGAACGAGCACGTTTTCACTCAGATCAATCTTGCCTACGAGGTTAGCAGTTTAACTTCTTTGGTGGTTTTGTTTCTTTGTGCTTAGCTCTTTTGTTTCCTTGTTGCAGTGCTTGATGAGCGAATCTCAAAGCCAGCAAAAGCTCCAGGAAAACTCGAGAGTGGATCCAAACTCCAAAGCTAGAAGCGCTGGATCCATGGAAGACGAGTGGCTATCCGAGGGCTACACGTTTGAGGAGATTTTTGGAAAGAGCCCGTGCTACCAGACTGTCGATGAATCTTTGTTCCGCGAGGTGGAAGAGAGGCCGAGAAGAAAGGTCAAGAAGGGCAGCTCTCGCGAGGATTGGTAGGTTTGCTATATAGTCAACATGCTGACCCGTAGACTGGCGCTGACTGGCAGGCGAAACAGATAAGAGGGTGTTACATTGAAAAAAACACCGATTTTTTTGTGTAGAAAGTAAAAACTACTTTCTACTTTCTAGTAAAAAGAAAGTAAAATAAAAAGTGGCGCTATGGCGAGCTGCCACGTCTGGAGCGAAGTGTCAGTATTTGATTGGCTCACTCTTTGTTGATAACACATGAACGATTTCTTCCATTTTATCACCGAGTCATGGCTTCAACACAGGTATGATCACTCCGTGTTCTTCAATCCCGATCGATTCATTGTTTCTCTTTGGTTTTCTAGAATCCTTCTTCCACTGGTACCACCAAGTTGGCCGAGGAGCACGCCAAGAATCTATCAGCCGAGAATGAGAAAAAGGAGAGCGCGGAGGTAGTACCGTCAGTGGATCATCGATCCGGTCCAGGCCAGCACCAGCAAAAGGATGCGATCCCGACTGTGGTGGTGCACGAGAACGCGGATGATCCTGCAAAGAAATCTGGAACGAAGAGTTGAGAGTTCCACAGCACAGCTGCTGCTCATAGTTTTTGATTGTGATCCAAAAATGTGGACAGCGAATAGAAGATGTTAGTAGTATACATACAGAGACAATGGTGCCTTAGATGAGCCCCTGTCGTTGCAAGTCGGTGTAAGTTTTCTTGTTGTAGACGTTCCCGTCCCTGTCCTCGTACTCCTCTTCCAGGTCCGGGCGCCACTTGTTCATGCCCGACCGCTCCTGGATGATCTCGTACAGCGCCTTTGCGTCCTGGTACAAGATTGTCATTAGCTGTAAGCATAAAAAATGAAAGTAAGTACCTTGATGGAAGTAATCTCATGAAAGTTTTTCGTGTTTGGTATTCCTAAGCAGCGCATGCCGTGCTGATGCCTCCATTCTTTGAAGTGTCGTTCGAAGGCCCTTCGCCCCCAGTAGCTAGAGTTTCCACATATCTCGCATTTGAACTCCTGCAAAACAAAGGAGAGGAGATGACGGCCAGCAAAAGAAGGAGAATAACTTTTTACCTGGCCCAAGCCGTGAAGCTTGTACAACCAATATGGAATCGGCTTCCCGTCCCACCCCATCGGCAGCTTCAACGGATTGTAAAACTGCTGCTCCTCTTCCTCGCTCTCACTTTCCGGTTGTACTTCCACTTGCTGTGAAAGATAATGTTAGCCAAAGGCTCAAACGCAAAGAACACAAACTTACTTCTTCCCGCTCTTCTTCCATTTCCTCGTAGGTGAATGCCTGCTTCTTCTCCACGTGGCCCTTCGTCTCCTCGATGGCCTGTACCAAAGCGTCAACGAAAGAATAAGGGTGCTAAACTCATACCTCATGAAGTAGCTCAGTCAAGCGACGTATCCGACATTCGTTCAATGCAATGTCCTTGATATTTGGAAGAGACTCGTCACCATTCTTTTTCGGTTTCATTCCTTTAGCGAAGTGCTTACTGTCAAGTTGGTCCAGTGGTTGGAGCTTTGTAAGCCAGAGCCGCTCCGCGCGTTGCTGGACAGTTCCTCCGCTTTTCAGGCCCAAAAATGCCAGTGACTGCAAAGAGTTGATGCTTAGTTAAGTCACAGAGAAGAAGAAACTTACATACCTGTTTTAGCCTCTCTCCCCCAAGCTGCACAAGCTCTTCAGGAGAGTGATAGTTATCAATATTGATCGGATTCAAATTCTTCACTCCTTTGTTTTCCCAGCCTTCTACCTTCCCGGCGAGCCATCGCTCCTCAAACTCTGCCTCGACCTGAAAAAACGCGAAATCAAAGGATGAACAGACAACGCAATCAATGATGTTGTACCTTTGTGAGTTTTTTCTCAATGTCCTGTAGGGGCTGAGTTCTCTGGTAAAAAGACACAAGATAATGCATCAGATCCTCCACGTATTCAGTGTACTGTCTGCATGATCGCTAAAAGTGTAAGATGCACAGAATAAAAGAAAAAAACTTGCCTTGAGAGCTTGTGCATCTGAGGAATTTTGTGCAGTTGAAAGAAGGTCTCGATGTAGGCCGAGTACTCCAGCTGCTGCTCTTTATCCTTCTTCTTCACGAAGCTCAAATTCACGTAGCGTTGATGCAACTCGTGCAGGTCGAGAAACCGCCCATACCCTTCCTGCAGAAAAGGTAGAGAGGATTCACCGCGAGAAAACAAAGAAAATAAAACTTTACCTCTCCACTGAACTCGATGTAAGGTTCTTCCTGGAAAACTTGTTCCAGATCATCGACTTCCATGGCTTGGAGTGATGGGTGTCGTCGATGGTACTCGCGAATCTAAATAGAAAGAACACAATCGCGAAAGATGAGCTCAAAGAAAACAATCCATTTATCTTTCCTACGCACTACTCACCTCCTTGAGCCGATCGTAGAAAGCGCTAAAGACATTATTCTGGCCGGGAGCGGTTTGGCCTCCAAGCGCAGCAATCTCATCACTCCTGGCACCATCAGCGTCTTCGTAGATATCCACCTACGATCAAAATCCACCCATGAAGAAACCGAAGAAATGGAGCTCACGCTTACCAGCTTAGAAGTCGCCAGCGTCATCGCTTCCAGCATCATCTTGACGCGATGACTCTGGTACAATCGATCCTTGTGTGACTTGACCTCCTTCTGGAGCTCCTTGACCACCATTCGCTCCAAACGCTCGATGTCGTCATGCGCAGATCGAGCTTGCTCCAGCAGCGTGGCCGACATCGTCTCCTTCCTCCTGCTCAAAACCCTAACCCTAGGAGCCCAATATCCTGCCACGTACGCCTTTTTGTTTCCCTTTGCCAAAAACCCTAAGCCTCTGTTTCAAAATTTCCTAACCCTAAAAATCCCGCCACGTAAGCCTCTTTTGTTTCAAAATTTCCCCTTCGAGTGAGGTTTTTGCTATGGCGGCGCCGGTGTGCGTCCAGCATGCCTTCTCCAGCTCGCCACAGCAATGCGACATCCAAATGCGGGCTACCGGCGGCCAAGGCAGCGCTGGATTCTTGGCCGCGAGGAGCGCCAATCCAATCCACGATAGGGTTCGTCATCAGCAGCATCGCCAGGCCAGAGTCGCGCTGCTTGTCAAGGCGTCATCGTCGCTCAAGGACGGGGAGAGGTCCACGGCGGCTACTCCGGCGGACGATCGCAATGCGAGCCAGTCGAGCGGCGAGAATGTGGTGAGATCCGAGGAAATCAGGGAGGATGAGGAGGCCGTGTCTGGCGATGCGGCTGTCAAAGGGACTGTTCTTGCGGGATTGCTGCTTATCGGCACGGTGGGAGGATTTGCCGGGGCTGGATACTACTACCGGGATCAAATAAACGAATTTTTGCTCCAGTTCGCGGATGTCATCGAAGGTATGGAACTGTTCTATTCGATTCTCTTGCTTTTATCTGAGAACTTTTTTTTTTGGGAATTTTTTAGCATATGGACCTGCTGGTTATGCTATCTTCATCGCTGTGTATGCCGGTTTAGAGGTATGTCTTGCTTTTTTCATAAGAAAACTAGAGATCTTCTCACTAGCCTACTCTTGATCGTTCAGGTTCTAGCGATTCCGGCCATTCCACTCACAATGTCAGCTGGATTGCTTTTTGGTACGCTGACAGGAACAGTGATTGTATCGGTTTCTGGCACGGTAAGTGGTCATGCATGGAGCAATTTCTTTCTTTTCGTCGATCGTTCGAGCTGATTTTTTTTGTTTGGCTTTTTCTCGGATTGTTTTCTAGATTGCAGCAACACTCTCGTTTCTTATCGCTAGATATGTTGCTCGTGACAAGATTTTGAAGCTAGCCGAAGGCAACAAAAAGTATATGGCCATTGACAAGGCAATCGGTGAGAATGGTTTTCGAGTTGTTGCTCTTCTTCGGCTCAGTCCCCTTCTTCCCTTCTCCCTGGGGAATTATCTTTACGGTTTGACGTCCGTAAAGCTTGTTCCTTATGTATTGGGGAGGTATTTGATTCTTTTCCTTGGCAAAACCGTTGCAAATTTTACTTGTTTTTTCAGCTGGGTTGGCATGCTACCAGGAACTTGGGCTTATGTGAGCGCAGGAGCATTTGGTCGAGCTTTAATCGTATGTTTGCTTTCGTTTTTCCTCTAAAAATGCTTGTTTTTTTTTCCTTCCATAATTTTACAGCAAGAATCAGAATCGAAATTGCCGGGAGGTCCCCAGCAGCTCGCTACGCTTGGGTTAGGATTGCTGGCGACAGTAGTTGCTGCAGGATATGTTACGAGACTAGCCAAGGTTAAGGTTTTCACATCATTCGGCTATCGTGGTTCTAACTTCACTCATTTTTCTTCTCTTTTTCCAGGATTCTATAAAGGACATCGAGTAAAGAGAGAGCGAGAGAGAGAGAGAGAGAGCGAAGACTGTATAGGTACTAATTTTGTACGTCTCTAACTGTATTCAATTTGTATATAGGAGAAGTCACAAAATGGCTACCCTCATCCTAGAACATTTTGTTTGCAATGGAGAAGAGAGAGTGTGAGTTTGAAAATTTGGAGTATCAAAGGGGATTTGGCAATCATTTTCGAAGCGAGGCTCTGCAAGGTGCTCTACCAAATGGACAGAACAGCCCTCTCCACTGCCCATATGGTTTGTATGCCGAACAACTTTCGGGAACGGCCTTCACTACTCCAAGGAAACAGAATTTCAGAAGGTACTCGCAATTCTAGGAGTGGATTTTGCCAATTTACTCTGTAATCATTTTGATTCAGCTGGCTGTATCGGATCAAGCCATCTGTTGGACACGAACCATTCCAGCTTTATTCTTCTCCATCTCTGAACTTCGCTGGCGTTATTGATAAGGATCGTTTCCTCACAACGCCAACGCAGTTGCGGTGGAAGCCTCTGGAGTGTCCAGAACATCCAAGAGACTTTGTTCATGGCCTCTTTACAATGTGTGGAGCCGGAAGCCCCTTTCTTCGACACGGTTACATGATCCATATGTAAGCAATCAGATCTTGTATTCTTGTTAGAAATTTCTCGTGTTGCAGCTACGTGGCAAACAAATCCATGGAAGACTGTGCGTTGGCTAACGCTGACGGGGACTTCTTGATTGTTCCACAGCAAGGACGTAAGAACTAATTTTGCTCAACTCTTTTCGTTTTTATCTTCATTTGCTTTCAATAACAGGTCTTTGGATTAAAACTGAATTTGGGAAACTGCAAGTTTGCCCTGGTGAAATCGTTGTTCTTCAGCTAGGAATGCGGTTTGCTATCGAACTACCAGATGCAACCTCTCGTGGCTACATTCTAGAGGTTTTCAGCGGGCATTTTCAGCTTCCGGACCTTGGCCTTATTGGTTAGTTTCAAGATAAAGAGGTTCTGACGTTATTGTTAGTTCGCCACAGGTGCTAATGGTCTTGCTGAAGTCGGAGAGTTTGAAACTCCTGTAGCGTGGTTTGAGAATAAGCACTGCGAAGCTGGTTTCACCATTTTCCACAAATTTGGAGGCCAGATGTTTTCAGCAAAACAAGAACATTCCCCGTTTAATGTCGTAGCTTGGCACGGCAACTATGCACCATACAAGGTGAACATTTGAAACTTAGCAGGAGGTCTCTAAAGTTCTTTCTTCTGTCTTTTCTATTTCATACAGTATGACCTCAGGAAATTTTGTCCAGTTAACACGGTGTTGTTTGATCACGCGGACCCGTCTATAAACACAGGTACCAGCAGACCTTTTCAGATTTTGTGTGTGCTTCACCCGGGTTTCGTGTAACCTGTGCAGTTCTCACAGTCCCTTCGGAGAAGCCCGGCGTGGCGGTGGTCGACTTTGTGGTATTTCCACCTCGATGGTCAGTGGCGGAGCACACATTCCGACCGCCATACTTCCACAGAAACTGCATGAGCGAGTTCATGGGGCTTATCTCCGGCTCTTACGAGGTAGACAATTCCTGTTTTCTCTCCAAAATGGTTCATCCTTGTGGTTCTTAGGCCAAGGCGGGCGGATTCCTTCCGGGAGGTGCGAGCTTGCATTGCTGCATGACACCCCATGGCGTGGATGCTACAACTTACGAGGTATTCTCGATCCTTTGTCTAGTTCTCACGCTATTTCCATGTTCTTCTAGAACACGATCAGCGCAACATCACAGGAACCTGTCAAGGTGTCGACCAACGCTCTAGCTTTCATGTTTGAATCGTCGCTCACTCCCCAAGTAGCGATCTCGGCGTATAACTCACAGCAGCGAGACGCTGAGTATCACCAGTGCTGGAGTGGCCTGAACTCTCATTTTGCTCTTGAAAGCTAGCCAAATCGCGACCGTTAGATCGGACGGATCACAGCCCGCCACATGGCTCGGAAAATCGCTACCGTCAATATCACATGGCTTGATCCAGGATCTCTTAACTTTAGGGTTTATTATCTTGCTCGCCTCTCTCCAAATTCACGCTAGGAGCGTGTTCTCCATGGATTGCGAATGGATGCAGTGAGAAAATGTGATGCTTCACTGGCCATTGCTGCTTCTCTGGCAATCTGATAGAATGCGTGTTGAAATTTCCTTGTTTTCCAGCGAAATCTCGGGCATGAATGGCCCTTGCGGATCGATGCGAGCAGATCCACGCCCTGCTATCCGCGTTGAAATCATGCCACAAGTCGCGCAATCTCGAGAAAGGCCAGAGGCTTCACAGTGATGCGATCCAAGACGGGGATGAATCGAACCAGTATTTTGGCAACGGTCTTCTCAGCATGTATGGAAAATGCGGTTCCATGGTGGACGCCCAACAGGTTTTTGATGCAATGCCTTCTCGAGATGTGGTCTCATGGAACGCTTTGATCGCAGGCTATGCCGAGAATGGGGATGAAAGGCTGGGACTGGAAGTTTTTTCCTCCATGCAACGAGAGGGATACAAGCCAGATGCTCGAAGCTTTGTTGCTGTGCTCAAGGCCTTGGCGAGCTTGGCAGCCGCGGAAGAAGGGCGAGAGATAGAAGGCAAGCTCGTCAAAGAGGAGTGTCTCAAGCAAGGGAGAATTCTTCACTCGCAAGCTCGAATAAGTGGCTACGAATCCAACGTTTTCCTTGCCAACACTCTGGTGGATATGTACGCGAAGTGTGGAAGCCTGGTGGATGCCCGGCGAGCTTTTGCTAGCATGCCTCGCCGGAGCGTTGTCTCTTGGAACGCGATGCTGCTGGGCTGTGCGGACAATGGCGAGGCCGAGGAGGGGATGAGGCTGTTCGAAAGCATGCAAATCGGTGGAAGCTGCGAACCGGATGCGAGAACTTTTGTGGCCGCGCTGAAGAACTGCTCGATCCAGTCGGTGAAGGAAGAAGCCCGGCTGGTTGACGGGATGTTGCTGAAGCTGGAGAGCTTGAAACGAGGGATGGCTATTCACGCGGAAGCGGCGAGAAGGAAGCATGACTTAGACGGATACGTGACGAGCAGCTTGGTGGATATGTATGCCAAGTGTGGGAGCTTGGGTGACGCGAGGAAAGTTTTCGAAGGCATGCCGTACAGAAGCGTGGTAGCGTGGAACGCATTGCTGCTAGGCTGCGTTGAGAACAGGGAAGCGGAGATGGCCTTGGAGCTGTTTTCTTCCATGCAAAGTCCGGATGCTCTCAGTTTTGTTGCTGCTCTGAAAGCATGCATTCTCCTGGCTACTACTGATGGAGACGCTGGCCGGGTTTCTCTCGAACGAGGCATGGCTATCCATACTCGAGCTGCAAAGTTGGGCTACGACTCCGAGACCAATGTGTTAGGTACGTTGGCCGACTTGTATTCCAAGTGTGGAAGTTTCACAGATGCGATGAGGGTGTTTCACAGGAGTTCTCGTCGGCATCGAGTGCTGTGGAACACGCTGATACTTAGTTATGTGGACAGCGGCGAACCAGAGCTGGCTCTCGAGATTTTCCTTCGCTTGCGAGCCAACGACCCTGAGAGGTGTGCTCCGGACGCTCGAACGTTCGCAGCGGCGCTCAAGGCGTGTGGCAGTGTTGTCTCTATGGAGATCTCTGCGGTGATCCACGCTGATATTCTTCGACGGGGCCTTGAGAAGGACGGAGTTCTGGTCACTTGTTTGGTGGACGCTTGCTGCCGATGCGGAAGAATGGTCGCTGCTCAGCACGTAGTTGATGCTCTGGTCTCGGAGGACTTGATAGCCTGGAACGCGCTGCTAACGGGATACAGTCGTCATGGAGACCATGAAAGGGTCTTGGAACTGTTCGAGAGAATGCGGGGTGAAGGCTTGGAACCGGACTCCATCACTTTTATGGCCGTTCTCAGCGCGTGTGGTCACTGCGGCCTGGTCGAGAGAGGCAAGAGGTTCTTCAAGGCAATGGTTTCAAACTTTAGGATTCAGGCCGAGATAGAGCACTACCACTGCATGGTGGATATCTTTGGTCGTGCCAATCGGCTGGGTGATGCTTTGGAGACCGTGAGAAGCATGCCATTCAGACCGACTGCTGTGACATGGACGATTGTTCTCGGGGCTTGTCGCAAGTGGAAGGATGTGGTGGTCGGACGGCTCGCGTTTGAATCACTGCTAGCTATGAATGAAGCGGACACGGCAGCGTATATGTTGATGGGAAACATTTATGCGAGCAGAAATATGTGGACCGAGAAAGCGGAGAACGTCCAACACAAGTTTCTAAAAGGTACGTTTATGGGATAGAGTAGAGAAGAAAAAGGAACTTTGTGATCTTACCTCTAACTTATTCTTTTCTCGCAGTTTGATCACCTTTAATTCCCTTTTCCTAAAAACGAAGATCATCTGAAGTTACTTTTACGACGGATAAGGTGGAGTCCCAGCTGTTATAAAATGATCCCAAGCTCTCGAGAAAATCTCAAGGAGCAAGGATGAGGCTTGCGAGTTTGCTCCTCGTCTCCGCTCTGTTCGTTGCATGCTCCGCGATCAGTGGGGATCCGCCGGTTCAGATATGTATCAACGACGTGACGGTGAACATCTCGAACTATCTCCGCTACACGCACAGCATCGATCCTCGGCTCGACACTTACAACTACACGGAGGACTACACAGCGCCGATGTCGGATCCTCCTCCAGCTATTGTTCCAGCCAGCTTTGCTGCAGCGGCTAGCAAGATTCACCTGCTGGAAGGATCTTCGCTCCACAAAGTCCGGATCGACGCCGACTCGCTACAAGGCAAGGGCCAGCAGACGAATCTCGAGTACCTTCTCATGCTGGACGTGGATAGTCTGGCCTATAGCTTCCGCAACAATTCGGGATTGCCGACAAAGGGTGTTCCTTACGGAGGATGGGAGGCTCCAGACCAAGAGCTCAGAGGACACTTCGTTGGTAAGCTAAACTACATTGGAGTTTTCTACGTGCTTAGTTACAGTATTGTTTTTGTGATCCAGGGCACTACTTGAGTGCCACTGCAAAGATGTGGGCAAGTACACACAATGAGGAGCTGAAGCGGAGGATGGATCATCTCGTGGATATACTAGATGAGTGCCAGCAAAAGATTGGGACTGGTTACTTGTCAGCGTTTCCTCTCAACTTGTTCACTCGTTTTGAGACGTATCGTCCAGTATGGGCTCCGTATTACACCATCCACAAGGTGAGTGAGTGTGTCATGAAAGCCGTGTGTTTACTGATCAAACCTTTCCTTTTTAGATAATGGCTGGACTTTTGGATCAGTACACCGAGGCAGGCAATATGAAGGCTCTCCGAATGGTCATTTGGATGGCACAGTATTTCTCAAAACGTGTGGAAAACTACATCGAGAAGTACAGCATTCAAGCTCACTTCCAAGCGCTAAATGAAGAAACTGGTGGCATGAATGATGTTCTCTATGACCTCTATAAGATCACGGTACGTTGTTTTAAGTTGGCATGATCGTTACCAGATTTCTTACAATGCTTTGTCTTGCTTCGCAGGGTGATCCACAACACTTGAAGCTTGCTCATCTCTTTGACAAGCCATGCTTCCTTGGTCCATTGGCTCTGCAGCAAGACACACTGTCGGGTTTCCATGCTAACACTCATATCCCAATTCTGATAGGTGCACAGAAGCGATACGAGCTAACCGGAGACCAAGTTTCCAAGGTAACTACCAGGATTGAACTACTTTCAAGCTCACACTGTCGTGTAGGAGCTGGTCACCTTTTTCATGGATGCTGTCAACTCGTCGCACCGCTTCGTCACCGGAGGAACCAGCGACAATGAGTTTTGGAAGGATCCCAACAGGATGGCTTCCTCGCTTGGGAAAGATGTGGAGGAGTCGTGCTCGAGCTACAACATGCTCAAGATCGCCAGAAACTTGTTCCGGTGGACGAAGGACGCCAGCTACATGGATTACTATGAGCGGCTTATACTCAACGGCGTTCTCACCATCCAGAGAGGAGAACCCGGAGTGATGATTTACATGCTTCCTATGGGCCCTGGAATGGCTAAAACTTCCAGCACTATGGGATGGGGAGATCCATTTGATTCGTTCTGGTGCTGCTATGGAACTGGTGCGTATTTTCTTGTAAGCTTCTCGTTCACTGACTTGGAGAAAGTTTTCCTTCATCTCAGGCATTGAGTCGTTCTCAAAGTTTGGAGACTCGATCTATTTTGAGGACTATGGTGTGAGGGACGAGAATCCAGGAGCACAGCGTCCAATCCCAGCACTTTATGTTGCGCAATTCGTTCCAAGCACACTCGAATGGGACTCGGCCGGTCTCATACTTAAGCAGACAGTAAAACCACTGACCTCGTTTGATCCGGTCATGGAGGTCACCATTCATCTGCACGAGGTAATTCTTTCTCGTTTATTTACTTCCTCTACTTTCGAAGTTACTAACTCATACACAACTTTGGTCAGAATCCAAAAGCAACTATTGAAGAAACAAGCCCGTACCACAAGCTGATCAACACCTTGTACGTTAGAATTCCGTCGTGGGTGGCAAGCGGCTACGAAGCGTATTTCAACGACGAGCCACAAGATATCACGCCGGGATCGTTCTTGGCGATCCAGAGAGAGTGGAAGGCCGGCGACAAACTGACATTCAAGTTCCCAGCAGAAGTGAGACTAGAACACATCCAAGGTATGGAAAATACTCTCTTTGCAAATCTGCAAATCTTCTAACTTTCGTGGTGGTGGTGTGCTTTTCTTTTCTTCCAGATGATCGGGAGGAACACCAGAGCTTGAACGGGATCATGTTTGGACCATTCGTGCTGGCCGGTTTAAGCCACGGTGAATTCGACTTGGGCCCCGTCGACACCTCGTCCCCAAGCGACTGGATCACTCCGGTGAATCCCAGCGACAACGATCTCTTGTACACTTTCCGGATGGGAGACTACCAGCTGGGACACAAGCACCGCACCGTGACGCTCGACTCGGCCAGCACCAACGGCACAGACTGGGACTTCGAGGCCACTTTCAAGGTGATATCTTCTTCGTCTCCATCGCTCGCTGCTAGCAAGCATTCCGGACTGGTGGGAAGAGTGGTCTCTCTGGAACTCCTGGATCAGCCAGGAAGGATCATCGCCCACTCCGGGATCAACAAGAACTTGGTGGTGGTGGACACTTCCCAGTTCGCGGACAGCACGAACTACTTGTCTCAGGCGAACTTGGGATTCAAGGTGGTTCCAGGGCTGGCGAGCGATAGATTGGTGTCGTTTGAGTCGCAAGATCTCCCAGGCTGCTACATCTACGTCGACGATTGGAGAGTTCCGGCGCAGCTCAAGTGTAGAAGCAAAGAGAACGATGGATTTGATGCCAAGGCGAGCTTCAAGGCGAGCCAGGGATTGAGGAGCTATCATCCGTTGAGCTTCGTCGCGACGAGCCAAGGCTTGAGGAATTTCTTGCTCTTCCCGCAGCTGGCTTACAGGGACGAGCACTACGCTATCTATTTTGATATGGTATAGTCGTATTGTATAGTTTGAGAGAGATGTAAAGGTTTTGAGAGATCGATCTTGGGCTATGGTTGTTAACTAGAAATCATAGCATCTTCCAGCTTTCTCCCAGTCGCCATAGCGCGTTGGCTCGAGGCCTTGGGGTCCTCCCACCTCCTCACGCTCTACTCCTTTGCCATTCTCGTTCTCGTTCTTATTACTCTCAGCCCTAGTGCTACTCGGTTCTTCCTTTGGATCTTCCTTGGAATCGCGCGCATTCTTTTGGTTCTTGGGCGCCGGCTGCTCGATCCGCGCTGCGCCAGACGACCAAAGCCTCGATTGATTGATCGCCAGGCCGACCCATCGACGACGCAACGCCATGGCCATGGAAGATCACAAACCCTAAATTCCGGAGAGGCTCTTTGCTACGCAAGAATGTTCTTACATTTTGATCACGATGGTGGCGCTGCTGCTTGCGAGGATGCTGGCGATGGCGCTGGAATTCCCAGGTATTTTGGAGGAGGAGGGCCTTTGCAAGCCTTGATAATCGCTTCGACCTAGAAGACAAGAAAGCCCCAATTTCATCTAGTGAAGAAGAGAAGAAGATTTCTCTCTCGCGATACCTGGTGAATGCGGATTAATCGCCTCCTCCTGTTGGCTTTCCTCGTATCATTCATCTTCCATTTCTTCCACACCAGCCCGCCAGTGATCTTCTTGACGATCTGCAGCACATTCGTGAACTGGACCATCCTCGCTAGAACCCTAAACCCCCGCGGAACTTGGAATGTGGTCAGCTCTAATCAACGTCGGTCAATTCCTGGTCAATCCAGATTCTCATCTTCTCCCACCTCTTGCGATCTGTGTAGAAGTCCCGGAAATCCCACGACTCATCGATCCATCCCCTGGAGATGGCGTGCAGCCTCGCCTGGCGCGCGTGAAAATTGAGTGCCTCGCGCAGTGGCCGGTGATTCGTGATGAATTTGAGCCTCGCCCCATCGATCGCCGCGAAAGAGAGCGCGGCGAGCTCTGGATCGTCGCTGCCGCTCCAATTCCCTCTCGACTCCGCCACCGAGACGAGCAGCCTGTCCCGGATCGATGGATCCAGCACGCGGCACACGATTTGATCGCGGCCGCCATCGCTGCTCTCCGGATCAACCAGGAAGCACAGATGGAGGCGATCGAAGCAGCACTCGATCGGCGAGAACAGCATCAGGCCATTGGCTGGATCGTCGATGTCCTCCAATCCCATCACTGCCTGGGCGACGCGCGCCCACTCGTGCTTGAAGAGATGGGCGGCGATGAGGCTCCTAGCCGGGACGAGGCGATCGACCGCTGGGCAGTAGAGCTTCTTATCGATCGTTGATCCACGCGAAAATCTCTTGTAGCCATAGGCCTCCAGCAGCCGGGCCCGGAAGCTCCGATTTCTTGGGGTTGCGATGAGCTTGCCCGATCCATAGGAGAGATTGACGCGATTGATCTTCATCTGGACCTCTGTGACATGAGAGATTGCTTCCAGCTTCGTGGCCAGTCGCTGGATCTTGTCCTCCATCTCCTGGATCTTGGCAATGGTGTCCCCTTGCTGTGATTCGAGCGTGCGGTGGAGCAATCCTCTCGTTTTGATCGATGGATTTGGGTCCTTGATGCTGCTGCTCTCGAGTGGAAATCCCAGCCCAATTGGGATAGAAACCGGCTCGATCTCAATCTCCTCGTGATTTCTCCGGATGGCACTGGGGATCCCCTCGTGCTGAATTGGATGTTTGCGGTGGAATTCGATAGATTTGAAGCTCCTGGTAACTGGGAGGGAAGAAGATCGCGCGGGGCCCCTGTTTCTAGGGCTAGAACAGAGAACTGACGATTGAGCTCTCGATCTGGCGCTGCCGATTGCGAACGCGATCGCTGCTGGAGCTGGAAGGAATCGGGAATCCAGCGCCATGAGCTTGATCCACCGCATTGTCACCTAGAGAGCCATCCTTTGATTCCTTCTCTTCTCTCTTCCGCGCGAATTGGAAGAAGCTTGAAGCATTCGAGATCCCAAGAGCTTTCATCTCAAGCTGCCACGTGTACGGTGGAAATTTTTAAAAATCCTTGCGAGGATATTCCGTCCTTCCAACGGGTAGGGTTTTAGGGCAGGAGCGATGGAGGAAGAGCTCTGGAGCTCGCAAAGGGATGTCATCGCCAAGGTTTTTGTGCTCCTGCCGCTCGAAGACATCATCCGCATTCGATCCGTGTGTAAGTCTTGGCACTCGCTCGTCGGATCGGGCGAGTTTCTCGAGCTCTGGAAGCGCAAATCCGCCAGGCGGTCGCAGCCGCCGTGGATTTGCGTCCGGGCGTGGCGAGAATCCCTGCAGCAGCAACGAGCGCCGCCGAAATCCGAGGTTTGGAGTCCCGTCGGAGGCCCCAGAGTAGCGTTCCCCTTCACGTTTCGTCCGCCAGGAACATCGCAGCTCCAGATTATGGCGTCCTCGCGTGGCCTGGTGTGCGGCCAGGGATTCAATGGGGCGCTCTACGTGGGAAATCCTTTGAAGGGTCTGTGGCACCAGCTGCCATTGCCACCTACAAGCATTGGCAGCCACCAGGCGACCATGGCCGTGGCCGCCACTGGGAATTCGTACAAGGTCGGTTTCTTTGGAGCATTGCCATTTCTCATCTATGATTCCAGACTGGAAACTTGGGTGACCGACGCTAGCTACTACAGGCCAGGGACTTGCATTACCAGGGATCTCCGAGGCTCGCTCTACATGAGCAATCTTCCCGGCAGCGTTATATGCTACGATATGAGCTCGAGATCATGGTCGGAGGTGGAAGTTTGTGGCTTCCCGGATAAAAGCCATCAAAGGCTGGATATCATGGTTTGCAGCTCCATGATCAATCACAGGGGGAGACACATCCAAGTTTCGGCATTGCTGAGTGACGACAAGAAGCTCTGGTACGAGATATGGGAGCTTGTACCTGGGAATCAGTCGTTACCCAGGGGCTGTAAAATGGCCTGGAGGATCTTATCTACGAGCCTGACACTGAATGAGATTACGCTGGAGGGAAGCTTTATCTTCGTCCAGGCAGGAGACATGCTGGTGGTGTACCCCCGGCTGCTGCGAGGTTCTCACTCAGTTTCGGAAGAGTGGCGCTCCAATTTTCCTCCAGCAGTGGCTTTCAACGTTGAGCTGAGCTCCTGGCACGTCTTAGAAGAATCGTTTGAGGGGATTTTTGTGCCGAGCTTAACGACACAGCCTTGAGGTACAGAAAGTTCCAGTCTCTTCTTTCTTTATATATGTTTTGATGTGATGGAACTATAGAATATTACGTACGTGAGATGGGCATGATATACCTCCTGATAATCGGGACAAACGTTACGTGTCCTTTTGGAGGTTGTTCGTGGCAGAAATTCAGCAATCCAGCACAGCACACGGGTCTTCTTTATTCGAGTGTATCATTGACCCCGTTGAGTGCGCAGCAACTCCAAAACCTTGAGGTGATTTCAAGTTTCTTGGACTTGACGATCTTAATTCAGGCGGTGACAAGAGGAGCTTAATGGCGGCTGAAGAATCGGCTCGCATTGCGCCTCCGCAAGGGCTCCGGTCTCAATCTTCAGTTGCCAAGCAGCATCACAGGCACCTCCGTCGGCATGGCAGTCATGAACTGGAGGACGAAGAGCTGGAAAATGAGGCAGATCTAGAAACTGTTGAGGAAGAAAAATCAAATCTTTTGCTCTACGGCAAGCTCGAGGTAGGAATTGGGGATTGCAAGAACTTGGTGTTCAGGGGGCCGCTCACAGACTGCGTCCGCATGCGAATTCCGATGTCCTGCAATCCCAAAGTATCCAAGAAGACGCGATATCCAAAACGGGGGCTCTACGTTGTTTTGAGCATTGGGGGAGCAAGGCTTGGTCGAACCCGGATATCAAAAAAACCATCCTGGAACGAACAATTATCCATCCATGTAAGTCATTTTGCGACGGAAGTTGTGCTGACCGTGAAAGACGACGGGCTTTTATTTGGGCCTCACGTCCTCGGCAGGGTCCGAATACCAGCGGAGGAAGTTCTTTCGAAGAAGCCCATCGAGGGGTGGTTTCCGCTGTTAAGCAGAGGAAGGCAGAAACAGGATACGCAGCTCAACCTTTTTATCAAGTACACTCCTGTCGAGGAAGATCGGAATTACATTGAAGGTGTTGGTCCGGGGATTGGTGTGGAGAAGGTGTACTTTCCTCTTAGAACAGGATGCCGAGTGAGGCTGTATCAAGACGCTCACGCGGAGGTGCCTCCTCTCAAGCCGATAAGTCTCGACAATGGCCAGGAATTCGTGAGGCAATGCTGCTGGGAGGATCTCTGCCGGGCAATTGTCGATGCTCACCACATCGTGTATATTATCGGATGGGCAGTCTTTCATAGAACCAGGCTGGTGAGAACTGGTCACAAGGACTTGCCGGACTTAACACTGGGTGAGCTTCTTAAGCAAAAGTCTGCAGAGGGTGTGAGAGTTCTCTTGCTTGTTTGGGATGACAAGACGTCTCACAGGACAAGGTTCTTCAAAATCGTAAGATACTTTCTTTGCTTGTAAGTTATTACATTAACTTTTAACTTGCTTTCCAGGATGGTGTTATGGGGACTCACGACGAGGACACAAAGAAATATTTTAAGCATTCTGCAGTGAAGTGTGTCCTTTCTCCTCGCTATGGAGACAACAAGCTCAGCTGGTTTAGACAAAAGGTAAGTTTATCATAACTCTTACAAAAATCATTGTTGTCTGTGCAGATTGTGGGAACCTTGTATACTCATCATCAGAAGCTGGTAATAGCTGATACTCAGGGCCCGGGACAAACTCGAAAGATCACCTCATTTTTGGGAGGTCTAGACCTTTGCGATGGTCGTTATGATACTCAAAAGCACTCTCTTTTCAACACTTTAACCACAATTCACAAAGATGACTGCTACAACGCCATGTTTTCGGTAAGTTGTCAGTGAAATTTGAGACCTTTTGATTGACTTTGTTATGCAGGCAACTGCCGAGAGTGGAGGGCCAAGGCAACCTTGGCATGATCAGCATTGCATGCTTGAAGGTCCAGCTGCGTACGACTGTCTCAAAAATTTTGAGCAGCGATGGTTGAAATCCTCGAACTGGCACGACGATGAGCTGGTTCAGATCTCACGAATTTCGTGGATACTTGGTCCAATCAAGGAGCATCCGGAGGAGGATAAAGCGCTTCTAGTATCACAGCATGATGATCCAGAGACATGGCATGCGCAAGTGCGTTGCAAGTTTTCTCCTTTCATCCTGACTGAAATAGCCTGCAGGTGTTTCGTTCGATTGATTCCGGTTCTGTGAAAGGGTTTCCAAAGAGTGCTCTGGGTGCCGAAGTCGAGGTAATTTTTGTAGCTGTAGAATGGGGTTTTATACAAGCTGTTGTTTGAGCAGCATTTGATTTGCGGAAAGAACATTGCTATCGACAAAAGTATACATGCCGCATACGTGGAGAGGATAAGGTCTGCTCGGCATTTTATCTACATTGAAAATCAGTATTTTCTGGGTTCTTCGTATGCTTGGCCTGACTATAAAAATGCTGGTAATAATCTCAAGGCTTCATGTTTTAGTTGCTAACATTCGCGATACTCTCAGGTGCAACGCATTTAATTCCGATGGAGATTGCTCTGAAAATTGACGCTAATATCCGAAAACGCAAAAGGTTCGCTGTGTATGTGCTTGTACCCATGTGGCCGGAAGGCGCTCCCGACAGTGCTTCTGGACAAGAAATCTTATATTTCCAGGCCAGTATTCTTCCGTTTTTTAAGTGCATAGAAGTATTGACACTTTGTATTCTCATCTAAACCAGGCACAAACCATGGAGACGATGTATCGTGTGGTTGCAAAAGCTCTAGCAGACACCGGACTTGACAAAGAGTATCATCCCAGAGACTACTTAAACTTCTACTGCCTTGGCAATCGCGAGAAACGGAATCACGAGCCCGAGAAGCCACCACCTGAGAAGTCGAAACAGGTACTATTGCACTCGGGGCTTTTTAAGATCTTTTAGTTTTTAATTTGTGACAGCATACTGTACAAGAAAATGGCCGTTTTCTTATCTATGTTCATGCCAAAAGCATGATTGTAGACGATGAATACGTGATCATAGGCTCTGCAAACATCAACCAGAGATCGATGGATGGTTGCCGAGACACTGAAATAGCAATGGGAGCGTTCCAGCCAAACTACACGTGGAAGCAACAGCAGAAACATCCCAGAGGCCAGGCAAGCTCAGTTCCTCGCTCGTAGCAACTTAAAACTCACCTTCGTTTCTACAGGTCTATGGCCATAGAATTTCGCTGTGGGCCGAGCATCTGGCTTGCGTGGAAGATTGTTTCGAAGATCCAGAAAGCGTGGAAACAGTCCGCCGTGTGAATCACCTGGCGGAGGAGAACTGGAAGCAGTATGTCGGCGAGGAAGTGGTCGATATGCAAGGCCATCTCATGCCTTACCCGGTGGAGGTCACCCCGGAAGGAAAGCTCGAGCCACTCCAAGGTTTCGAGAACTTCCCCGATCTTGGAGGCAAGGTACTGGGAACTCCTCACGCGCAACTTCCAGACCAGCTGACCTCGTGATTTTGTACGGAATGTCTAACCCCGTACACGTATGATTTGTACGAAATAACGGTTTTAACTCTCCGTACGAGAACCCAGGGTTTTAACGAATTAGGGTTCTTCGGCAATTTAGGGCTCTTGAATGGAGAAGCTGCGGGGATGGCTCACGCGAGGCGCCGATCGTGGCGCCGGCGATTGCAGCTGCAAGGGTGAGTGCAATAGCAACGATGATGGAGTAGGAGGCGGCGGGGCTGTCAAGCTGAAGCTGCTGTTCGCGTCGGAGACGGGCACTTCGGCCGCATTGGCGAAGCGCCTGGCTGGGAAGCTGGGTGAGAGGGGGATTCCAGTGGAGCTGGTCGATCCCAGCGGGTACGAGCCCGAGGAATTTCTCAAGGAGAGGCTGGTGGTGATGGTCGTGTCGACATGGGAGGACGGGAATCCTCCCAAGCACGCGGCTTTCTTCGTGAACTGGCTCGCCGAGAGCTCCACGGACTTTCGAGTTGGATCAAAGGCGCTGGCCGAGTGCCGGTTTGCGGTGTTTGGCGTTGGAAGCCGCGAGTATGGTTCCAAGTTTAATGCCGTTGGAAGAGCCGTGGAGAAGTACATGGCGGACCTGGGAGCGCAAAGATTGGTGGAGAGGGGCGAGGGAGACGTCGATGGAGGCAGGCTAGATGCTACTTTCGATGGCTGGTCGGCAAGGCTCGTTCGCAAAGTGAAAGAGTTTCTCGAGAGAGATTCCATCGCAGTGGAACCGGCTGCTGCGGTTGAAGGAGATGAGAGTGACGACGATGGCGAGTTTGATGACAGTAAGGAGGATTTCGACTTGGAAGATTTGGCTGGCAAGTATCCTCGAGCGACGAATGGAAAGCCCGTTAGCGATGGAGAGGCGAAGGAGATGGTGACGCCCGTTATCAGGTCCAGCTTAGAGAAACAGGTATCTGTTTCTCAGATTTAAGTTGAGATGGCCACTTCTTATCTTTGTTTCTTCTCTTTCGTTCCTTGCAGGGGTACAAGGTAATTGGATCTCACAGCGGTGTGAAGTTATGTAGATGGACAAAGTCTCAACTACGCGGTCGTGGTGGCTGCTACAAGCATACCTTTTATGGAATTGAGAGCCACAGGTGGGAAAATTTCTGCTTTTTCTACGATGATTCATGATGTTATTAAGTACTTTTCAGATGTATGGAGGCAACGCCGAGCCTTGCGTGCGCAAACAAATGCGTCTTCTGCTGGAGGCACCATACAAATCCCGTTGGAAAGTCGTGGAAGTGGAAGATGGATGATCCTTTGGATATAGTGACGACTGCTCTGGATCATCATAAGAAGATGATCAAGCAAATGAAAGGCGTCCCTGGTAAGTACTTTCCTAGCAAGTAGCTCAACTCACGGCTTTGCTGTGATATTGGCTCAGGTGTGAAAGATGATCGTCTGGAAGAAGGCCTTCGTCCAAGGCATTGTGCTCTGTCACTTGTTGGAGAACCCATCATGTATCCGGAGATTAACACTCTGGTCGACGAGCTGCATAAGAGACATATATCTACGTTTCTGGTGACTAATGCCCAGTTCCCCGACAAAATTGCATCTTTACATCCCGTCACACAGGTAGGCTTCTTAAATTCTGTCTGTGTCCCTGTGTCTGAAAACGGTTATGCAGCTATACGTGAGCGTTGATGCTGCAACAAAGGAGAGGCTAAAAGCCATAGACAGGCCTCTTTTCAGCGACTATTGGGAGCGTTTCATCGTAAGTCGTTTGCATTCAAAGCTCCTTTTGCGAAGCTAAGCTTCCTTTTCTCTTTTCTCTAGGATTCTTTGAAGGCGCTTTTAGATAAGCAACAGAGGACGGTGTATCGCTTGACTTTAGTTAAAGGATGGAATACCGCCGAAATTACGGCATACGCAGAGCTTTTGAAACTGGGAAGGCCGGACTTTATTGAGATCAAGGGAGTTACCTACTGTGGCTCGTAAGTCTCTTTCGGTTTTTGCTCCTCTCATAAAGACCCGTTTCTCTGGTTTTCAAGGTCTAAGACATCAACGTTGACCATGGAGAACGTTCCTTGGCACGAGGATGTGCGAGAGTTTTCGGAGGCGTTATCTGCAGAGACCCGAGGAGAGTACGAGCTGGCGTGTGAGCACGTCCACTCGTGCTGTGTTCTCCTGGCTAATGTCTCCAAGTTCAAAGCCGATGGACAGTGGCATACATGGATCGACTATGACAAGTTCCAGGAGCTGGTAAGCGGGCAGAGCAGACAGGAGTAATGCACTTTGCTTCCTTGCTTCTAAAGAACTTCGCTTTTCTTGCACCAGGTGACAAGTGGGGAATCCTTCAGCAGTGAGGACTACATGGCAACCACCCCGGCCTGGGCTGTGTATGGTGCTGTCGAAGGTGGCTTTGATCCCACTGAAACGAGAGTTAGAAAGGAGAGACGGCATGGCGGTGGCGGTGTTAGCGGTGGCTGTACTTAAGGGAAGAAGCCTCATCTCTTCTACTTGCCAGTTAAGTTTTTCGTTTTATTTCGTCATTCGCTCACAGAGATTGTTTACATGTGGACGCCGCAGAATTCCAGATACCCATTATTGTTTCCAAAGTAGTGATTGAGGTCCGTTTCCGTGGTGATATTGTTGCCCTTCCCGTCGGGGCACGCCGCACGCATCAAGTTGCTGTGGAGCTCGACGTCGCAGCTATCAAAAATGCCACTGCCGGAGATGATACGACCATTGTAGTTTCCCAAGTTCTCCTGCAAGTTGAAGAACTGGTGCTCCCACCTTGGCTCGCACTTGGCATATAACCAGTACTTGACGAGCGCAACGGGACGGCAGGAGAATGCGAATTGATCGCAAGCCTGTGGAAGAAGGATCAATGGAAACTGGAAGAGGTGAGTGTTCTTCTTTTCTTTTCTCTCACTCTCTTCGGTTCTTACCTGGGTGTTTATGAGCAGAGAAGCCGTAGCTGTCACGAGCAGGAGCAAGTGTTTCTTCATTGGGAACTTGTGAAGAGTTGCCGTCGCTACACTTCCCGTTATCGAGTTGGATTAAAAGGAATGATCTTTCGTCTTGGTGTAGGACCAAAAGAACGTCCGGACAAAGGAGACGTCTTCTAGCCGAGGCAAGCCAGCTTTGTTTCGTTTCTAAAGTGTATCTAGTGTAATCCCTGTTGCCGGATCATCGATTCCATGATGACATATTGGAAGACAATCAAAACAGTATAAATGAGAAAATCCGGAGGAAATGGTTTCTTTGCGCTGATTGTTTAAATAATTGTACTATAGTGTTTTTACGTCCTGAAAGTCTTTGGAGTTGCAGGAGAGTAGCTTTCTCTCTTGAGTACCTAGGAAACTGGATCTGTAGCGTACTCCACTGGTCCCTCTTATTCAATCCAATCCAAATCCTTTTGCTCGCTGGATCATCCACTGGATCAAACGGAATCGCCCAAGGAATCCCCAGATCCCTCCTTCAAAGCACACCCAGTGATTGCTCCTTGAGTGGTGGAAAACTTCCAAGCAATGCTTTCTCCCCCTCCAAATCCATTCTTTTCTTACTTGAAGTGAATGCTTCCACATGAGGATCATGTTCTCCAGTGTGGGTTTTGCTTTTCTACCTGGCTTGCTTTGACCGGTAGGTTCGGGGGGGACTTTGGCTCGGTACGGTCATGCCAGACCTAACGCTGCAGGTTGGGTGCTCCTTTACACCAAGTCCTTGGCAAAGACAGTGTCCTTACTAGCTCTTCCAGCTTTTGTGCTACATATATCCTGCGAGAAAACGGAATGGAGGACTGCGAAAGAGCACCAACATTCTCTTTGGCTTTCGCCTCGAGAAAATCGAAATCCGCGAACGGGGCATTGAACTCCAAACTAAAACCGCCGTTAAACCCGGCTAAAGCCCCACTAAACCTGGCTTGATCCTGACAGGAACATGGAATCCACCTTGACTGGACCAGGCCTTTTGTCCATGCATTGGGTGGTGTTAGGGCAAAGGTCACCATCTTTGCAATCATCTCTCTCTTAAGAAAACAATTGAAAAGAAATAAAGGATGGCAAAGTCTTCTGCAATTTGACCCTAAACCCCACTGTAATCCCAAATCACCTGATAGGATAAAGTTCTCCCTGCATTTTGTGCTTTGGTTGAAACTTTCAAAAGGAAAAACAAGAGATTTAATCTACCTTTTTTTCTTAAAAAATAGAAAAACTTCTCTTTCTCTCTTTTGGCCTTGCCTTTGCATTGCATCTGCTGCTGCTGCTGGCTGCTATCCTGCTGCAGCACACACTGGCACAGGCCACACAAGTCAGGCCAAAAAAAAAAAAAAAAGAAAGGGGGAACAACAACTGGAAGGAAAGGAGGCCTCCAAGCAAAATCCAAGGCAAGTAAAACCAGGCTAAAAATCTCTTCCAGCCCAAAATCCAAGCACACAAGCAAAGCAAAGCACAAAGATGGCTGGCTGGCTGGCTGCTCTGCATTGCCCACATGCTCCATGATCATCTCCTCTCACAACAACATGGAATCTCCAGGGGCATCTCTGGAGCATCTCTCCATGGCATGACTCTCTCTCTCTCTTCTCTCTCCCTCTCTTTCTCTTTCTCTCTCTTCCTGCCATGGAAGACAGGAGAAGAGAGAACACACAAAAGAAGCGTAGGAACAAAATGGTTTTTCTTCTCTCCCCTTCTCTCTCTCTCTCTCTCTCTCTCTCTCTCTCTCTCTGTGTGCTCTTGGAGCAGCAATGCCACCAATGGAATCAGACGATCTAAGACGCCGATGCTGATGATGGAGCCAAAATCGACACACTCGGTGCTGGATTCTTCGTCTTCCTCCTCCTAAGCAGCTTCTAAAGCGCGCTCTGCGATATCGGCAGCTATGGTGGAAGGAGAGCTCAATGGATGACGATCAGGGGTGGCAGAGTAGGAGGCATGGATTCTCGTGGACGCTCCAGCTCCTGCATTGGAAGCACGGGCCTGGAATGAGGAAGAGGTGAAAGAGTGAAAGAGAGAGAGAGTGTGTGTGTGTGTGTGTGTGTGTGAAAGTGTGAGAGGCGAGAGGAGGAAGAAGAAGATCGGGGATGTGGGTCTAGCCAGGACTGGCGACCCACGAGAGGATTTGGATCGCGAGCAAGTGGGTTGCTCCCGGAATGTAGCTGCGCGGAAGGGATTGGATCGATCGATCGAATGAGCGCCGGAGGAATAGAAGGAGCGCAGCATCGGAGGGGACACAGCACAGGGTCGAGCGCCATGGCTGTGGTCGGCAAGGAGCGCGAGGAGGATCTGGCGCTCTTCCACGAGATGAAGGCGCGGGAGAGGATCCACTTCCTCCATCCCAGCACCGAGGAGGACATCGAAGCGTCGCTCCGTGAGTTTCTTCGACCCCATTGTCTGTGTTCTTCGTGTTCTTGCGTGTTTCTTGGCTGGAATGATTGGAATCATGATGGGTTGTCCGCTAAGTTTGGGGATTTCGCGCTCCAGGGTATCGGATGGTGGCGACGGCTCCGCCATTGCAGCACAAGAGCCCTAACGATCTGCTAGGCTTGGAGCCGGAGAAGAACGACTATGACTGGTAAGCTTCCATAGCCAGGACGAGCAAAGCTTGCAAGAATTCTCACACTTTCCTCGCGTGGTATAGGCTGCTAACTCCGCCAGGAACGCCACTCTTTCCATCGCTGGATCGCGACCTCCCCAGCGAGGCACAGCTCGAGGCCGCCAGCGTTCGTGCCACCACCAGATCAAGAGTAAGTTCTCAGCGATCACACTCCATCTCTAATCTTCGTCTTCCTTCCATTCCAGCCGAGTAGAATCTCCAGAGGAAGCTCCAGTCCTTCGCGCAGGCCGAGCTCGCCATCTCCATCCTCCACCTCGAGCTTGAGCCGGCGACCATCGTTTGGAAACTCGAGCCCGTCCAGGCCAGGATCATCGAGCAGCCGCCCAGTCACTCCAACCGGCGCTCGCCCCTCCACTCCAGGAAGATCCTCCACCCCGACCAGGAGAACGCTCACCACCTCCGCCAGCTTCAACAAGATCACCACCACCTCCAACAATGTGGGAAGAACCGCGCGTAGCAGCTCGCCATCGTCGCGAAAGCCGAGAACTCCCGTCCATCCAGCAATGCCCGCGGGATTCGCGAGTGAGCCACCGCCAAACCTCCGGACGAGCATGCCGGATCGACCATCCTCGTCCAACACTCGCGGAGCTTCCTTGTCTCCCCGGCTCGTTGGAGGAGGATCCTCCTCGTTCAAGAGCTCGGATCATCGCCGCGCCGTGTCGCCGAGCTTGTCCCGGAGCTACAGCTCCTCGGCCAGCTCCAGCAAAGGATCGGTCGTCTCCTCGTCGCAAAACTCGGGCATCGAGGTGAATCGTCCCAGCCCGCGGGTGGTGATCACCACCACCACCACGGACAGCGGTGGAAAGCGGCCGATCTCGGGCTGCGAGGAGACCTCTCCGGTGAAGCCCGTGACCAAGAAGCCGGTTCGAACGGGCGGGACGAGCTCCTTCTCGGCGATCAACTCGCAAAGGAAGCCTTTCGACACGAGTTCTTCGCGACAAATGGTGACGAGCTTTGCAAACTCTTAAGAGTTCTCTCCTCTCTGATCATCAAAATCGCTTTTTTTCTTGCAGGACTTTAGGAGGAACTCGAGCGGTGGATTCCGGCCGCTCATGTCAAACAGCCACATCTCGTCCTTCTACACGCGAGCCAGCAACTCGCTCCAGCAGCGCTCCATGACGGACTCGTCGATCAACAGCAGCAGCGCGGCGAGTGTGGAGCACGACCAGGACGAGGAGGTTGCGTCCAGGCTGAGCCGGGACGAGCGCGACGAGTTTGCGTCGCTCGACGCCATGATCGACGACAGGAAGGCCGAGGAGCTCCTGGAGGATCACTCCCTGGAGCTGGCGAGGAGCTGCGAGGAGACGAGAGTCCTGGAGATCGTCGAGGAGCTGGAGCCGATGGTGGAACAAGCTCGAGCTCAAACTCAAGTTCAGGTCGAGGAGGAGATGGTGATCGAGAAGTCCGACCACCATGAGCTCCTGGTGCTCACGCCAACTTCCTCGGATCACTCTCCACCCTTTCAGGACGAAGTCGACATGGAGATCGACGAGAGCCATCCGCTCGACGAAGACACCGGAGCCAGCATGAGAAGCTTGCTCGAGCTCGTCATCAGCAAAGCCGTGGATCTGGCCGAAAACCAGGAGAGGCAATCAGCGAGAGCTCCTCATCCGAGCTCCAAGGTCCCTGGAGGAGCTGTCAAGCCGGACGAAGCACAACAAGAGCAGAACTCCTCGCCGCCATCTTCCACAAAGGATCCATCCCTCCACTGCTTCACTCAGCTCATCGATCTAAAGTACAGCTCCAGCTCCCTGGAAGTCTACCAGTTCGATCAGGAGCTCCACACAACCGGCTCGGAAGTGCTCGGACTCGCGAACGATCCTGCTCCAAAGCCCAGAGACTGCCGCTCCTCGATCTCTCCCAGCACTTCCACCACGACAATCTCGGACAAGAAAGCCTCCACTTCGTCGTCCAGCGCCTCCCAGCTCTCGGAAACTTTCGCCACTCGATCGTCCAACGACCGGGGAGATCATCCAAAGACGAGCTCGACCAACACCGACGTCCATAGATTGTCGTCCCGGATCACCACCAAGCTCCGAGACCCTCCAAACTTCGGCGCATTCTTGAGCGCGTCCAGGCACTACAAGAGGAGAGACTCGAGGGAATCGTCGCTCTTCTCGATCCAGATAAGCTCCTCCAAAGGTGGCGAGAGCATTTCATCCGGAGGACGTCCCGCTAGCACCACCGACGATAGCGTCGACGATATAACCCCGCGGAGGATCCACCACCTCGATCTAGCATGCAACGGCGACGCGTCCAGCAACGGGACGTATACGTACAAGGTCTCGGACGAGTACGACACCAAATCCGAGGAGAGCTGCGTCGACTACTACATCGATTCCATGGATCCACCGCAAAAGTTCGTGGACAAGACGACGAGCGAGCGAGGAGGCAGGACGACGAGCTTAAACTCTAGCAAGGAGTGTGAGATCCTGGCGAGCGAGGATGTTCTTCCCGGTGGCTTTGACAACGACGAGGACGGATACGTCGACTACTACATCGATGATTTCTCGTCGCGGCAAAAGATGGCGGGGAGCGACGATCGTGAGTTCTCAGAGCCAGCAGCGAAGAAATCGATCGCGGCGATCGCGGGTCACCGGCAGGACGCCATGGACATTGTCCTGGAGGAGGAGAGATCGCTGCTCGTGGATGATACACACATAGAAGTGTGTAGCATGGAGGAGTCTTCCTCCTCCGAGTGTGGAGATCATCATCCTGGGGGATCTGGCGAGGATCCTCGCGATCGAGGCGACGAGGAGATCGACACCATGACCGAGTGCTGGAAGCAATTGGAAGAGGCCGAGCAACATCACCAGCATCACGAAAAACTTCCAGGTAAGTTTCTTCGCTGCTAGAGAGAGCTCTTGTTTCGATCGATCGATGACGAGCTTGCTTCATTCTCTTCGATGGCAGGGAGCATCAATGGTGCTGGCAAGGATCCAAGCACCACCAATACCATCGGGATCTCCTCCAGCGAGAGCACCCGCGAGAGCATCCTCTTCTGCAGCTCCATCGTCCACGACCTCGTCTACCGGGCCGCGAGCCTGGGGATCGAGAAGGAGGATCTCAAGGCGGCGTCGGCGGACGAGCTCGTCACCTTCCTGGGGCTGTCCAAGACGCACCACATCCCCCCAAAGTTCGTGGATCTGGATCCCACCAAGTGGAAAGCCAGCGAGGAATCCACCGTGCGGAGAACGCTCACTTACTTGCAGAACCAGAAGCTGATGCCAAAGACCACCGTGGCCTTCATGCACAGCCCGCCCCTGGGAAGAGTTGAGGAGGACGTCAAAGATCACATCATCCCAGAGCACCACTTCATCGATCGATCGCTCGAGAGGGGGGGCGACGCCGCGAGCGCCGAGTCGCTGCGGCGCCGGCGATCGCAGTCCAAATGCCGCTGCGTGATCCTGTGAGGAATCAGCGAGGGGCTGTGGCTTGTAAGAATTTTACTCGTGTACTGCAGTAAACTAAAGAAGAAAAGAGATTTTTAGGGTTCTTGGGAAACTTGGTGACGTGTCAAGGAATGTTTAATGTCGTTTTGACGTGTACCTGTCGCGCCATTAATGACGGGCACGCGACGCCGCCTCGCCCGTCAAAACCGTTTCCGCGGCATAATAATGCGCACATCCAACGACTGCTATGCAAGGTGGGCTTAGATCCATCGGTGGAGATCTTCTCGCCCTTCTGGCACGTAATAAACAAGTGAAGTGGAATAACAAGGGAGGGAGATTAGTATACGCAGCAGTGCCACAAAGGGAGGAGTGAAAGCACTCGAATCTCCTCTCACCCACCACCGAAACTCTCGCATTCATTCAATCGATCGCTTATCTCTCTCTCTTCTTCCTCTTTTCCTTCGGTTGCTCCGATCGATGGCGAATAATCGATTTGCGGGGCGCGCGATCGATCGGCCGCGCGAGAGAGCAATGCTGGCATTGCTCTTGTTTTTTCTATCCCTGGATCTCTCGCTGGGGCAGTATGATCACGCCAATGCCTATGGCGTTCCCGCGATTCTAATCTTCGGCGATTCCACCGTGGACGCAGGCAACAACAATGTGTTTAGCACGATCATGCACAGCAATCACGCGCCCTATGGCCGCGATTTTGGATTCCCCACCGGGAGATTCAGCAATGGTCTGCTCGCGCCGGACATCGTCGGTGAGTTGACTATTCGTTGATTATCGTGGACTGGCTCTTGACTGTGCTTGTTCTTGGAGAGATCTCGCAGCCCAGAAGCTCAATCTCCCATTCCCGCTCGCGTTCACTAGTCCGAATGCCACCGGAGACAATCTCATCTTTGGAGCGAATTTCGCGTCGGCAGCGTCGGGGCTGGTCGATTCCACGGCTTCGTTGTTTGTAAGCTCGATCTCTCTCTTGTTTGCTATTGAAGCCATGGATCTTCCTTTTGCTAGAATGTGGCTTCGTCCACGCAGCAGCTCAAGTGGTTTGCGAGTTATCGGCAGCAATTGGAGCGGATAGCCGGGCCGGATCGCGCGCAATCGATCCTCTCCAGGGCGCTCTACGTGATAAGCTCCGGGAGCAACGATTATATCTACTATCGCCTCAACACTCGCCTCTCCTCGCAGTACAATAACGAGCAATTCCGGGAGCTCCTCATCAAGCAGACCTCGCAATTCATCCAGGTACGCGACTTCACTCCGATCCGGGCTAGTTTTCCATTGCATTTCTCTTGGATTCTCGCAAATCTTCCATCAATCAATCTCTTTTTCTTCCCCCGCTTGGAATTTCACACGTTCCAAGAACAGCCTCACACAAATTTGCTCTTTGGAATCTCTCCAGGAGCTTTACAATGTCGGTGGGCGCCGATTTGCGGTAGTCTCAGTGCCTCCGCTGGGATGCTTGCCATCGGAGATCACAACCGCGGGCAAACGCGATAGAAGCTGCGTGGAAGATCTCAATTCCAAGGCCGTCGCCCACAATGTCGCGCTCCAGCAGCTGCTCACGCGAACCAAGGCCTCACTGCCGGGAACCAAGGTCGCATACCTCGACTGCTACAGCGTCCTCTTCGATGCCATCCACAATCCTGCGAAATACGGCAAGAATTCCACCCTTCTTTGCTCAAGAAGACTCAATCCCCTGTTTTTCTTCTTGCAGGGTTTAGCGAGACGAATCGAGGCTGCTGCGGCTCCGGATTGATCGAAGTGGGCGATCTCTGCAATGGATTGTCGATGGGGACGTGCTCCGACTCCTCCAAATTCGTCTTCTGGGACAGCTTCCACCCGACGCAGGCAATGTATGGAATCATCGCCGAGGTGTTTTACAACCAGGCCGCCGCGGTGCTCTAGTGAGCGCAAATCGAGAACTCTAGACAAGGAAAAGAAAGCCCTCTCCCATCTTCCAAATCCAATCCCAAAAGAGAAAAGAGCTCGAGACACTGTAAATTTGGTCACTGAGATTCGGGCAGTAAGCATAAAAGCGCTTAATCCTTCGATCGCTTCCTTCCTCCTCGCTGCGCGCATCGCATCGCAGAGACGACGACGTACACAATTCCTACATACATTAAAACATACGTATTGTTTATTACGGAGGGTTTATTTCGTACTTTGTACGAAGAGACTCTCCTTGTACGGATGCCACTTTGATCTTAGGGTTCTTCTTCGGGGTAGCAGTTGTCGGTCTCGCAGACGCTGCAAATGGGCCCGTAGAGGAGGAGGGTGGAGCACTCGCCGCAGAGCTTGCCCGGGACGCGCAGGATGTGGGCGAGCGTGACGGTCTCCCAGAAATCGAGCTTGCGGTTGTGATCGGCGTCGAGGGCGTCGAAGCACGAGAGGGCGACCGCTTTGACGGCGGGGTCGCTGTAGCGTTCCACCTCCGTTCGCGTCACTCCCCTACTCGCATTTTGATCCATGCCTTTGAAGAGGCGCAGCGCCTGGGATCGCTGTTCCAGGGGGAGCTTGTGGTACGCGGCCTTGGCCTCCTGGTGGAGGCGGCGGATTGGATCGTTGCAGATGGAGTGATCATGGGCCGGGAGAGTGCACTGAGCCATGGGAGAGAGATCTAGAGGTGGATTGGAGTGCGAGGAAACTGGAGACTGGATGCTAGTTTGTGATGAATTCCATGGCGGGATGGTCGTTTATATAGTGAGATTGCTGCGCCCACCACTACCGCCCTTGAATCGAATCAAACGTACGCGGGAGATGCTCAGCGATTCATGGATGATAGAGCTGCCGACCATGGCTAAGATCAGATCGTATAGGCGCGATAAGTGTTTAGTCTACACACGATTCTCCTTCTTCTTTGGTTTTCCTGCGCGGACACCATGAGAAGGAAGAGAGGAATCACAACACTCGCACAGCATGTAGTACACCTCACATAGAAAGCACTTGGAATTATTATGAGATAGAACAACACACATAGATTTAATAGAGTATGGTACCACCACAGAGAGAGAGTGAGAGATTTTATAAAAACTTCCATCAATCATGTGTCTGGAGAGCTCGTGGAAGCATGAGTTTGGCTTCGTACACCAGCGCGAGCTTAAAAAATCTAGAGGTTTTTTTTATCAAGGCTCGAGCTTTTAATCCCCCACTTAAACTAGAGATCTTTTTACCACGTAATTGGCATGCAAAATCACTTTTTTCTCGACCATATTCGTGATTTCTCGCTAACAATTCTTTGAGTTTTGGGGGATAGCGATGGAGACTGGACACACGGACAAGTTCTTTGACCACGGCTTCCATTAACCTTTGGTTTTGGAGCGATTAGTTTTGGTGGCTGGGCTTGTATTTTTTGTTTCTCTCTTTTTCCCTTTGCTTGGAGGCCATTTTGTTTTGCAGAGGCATCGGTGGTTGCGGCTGCCTGGCAGGGAAATGTGGGAAAGCTCGAGCTCTCCGGTGGTGGGTTTTGTGGATCTCACTTAGATCTGCGGGAGCTCCACCCAGAGATTGCCGAGCTATGGCGGAGTTTGGCGGACAAAGCTCGAGGTAATGAAGAGGCGCTTGCACTGTTCCTTTGCTTGCATGATGTGCTTTCGAGGTTTTTCCTCGTTGTCTTGCTAGTAGCGGCTTGCGGATCTTTGATCTTGGTTGTTTGGTGGTCTGGTTTTTTTTTTTTTCTTCTTTTTTTTTCAGCTATGCTCAAAGTTTGTGTGATGGATCAATGTAGCTCGGGGTGAAGGCTGGTTGAGGAGATGAGCCATGGAAAGTCCTCAAAAGTGTAGCTCCTTCAAGAACTTGGTCGGGACCATCGAATCACTGCTGGGATCCAAGAGCGATCTTACAGTCACTTGGGCTCAGTCCGTCAAGCTTATCATCGAGGATTTGTCCAACAGCTGCCCTTCAACTCCTTGTACACCATCTTTTCCAGAAGGGGCCATCTACAACAACACCGAAAAATCAAGCCTCCAAGGTAGAGAAGAATCTCTCTTTTATTTTTTTTGTGTGTGTTTTTCGTTGATTCTTTTTCTTTTCGTTTTTTTCCAGGAGAGCTCATACTTCTAAAGGCTGCCTATGCCTTGTCGAATGTTAACAGGAAGCTCGCTTTAAACAAGCTCCTCGATCTCAAAGGTCTGCAAGTTTCTAAGATTTCTCTGAAAAATCAAAACTTTGTGCAGGGAACATACGAGTTTTTTGTAGAGTTCGGCCTCTCCTTTCCTCCGAGCAACAGGGAAGAGTCGGCATTGTAGCCACGGATGTTCCAAATCAAGTCCAAGTATCCTCCTCTGGTGGCAAAGCCAGGAACTATCTATTTGATAAGGTTTTCCACGCGGCATCCTTACAAGGTACGAAACCATTCAAATGGTGGCGACAAGAGCTTAAGATTCTTTGTTTCTTCCAGATGATGTTTTCTCAGAAGTGGAGCCAATTATCAGGTCCGCCATGGATGGAAGTAACGTTTGTATCTTTGCCTATGGACAAACCGGCACTGGAAAGACGTTCACAATGGTTGGTTTCGTGATTTTCTCGTTTTTTCGTCCTCGTCTCAGACTTTCAAGTTCTCAGGAAGGTAGTCAGGATTGTCCAGGAATAGTTCCTCGCACTTTGCAGCAGCTCTTCTTCGACGCTTCGCTCGACACAACTGTCGAGTACTCATTCAAGCTGAGCATGCTCGAAGTGTACCGTGGGTGTTTGCGCGACTTATTGGCTCCTCGGCAAAAGCAGCAGTCGAGCAGCAAGAGGCAAGAAATCCTTGTTCGTTATCTCTTGAAACACGTGATTTTTTCTTCTCCAGCCTTTGCATCCAGATGGCTGGATCTGGTAGCACAGAGATAGAAAACTTGACAGAGATTCCGATTAAAAGCGCGAGCCAGGCGAGATATCTATATCGCAAGGGGGTCCGTTCGAGGTCTACGTGTTGGACGACTGCAAACGAGACATCGAGTAGATCACACTGGTGAGAGTCCAAAACTTTTCTTTTTTTGTTCCATCTTTTCTCCGACCGCCATAAATTCTTCTTTGCTCGATCAGCTTGGTTCGAATCAACATCACTTGCAACTATGGAAAGCAGAGCCACGCAAGCAAACTTTGGCTGGTGGATTTGGGAGGGAGCGAGAGGTTCTTTAAGACGCAAGCGCAGGGACAAACTCTGGAAGAAGGCAAAGCCATCAATGCATCCTTGTCCGCATTGGGGGATGTTATCAGTGCTCTACAACGAAAGCAACCACACATACCTTACAGGTAAGAATCTTTGTTTCTTTCTTTTCATGGAACGAGCGAGAGTTAACTGGTTTTTTGGTTGGTGTTCTTCAACTTGTGACGAGCAGGAATAGCAAGCTGACACAGATTCTTCGCGATTGTTTAGGTACTTTGAAAAGTTTTGCTTGGTGCCTCAGAGAAAAAATGGTTTTTTCCAGGGAAGGATTCGAAAGCTTTGATGCTTGTTCACGTTAGTCCAAAGGAGGAAGACCTTGGAGAGACGACGTGCTCGCTAGGATTTGCTTCCAGGGCCAGGGCGATTCATCTTGGAAGAGATATATCTCCTGTAAGATCCTATAGTTTGTTCTCTCCCTTCATAGTCTTGAACTCTTTTCTCTTATGGATTCTAGAGCGCAAGGGACGAGAGAACAGCTACCATGGCCAACGTTTTGGCGAAGATGAAGCTCTACGAGACCGAGTGCCAGAAGCTCAACGAGAACATCCAAATGGTGGAGTCTCTCATCCGCCGCGGCATTGAAAACCAAGACTTGGACGAGCTGCAAGCCAAGTTACTCTCGGCGAGCGCAAAGAAGGAGCTCACCACCACCACCGCCGGACGTTCTTCATCCTCTTCATCGTCGTCCTCCTCCATTCCCAGATTCATGACACCCACAGTGAGCAGCCAGCGCAAGAAACGCAGCAGCACGATCCACCTCGAGAGCGTGGTCTCGGTGATGATGGAGACGACCACCGAGAAGAGAGTGGTGAGATCCGGGACGCCGGAGTCTCGCCAGGTGCGAAGAACTCTCAACTTCCAAGTCCATCGCCAAGAGGTTGTCCGCCATCACCAAGTTGACGATCCTCCGCCACCTAGAGTTCACGAAGTTGGAGCTCAAGAGGACGAGCTGCTGGTTGATCGCAAAGCTACCGCTGCTACCGCTGCTACTGCTGCTACTGCGAGGAATGGTTTCACGACGGAGAATTCAGCTCCATCGCCATCGCCTCCACTCCCGGTGGCTGTGGCGGCAAAGTCCGAGAGAAGATTGATGAGGACGAGCGCCACCTCCACTCAAGCTGGCAAGGAGCGGGGTGGAAGATGTGGGTGGGAGTACTTAGGCAAGAAGAGCTCCAAGTACCGGAGGAGATGGACGCTCGAGTGCTCAAGCAGGATTTCTATCACCGAGAGGTTGTGACGAGAGATCCTACCTTTTGTAAACTAACTTGCTAGCTTGAGGGTGATGATCTCCAAAACATAGAAGAAGATTTGTTCCCAAGTGTTCTTGTCATTTACACGATCATCTTGCGATTTGTAGCTGTAGGCCTACTCTCGAGAAAATCACACAAACAACTATATGTAGGCCTACTCTCGAGAAAATCACACCAAACAACTACAAGCAAAGAATGGATCACGACTTACGCGTATTTGACGCGACCACAGCGGTCGCACGGCTCGGGAGCAACTTTGGCAGTCGCCTCTTTCTTCGCTGATTGTAGCTTTGACAGATCCCAGTCGAGAACAGCGCTGAAAGCGCTTGCGGCCTGCTGGAGCTGCTGCGGTCTGCAACACAGGAGGAGCAACCATTGTCAATCGCCCGAGACTTTGAAAAGAAAAAACCAAGAGAACGTACTTGATTGTCAATGGAGGAGAAAATCTTATGATCGTGTTATGCGTTGGCTTAGCGAGGATTCCCCGCTCTTTCAGCGCAAGGCAAACTTCGTAGGCGTTGCTCGTCCCCAGCCCTTGAGAGTTCAACTCCACGGCATTTAAGAGTCCGCGGCCCCTCACCTCTTTCACCACGTCCGGATGGCACTTTTGCGAGTTTTGGAGATGCACTCTAAATTCTTCCCCCAGGTCCGCTGCCCTGTATAAATCAAGATGAATACAAGTGTTTGCTGGTGGAAAAAGCTCTCACCTTTCACAAAGCTGCTCGTCTTGGACAACTTGCAGTGCAGCGATAGCCACTGCGCTTGCCAAAGGATTTCCTCCAAAGGTACTGTAATTATGAATCAGGTAGAGAATTTAGAATGGCATTGCCAAACCTTCCGTGCTCCCCAGGCTTGATGCACAGCATTACGTTCTTGTCAGCGAGCACAGCACTTACGGGGACCACCCCAGCACCAAGTGCTTTTCCCAAAATCTAAAGAAAAGATGAACTGTCAAAGTGAATCATACCGCAAACATGATCATACCACAACATCAGGTCGAACTTCTTCCCAGTCGCAAGCCAGAAGTTTTCCAGTTCGACCGATTCCAGTTTGTATCTCATCTGCTATCATCAACACCTTGTGCTTGGAGCAAAGCTTGCGCACCTCCTTGATGTAACCTTCGGGTGGAAGTATCACCTAGAAAAAAAATATGACGTTAAAAGGATATCTATGAAATGGATAACGACGGACCATACCCCAGCTTCCCCTTGAATAGGCTCGAACAGAAAGGCTGCAGTCTTCTTTCCATGCTCTACACGGAAGCTGATAGCTTGTATAAAACAAAAGAAAACAACGCACCTTCCAAAGCGGATGCGAGTGCACTGATGTCACCAAAATCAACCTTTACATGGCCGGGAAGCAAAGGCCAAAAGCCTCGAGTAGCCTCATTGTCACAACTCATCGATATCACTCCAGTTGTTCGACCGTGGAAGCAACCACAACACGAGATGATAATGGCCTGAAAACTCCAAAAGCCTCAGCAAGCCAAAGTAGATTCATATCCTTTGGTTTCATTACCTCGTTCTTTGGAATTCCCTTCTTTTCGTATCCCCACTTTCTCGCCAGTTTCATGGCCGTCTCCACGCCCTCGGCCCCGGTGTTCATCGGCAGCACCATCTCATATCCAAACAACTTGGTGATCATCTTCGCAAAGGCTGGGAACTTGTCATTATAGAAAGCTCGCGAGCTCAACGTTAAGTTGTGAGCTTGCTTGGTGAGAGCTTCGATGATCTTTGGATGGCAGTGGCCCTGCAATTTCAGATCTCAAGCAAAGAAAAATGAAAAAAACCGCTATAATCTCACCTGATTCACGGCAGAATAGGCAGAGAGAAAATCCAAGTACTCCCGGCCATCTGGATCCCAAACCACGGCGTCCTTGGCACGAGCAAACACCACGGGCAGCGGATGATAGCTGGATGTCGCGATCGCGATCAAGAGGGCAAAACGAACGAACGATCGCTTACTTGTGAGCGCTGTAATGCTGCTCGTCCTGGATGAGGAACGCCGATTTGTCGCTCAGCGACGGCGCCGAGACCTCGGCGCTGGTGATGTAGCTGCGATCGCGCAGGAATCGCCGCGATCGCAGCAGGGACCGCCTCAATGCCGCCGCCGCCACCGCCATTCTTAGCCTCTCCGAAGCATAGCTTCAAACTATCCCTAGAAATATATTTCACTCGTCAGCGCCTACGTGTCAATCCTCATGGATAGAACAGAATATACCCATTTAAGAATATGCTTGTTTCTAGGGTTCTACGCGGCAATGGGGGAGAATGTCCACGATCTCGTGGAAATCGTGGAATGTAAGCTCGACACAGCGAAATACATGGATTCCGTCAGGAGCCCAGCCGCCGGAGCGATCGCGAGCTTTGGCGGCACGACGCGGGATAGATTCCAGGGCAAACAGGTTCTAGAGCTTCGCTACGAGGCATACGTGCCAATGGCGAGCTCGCAGCTGCGCAAGATCTGCCAGGCGGCCCGGGAGAGGTGGGAATTGATCGGCGTGGCCGTGGCGCACAGGATTGGCGTGGTGCCCGTGGGGGAGGAGAGCGTCTTTGTGGCCGCCTCGTCGATCCACAGGAAAGAGGCGCTCGCCGCTTGCCAGTTCTTGATTGACGAGATCAAGGCCTCGGTGGCGATCTGGAAGAAGGAGATCTACGCGGATGGGGAGGCCTGGAAGGAGAATGCCGAATTCGAGAGCACTAGGAGGAGCTGTTCCTGTGGTCATTGATAGAGAAGAAAAGTCCACTCGTATAAGCGGTGGAGATTTGGCCTTGGAAGAGCCCTAAATAACGGTCAGTCCCAATGCCAGGAACACTACTCTTCTTGGACTGATCTCACTCTACTCGACTCCAGCGCCGAGAGGGAAGAAAATGTATACTTGCAAGAAAACCAGGAGCAGCAGCAGCACTGGGATCGATCGAAAGCCGGCGGCCAAAGTTTCCAATACCAATAGCTCGAGCACGAGAAATCCTTCCCTCGAGCAAGGCTATGCTTCTAAGAGGTCTGCTTCTTTGTCTGGCGTCACCACAGATCTTCGAAGAACCAGCCTCGAGAGCAAGCCCAGCAGCACCATTTCCACCGGAGTTTTCAAGCCAGCGCCTCCACTTCCAGCTCTAGGAAGGCCCCGAGATTCCAGAGTTCGTCCCAAGTTCGACCTCCGGCTAAACGAACCTCCACCACACTCGAGCATGATGGAGCCGGATCAGCCATCTTCATCGGCTTCTTTCAAGCGAGAGGCCACCACTCCCCCATTCGCTTGCGAGACTGTTCCTTGCAAGAACCCCGCTTGCCACCCCGGCTCATCCGACTTCCAGGCCCCAGTGAACGACTTCTTCTTGCAGAAGAGCTGGATCAAGGGACCCTCCGATCCGTCCGGTACCGTCGTGAGCCTCTCGGACCGCCCCAGCCTGTGCATGAGCGTCCACGGCTCGGAGCTGGCCGTTGGATCCTCCGACCATGCCATCTACACCATCGACGTTGGAACTTGCGGGCTCACCAGGATCATGCACGGGAAATCTTACGGCCACACCGACTGGGTCACTTGCCTGGATCATCTGCCAGACGGAAGAATCGTTAGCGGCGGAATGGACAACAAGCTATGCCTGTGGGACAAACGAGGTGTTCGAAGCAGGGACCTCAAAGGACACACTGCGTCTGTGTCGGGAGTTAAAGCCGGTGTTTTCAACCAAGGGAGTATAGCAGTCAGTGCGAGCTATGACAGGACTTTAATCCTCTGGGATCTGGGAGGACCTTCGGGGAGAGAGGTAGCAAAGCTGGCAGGACACAAGGCACCAGTCATGGAATTCGCAGGAACGCCGAGAGGGAGGCTTGTGAGTGGCTGCAGGGACGGGACTGTGATACTCTGGGACGTGGACGGGAGGTCTCCCGTCTTGCAGTGCAAGAACGCTCATAAAGGCCACGTTACAGCGTTAAAGGCAGTAGAGGAGGAGGCAGGGGACGTGTTTCTCTCAGGAGGGCAGGATGGCTTACTTCAAGTCTGGGACTCTCGATGCAGGCAGCCAGTCCACACTGCTTGTCTCCACAGGCACTCCCTGAAAGATTTTCTTGTTAGAAAAGCACTAAAGAATGTCTACTTTTACTTTCCAGATCTGCAAAAGGCGTTGGAGCACTCACCTGCATTGCAGTGGCGAAGAACACAACCTGTGGATGTCCCCTGGTCACAACAGCAGGCGCGGACAGAGTACTGAAGGTCCTTGACGTAAGAGCGTCCTTTAATGCGGTCTTTACTCTGGAAGATCACCAGGATTTTATATACAGCCTCTACATGAATGGTACGTAAGCCAAAAGAGAAAACGAAAAGAAACTAGGAGAACTTACAGAGAAAAATGGAACAGGCTCGCTGGCTTGGAGCGGTGGAGGCGACGGATCTCTTCTGGTGCACGACGTTGAGCGCGGTAAGTGCCTCTATGGCTTGGGAGCGATCAAAAACGGTGCCGTGAGAGGAATCTCTCTCGCTGGTGACGCGCAAGAGAAGCTTGTTGTCACTGGAGACGATGGTAACGTGATGCTGTACTCTCTTTAGTTTTCACAGAGGACCTGTGTATATACAAAAGATTAGCAAGGAGAAAGCGAAGTATATAAACCTGTGATGAATGTTCTCCCAATGTACAAAAAATTTCTGTAAGTAACAAAAAATGACAAGGGAGATTATTCAAAACGCGATCAGATCATCCGCGGGCTTTTTCTTCTTGTCGTTGCTGGCCTCTTCTTCTGCCTTATTCCCGAATATCATCTTGTCCAGATCTGCCAAAGGATCCTCGCTGGGAGATGGACGAGCTCCAGCCTTGGAAGATTTGTTGCGAACTAGAGGGTCGTCCAGCTCGGGCTCCTCGTCGACGATCACAAACGCCGAGTCGTCGGATTTAGGGAGCTCTGATGGTGGAGGCAGTGGTGCTACTGCGCTGGACATCTCCTCATACTTGTCGAGGGCTTTCTGGAGCTCATCGTTGACGTTGAGAGCTTCGAACAACAGGGCCTCGTTCTCGCCAACTCTTTCGATAATTCTTTGTATGTTAAACTGGGACTGCCGGCACTGCTCCACTAGCGCGATGGTAAGCTCTTCCTGGAAAGATAAACACAGAAGAAACACTTGTTAAAGCAATTTACGAGAGAATGAGCGAACCACACCTTTAAAACTTCCTGCTGGGGAGACGATGTAAGAACAGTGGAGAGAAGCTCGATACTGTTACGCGCTACGTCAAAAATCTCCTTCTCGTGATCACTGTTGTCCTCGCGAGTAGGGTGGCTGCCAACTACGTCTCTGAGCGTCAGCCTCGAGATGCCAGAGCGCACGGGAGCCGTCTCAACAGTCTGGGGTGGAGTGAAAATGGGAGCCAAGCTCTCGGCATCTCTTCCAGGGAACTTGACACCCCGAGATTTCAAGCTCTGATCAAACAAACAAAGAATCCAAAGTTAAGAAAAGCATGAAAGAGAAGAACCACTCTTTTCACACAAAACAAAAAGCAAAGAAACAAAGAGAAAAGAAAGAGAGAGTTCTGTTACCTTGTAAGTCTCCTCAAACACTGGAAGATATCGAAGCTCCTCTGTGGCCTCACCCCACGACTCGATGAGCTTGAGCGCCTTGTCACGATTCTCGGGCGACGATCGCGGATCGTCCACCAGCCTCACCATCTCGTCCAGGATCCTCTCCGACGCGACCTCCGCGAACATCTTGTCGCAGTTCTTGACAACTGCCTCGAGCAGCAGCAGCACGAGCGTGATGCCGCGCGATTCCTTGCAGCTCCCCATGCGCTTCTTGATCGCCCGCGCCAGATCCTGGCCCGTGATCTTGTCCGCGTTCACCATGTCGCAGATTTCCATGAACTGGCCCCAATCCGGATCGAAGCCCTGCAATCCCGTCGCCTCCTCCACCAGGCGATCCACAGCCGCATTGGACGCCTGGAACATCTCCCGCACCCGCTCGCTCACATTTCCCATCCTCTCCGAGACCTTGCGCCCTACCTCGGCGCCGCCGATCTTGAGGCGCTCGCCCAGCGCCGTGAACTTCTCCTTGAGATTGTCCGCCATAGCTAATGAATGACGAACGAATCAAAACCCTAGCTAAATAAGGTCATTTGTGCACGTCAGCGCCAGCGCATTTGCCATCTCAGGCAGTAAATTTGCCACCCAGTCGACACGGTGGCTCTTATAATTGAATAAATCAAATTTAAATTTTGGATTAAAATTTGTATATATAAAATTACAAGTTCAGGTATATTAATATTAACATTGTGAGGGCCAAGTATACAGCTACAATGCCGTATACTAATATTAACATAATTATCAGATTGGTTTCAATTCGGACCACTTGTTTCTATATATAATTTAGGGTTTTTGGATTAATTTATATGCACATTTTCTAAATTCCCTTTCCATATTTCATGTCCGCACGAAGCAAGAGGCTTCAGAAATGAACACCAAATTGCATCACTGACTCAAATGGCCTTTGACAAAGACAATGCAATTGTTGGAAGACATTATCACAATCGTCAATATATCCGAATGTGCATTTGAAAATGTCTGGAAAAACACTCTAATCCCTACGAATGGCTACACTCAAACCATTGTACCATTGCAACACCGTCTCTTGGAGACACGTGGAAAACTCATGCAAACATCAAGCATCATCCCAAGAATAATATGTGGCAATCACCGTGAAGTGATCGAACTAATGGTACACATCATCCCCAAGGTTCCCAAGAAAGAACTCCGGCTGAACGTGAGGATTGGCACCAAGAGTAAGAAGAGTTGGACCATGTGCCATGAATGCCATCAACTGAGTTTGGTTGTTCAATTGCAAGCACATAGCATCAAACAATTGTACCAATTGCTACTCCAGAGTCAAAAGAAGAGATTGTTGATCTGCCATGAAGATGAACAAAAAGGAAAGAGCAAAAAAAGAGAAATGACAAAAGCTAGAAGGAAAGGGAGATTTAGACAATGCAAAAAGCTATATCAAAACCAAACTCTTGAAAAGAAAGAATAAAAGAAAGGAAATGGAAAAAGTTAAATCTAGACAATACAAAAGTTAAATCTAAACCAAAATCCCGAATCCAAGCACTCCTCAGGGACAATCAAAAGTTGCCTCTCATCTCCACCAATATGAGTGCCGTATTAAGTGTTGCGGCAAATTGAACCACAAGTTTATGAGGTTTGGCATGACATCTAGCAAGTCGATCCTCCAGAGATTATGCATGTGCAATGGTTAAAACATTTCATACCAAGGGATCAGGAGCAATTAATACCACCTATAGATCCGCTGATGCCTCCTCCTGATGTTCCTCTTGATCCCGGCCCATCTACAAAAGAACCTTGATAGTCTTCCATTATTCCGAGAGGAGGGAATGATGTGAGGGCCAACTGTACAGCTATAATGCCATATATTAATATTAGCGTAGTGGGATTTTGGTAGCTATTGGATTGGTTTCAATCTAAACCACCCGCTCTTGTATATAAGTTAGGGTTTTTGGGTTAATTGATATGCACATTTTCTGAATTCCCTGTCCATATTCCATGCACTCACAGCATGGCTATAATGCCATATACTAATATTAGCATAGTGGGATAGATTAATTTCAATTCAGTGTATATAAGTTAAGATTTTTAGACTTATTGATATGCACATTTTTGTATTTCAATTCTATATTCCATACATTTACATTGGTGGAGGTGAGGGGCAATTTTGATTGTCTCTAAGAAGTGCTTGGATTTAGGATTTTACTTTAAATCTAGCTTTCATATTATCCAGATTTCCTATTCCTTATAGCTAATTTCTTCTCTTTTATGTTTTTCCTTTTTGTTCATTTTCATAGTAGAGTAATAACATCTTCCTCTTTTGACTTTAGAGTAGTAATTAGTGCAATTGCTCGATGCTATACAATTATAGTTGAATAATCAAACTTAGTTAATGGTGGCATTCATGACATATGGTACAACTTTTCCTGCTTTTATTACCAATCCTCACATTTGGCCGGAGTTCTTCTGTGGGAATCCTAGGGATGATATATATCTTTAGTTTGATCACTTTACAATGAATGCCACATATCATTCTTGGGATGATGCTTAGTGTTTGTGTGAGTGTCTTTAGGGGACAATGCTACAGTGGTATAATAGTTTGAGGGCAGCCATTCATGAGGATTAGAGCATTCTCCTAGATGTGTTCAAACATGCATTTGGACATACTGATAATTGTGATGATGCCTTTCAACAATTGTATCATCTTCGTCAAGGTCCATCTGAGTTAGTAATGCAATTTAGCATTTGTTTCTGAAACCTCTTGCTTTGTGCAGAGACAAATATGTCAAAGCGGATCAAGTTGGCGTGATTTGTTATTTTAGCATTTACATTCTTAATATCGTTTTGAAAACAATCTTTTTTATACCGAGACCGAGACCAAGTCCAAGTTCGAATCCAAGTCCAAGTCCGAGTCCAAATACTAATACAGGCTATTGGGTGAAAGCCCAAAGTGATCATCCCCCAGGGGGGGATATAAGGGGTTCCAAAAGTATAGTAGGGAGAGTGTGGGGGTTTGACCCCCAGTGAAGCCAGTTTGGCCAGAAAAGTCTAGTTTGGCACAGAAAGGCCATATTCAGCTATTGGGTGACGGGATGACTACTGGGAAGTCCAAGACTAGAGTGAATACGGACCAGCAAGCGGGGTAGTTTGGTGAAGTGTTCAAGAGCCGGTTTTAGTTCCCTCGAGAGATCGAATGGTAGTCCAAGCGTGCGTGGCATTACCTACTTGGATACCTAGTGTGGCTCAATGGAACCTCACTCTAAGCCCATGGCTATAACACCCAAAGGCGGAAGGCGGGAAGAGTACCCACGAGGCTCGCACAGGGCCAACAGTGTTCCAAAATGTTGTCCCGGATGGTGGAAAGGAAGAGGAGTAGTCCTCTGGTATGGTGACCAAAGATGCAATTATATGACAAGGAAGTCCTAGAGAACTAGGGGCTTAGAGGTCAGGCTTGTGGGCCTTGATCCAATGGCAATGTTGGCAAACATGGTCATGAACAGAAAGGGACTTGGTAGGGACCGGAAAAGAGATATTGAGGAAGGTTATTCCCTATGTCTGTAAGCATCCTAAGGATGCTAAGGAATGGATCTAGGATGATTACTCATGGATGGATGGCCTAGTCTTTGAGAGGCAAGACTGTGATGTAGGTGGTGTTAGACCACCAGTGTAACCAAGGTGAATAAGCATGGCTTTAGTGTAACGGGCTGATATGTTAGTGGTACCTTGGGGTGTTGACCATGGGATCGGACACATATAGCACTTGGACCAAGTGCAAAGGTTGAGTGGCATGGATGCCATTCTTGGGGATAGCAAGCCCCAAGTCCAGAATAGGACTTATGGAGGTTGTGAGTGAGACTCCTCCAAGTGGTCGGAGGTGTGGTTAAGTGACTAAAGTAGAATGAAAAATTTAGTTGCTTACACCACCCTTGCTACTCTGTGTATCACTCGGCTTCAAAGGAATGATATATCCCTACCCGTAAGGACATAAGGAGAGGGCTAGAGGCCCAACTACCCCTAAACAAGAAATCAACCCCGTCAGGAAGATTTAAACAACTATTATAAACTAGTAGATGAAGTTGTTTACACGACCATGCCCCTTTTCAAAAATGAGTCAACGAAAGAGAGGTGGAGACTATCTATAATAGTTATCCCCATAATTATGGATTAGACCCATGCACCAAAGTGCAACCTGCCAAAACTGACCCAAGTTCTAATAAATGAGAGGAGCAAAACTTTGATTTATAGAAAATATATTACTTTATTGATTTCCAAGATTTATTACAAGATTTACAAAAGTTAGTCTTTATTATGATTCTCATACTCTGTGACAAGCTCACGAGCATGTGCAAGATTCCTAAGAGGCTCCCAAATTGATAACGTTTCCACTTAACTAGATACTCTCGACGTTTAGAACATTGAGTCCAACCACTATCCAGAATAGCTTCAACTTCATACTCAAGTTCACCATCAATGAGCATTGGTGGAGGACAAATGTCTATAGAGCATTCCCCAGTAGCATGATATGGTGCCAGTAAACTGATATAAAACACATTATGTACATGGGACAACTCATCCAGAAGATCCAACTTGTAGGATACATCACCAACTCGTTACAACACCTGATAGGGTCTAACATATCTTAGTAATAGCTTCTGAGATAAAAAGCCCTTGACATTCAAGTTCTGGGAAAATAGCCACACCTGATTTCCCACTTGATAGGATACATCCTGATGATGTTGATCTTTATCACATCAATACTTATCCTGAGCTTTGCCCATTGCCTCAGTAGCTCTAGACCAACCTTGGTGTAGTTGCTCCGCATAAGTCTCAACGGCCTGGACCAACACTCCGGACATTGGTTTCAGAACAACAATCTGTTGAGGAACCCCACGAGCATTCCCTTGCAGCATCTCCCATAGAGAACAGCTAATAGCACTGTGAAATGTGTTGTTATAACAGATTTCTATTGTGTCCAAATGCTCAACCTAGTCGCATTGGTCTGTTGCAACATAGTACCATAGATAATCCTCAACTTGAGCATTCACACATTTGGTCTACCCATCAGTTTGAGAATGATAAGCTGTACTAAATTTCAACTTGGTACCAAACAACTCGAACAGTGTGCCCCAAAACTTCCCCGTAAATCTCAAATCTCTATCTGAGATCATCTCTTCGGGAAGACCACGAACCCGCACTACTTCATGGAAAAAGAACTTTGTTGCTTATTTCACATTCACTGTTTCCACAGTTGGAATGAAGCATGCAATCTTCGACAACCGATCCACAACCACCATCAAAGTATCATAACCCTTAGACTTCAGTAAGCAAGTGATAAAATCAAGTGTCACACTCTGAAATGGTTATGTCGGTACTAGAATGCACTACAACTTTCCAGCCTTTTTCTCAATTTTGCACTTACATTGCTAGCATATAGAGCAAGAACGGATATAATCCGCTACATCACCTTCCATACCAGACCAAAAAAATCCCTTTTTCAATTAAGCAAGAGTCTTTCATTTTCCACCATGTCCTACTGCTAGAACATCATGATGTTCCTGTAGAAACAACTATTGCAAATCCTTAAAGGGAAGATACAACCTTTCTTGCTTATAGAATATAAGCCCATCCTAAACTGAGAAGTGAAGCTTTGCATTAGTACAACTAACAACTTTCATTGCTTCACTACTAGGGTTCTACTTCGACAACTCCACATGGTGCAAGATTGCCTTTGCCAATGGATCACTTCCATATAAAGCCCATACGTCTTCCAACCAATCTGAACTGATTGCTGATATTGCCCGAAACTAAGCTTGACGACTCAATGCATTCGGAATAATATTGTCTTTACTAGGTTTATAGATGATTTCAATATTAAATCTAGCAAACTTCTCTTGCCAATGAGCCTGCTTCGGCATAAACTTAGGCTGCATAGCAAAGTAGCTCAGTGTGTTATTATTTATATAAACCTTGGTATGTCCACCCAAATAGTATCTCCAATAATGCCAACACTATAACAAACATCTCTTTCTCACGTGTTGGCCATCTTCGTTGGGTTTCATCCAATTTCTTGGAATAAAATGTAACAGGACAACCATGTCGCCTTAGTATAACACCAACCGCTTTGTCACAATCTTGCTGCAACACAGCACCAATAGCATAGCCAGATGCATCACAATGCACTTCAAAAGGTTTATCAAGATTTGAAATCTTGAGAACAGGAACCATAGTTAAAATCTCCTTCAACCATACAAAAGCATGCTAACAAGTTGGTGTCTAATGAAATAGTATACTACTCTTCATTAACTCAGTCAACAAAAGAGCAATTCTTGCAAAATTGCGGCAAACTTGCAATAGTATCCCACCAAACTAAGAAAAGAACAAATATCTGATACAATAGTTAGGACTTCCCAAGACTTCACCACTTCCATTTTTTTTGGATCCACCTCAATTACGCCACCACCAACTATATATCCAAGAAAGTTCATGTGCAATTGCATTTACTTTTCTTACTATATAGTTTGTGTTCATACAATTTCTGAAACACCAGCTCCAAGTGTTTTAAATGATCCTCCAATGTTTCACTAAAGACTAGAATATTGTTGATATATAGGATAACAAATGTGTTCAAATAATCTCTAAATATTCTATCCATTATAGTGTTGAACATTGCTAAAACATTGCATAACCCAAATGGCATAACAAGGAACTTAAAAGATCCATACCAAGTATTAAAGGCTATCTTCTCCACATCCTGATCTGCCACAAGTATTTGATGATACTCGGACCGTAAATCAAGTCATATAAAATACTTAGCCTTTAAGAGTTGGTCAAACAAGTCATCAATGCGAGGCAAAGGATAACTATTTTTGACCATGATCTTATTAAGTGCCCGATAGTGAATACACATCCTCATAGTTCTATCCTTTTTCATAAAAAAATAGACCGACACTTTATAGTGACTTGCATGGTCGGATATAACCTTTTTCAAGAAGCTTTGTGAGTTGCTTCTTGAGTTTAGCCATTTCCTTGATGTTCAAACAATACGAAGTTTTTGTAGGTGGTTTAGAACCCAAAATAACCTCAATCCGATGATCAACCTCACAGCTAGGAGGTAGCTCTGGTGACAATCCTTCGGAAAGATAAATTAATTCCTCACCAACAACTTCGATATCTTCTTTGGTACAGAATCAATCCTATCACCAATTCGAACTAAGTCACCATCACCCTCAGCTTCCATTATTTAAACCCAAAAGGTTCGACATCCCTTCTTAACTACATTTTGAGTGGCTCTTGCAGCCAAGAATTTAGCATCCCAATCCTTTGAGGAGTGCTTTTGCAATTGGAAGGACACATCAAGACATCCCTTTGACTTCAATGTGAACCATAAATCCTTTTAATATATTTGTTGAAGAAATCTATACCAAACACTATTTGAAAATCTGGTATCTTCAACACTACTAAGTCCACTCTTTCTTTCCAGTTAAATATTTTTATTGGAACATCACTCACAAATTCTCTAGCTACTTGCCCACCTTCTGCAAACCAAAAGTGTATGGGTGACATCTACTCAGCTTTCAATCCGAACCACTTAACTAAGTCTTTGGATATGATGCTATGCATAGCTCCCATGTCAATCATCCCTCGGATTCGGTGTTTGTGGACAAAGCCTACCAAATACATCAAAAGATCAATTTTTGCACTAACTGCAAGAAAAGCTTGAGGAAAGTAATGAAAGTAACTAACCTCCTCTTCCTCATAGTCTGCATTGATCAACTCGTCAACCCCTTCAACTTCACCACCATCGCCTTCCCTCATGACAGTAATACAAGACCTTGTATTATGCTTGTTGGGACATTCCGAAGACCTATGTTTTGATTCTTCATAATGGAAGCAATAACCCACACTACCCGTTCCACTAGGAGCAAGTTTCACAAGTTGTTGCTACTTGTACCCACCAGGAGAAGGAATAGAGGGCCTAGGACCAGAAGAAGTTACTAGTGGTCACCAACCACCACCACCTTTATTAACCATTGCTTGTGACCCTTTAGGGCAAAACTTTCCTTCCACCCTTTGTTTCCGATCACCTTGTTTATTCCCAAAATTCTTATTCTTGTCCAAGGTACTAGCATATGGCTATTGATATTGTTCCATGAGCGAATGACTAAAGGCAACTTGCTGTGCTGCCTCCTTACACTCTATATACGTTTTTGGCTTAAATTTCAAAATCTCATTACGAGAAAGTTAACTTAAACCTTCTAGAAAATAATTTCAAACATCTTTGTCACTCATATTTGCAATCATAATGTGATTCTAAGCAAATGCATTAACATAATGTATAAGGTCCCCTCGCTACTTTAATTGCCAAAACTCCATGCAAAGTCTCAGACCAAGATCATCCTATAAGTATTCCTTATGGATACAAGACCACATCTTGGTCCAACTTCTAGTCTGCCCTTTTTCAGCACACACTTGGTGCTACTAAGTTTTGGCATGATCGGTGAGAAAGGATTGCACACAGGCAACTTTCGTACGATCATCTACGTTTGCCGCTATAAAATAGTTTTCCATATCATAAACTCAATTTTCCAAAACCTGATAGTCCCGCATGCCTTTGGGTGGTTTTGAAGGCTTGAATTTTGAAACTCGTGCAATTGGGGGCGATTGCAAAACTTCATTGTCCTCAAAACTTGAAGAGAAGTTTGGTTGCTTAGGTTTAGCTACCTTAGCTTCTTTCTTCTTCTTTTTGTTCTCCTTTTTCAATCTATGAACTTCCCTTCACAAATTCTCAATCTCAACTTCTTGGGCTATACGCTGTAATGTTGTAGCATTTGGCTCTTCCTCTTCTGACTTAGCCTCAGCCTCTTCCATAGCATCTCTAGCAAGAGTTTCCTCCTCTTGATTCACCTATCTAGAGGTTTCAACGTCATCAACATGGTTCCTTTTCACTATCTTACTAGTTACATGCATGCCTCTATTAGTAATTGAATATGCATACAACATTCTTACCGAATGTTTCAATCCAACTAGTCCTACACAAGTCACTTTGGATCTACTAGAAGAGTCTCTGCCTATGCAACTTGAGTAAAAAAATTTGACAAAAGTTGGATAGGAATCGTTGAGATAATTTTTTTGATACCAAATATAATGCATCTAAATTTGAAGCTGAACTCCAAGCCCGTTGCACTACGAAACAAGGGTTCCGGCACAATCCCACGAGCACCAGCTTTCTATATGCAGCACTTGCACGCAAAATGGTGTCAAACGGTGTCTGGCATAATTTTGGCATACTGGTCACCTAACATGAGGAGGAGGGTACCCCACCGACTAAAGTGGCATGGAGCTTAGGCTTAAACCCAAGTCGGATGTAAAACAAGGAGCAATATAACTCAATGGGAGCCAAATTAATATTTCAAGTGGTCGGACATGCATTCTAACCATTATCCTTACTATACATTTGGAACCCCCCATATCCCCCCCGCCCCCCTCTTGAGGAACACATGTTTTAGGCTTTTACCTTAAGCTTCCCTTAATACCAAGAGTTAATCATTAAGATAAGCTTGAAACTTATTAAATATGGAATGTCCATAGATTGCGAATTTGGACACGGAACAAACACCATTGTGTTCAAGATAATCTCTATATTCTATAAATATGCCAAATGAGCAAATCTAGATAGGGACTAGAATGAGATTAACACAAAGGGCATGATAGCGAGGGTGTTTGGCAAACATGGTAAGCTATGATCTAGTGATATTGAGGGATTAGTCTCAATACACAAGGGTTCTTGCCAAGCAAGTGCAAGACAAAGCAAAAAAAAATTAAAAGCCAGGTAGAAACACTTAGGAGTTCCTACCTTATGATCATCTGATTAAGTACAGATGCTAACCCCAATTTATTAACATTTGGACAAGAGGGGCTAATGATGGGAACCAGCAGTACCAATCTCTTGCCGTCATGGTAGTAAGGAAAGAGTATCCATAAGGACTGACCAACAAGTATCTTTTGATACCCAAAGTCACATTTGCGACACCTAGTATATGTAAGCGACTAATTTTTCCGTTCTACTTTAGTCACCTAACCACACCTCCAACCACTTAGAGGAGTCTCATTCACAACCTCCATAAGTCCAATTTAGGACTTGGGACTTGCTAGCCCCAAGAATGGCATCCATGCCACTCCACACTTGCACCTGGTCCAAGTGCTCCACGTGTCTGGTCCCAAGACCGACACCCAAAGGTACCACTGACATCTCGGCCCGTTACGCTAAGGCCATGCCCATTCACCTTTGCTGCACTAGTGATCCAATACCACTTGCATCACCATCCCGTCTCTCCAAGACTGGGCCATCTGTCCACGAGTGGTCATCCTGGATCCACTCCTTAGCATCCTTAGGATGCCCACAGACCTGGGGAATTGCCTTCCCGAAAGTTCCTTTGTCAGTTCCTACCAAGTCCCTTTCTGCCCCTAGCCGTGTTTGCCAACACTGCCATTGGATCGAGGCCCACAGGCCCGACCACTAAGTCCCATGGTCCTCTGGGACTTCTTCACCACACGACTGTGTCCTTGGTCACTACCCCAGAGGACTGCTCCTCTTCCTTTCCACAGTCTAGGCCTTTGGGACAACATTTCGGAACACCGTGGCCTTACGCGAGCCACCTGGGTACTCTCCCCGCCTTTCGCCTTTAGGTGCTCTAGCCATGGGCTTAGAGCGAGGTTCCGTTGAGCCACGCCTGGTATCCAAGTAGGTAGTGCCACCCACACTTGGACTGGGAGCATCGGCCAGTCGATCTCCCGGGGGAACTAGAGCCGGCTCTTGAACACTTCACCAAGCTACCCCGCTTGTCGGTCCGTATTCACTCTAGTCTTGGACTTCCCAGTGGTCAGTTCATCACCCAACACTGGGTCTGGCCTTCCTGGGCCAAACTGGCCTTTCCTGGCCAAACTGGCTCCACTGCAGTCCTCCCCCTACTATACTTTTGGAGCTCACCAAACCCCCCAGGGTCTGGGAGACGAACGCTTTGGGCTTTCACCCTCTCAGGCTCCGGACTCGGACTCGGACTCGGACTCGGACTCGGACTCGGGCTCGGACTCGGATTCGGACTCGGACTCGGTCTCGGTCTCGGTCCCGATCTCGGTCTCGCTCTCGGTCTCGGTCTCGGTCCCGGTCTCGGTCTCGACTTCGGACTCCATCTCGGACTCCATCTCGGACTCCATCTCGGACTCCATCTCGGGTCCATCTCGGACTCCATCTTGGACTCCATCTCGGGTCCATCTCGGACTCCATTTCGGGTCCATCTCGGACTCCATCTCGGGTCCATCTCGGACTCCACCTCAGACTCCAACTCGGGTCCATCTCGGGTCCACCTCGGACTCCACTTCGGACTCTATCTCGGGTCCATCTCGGGTCCACCTCGGACTCCACTTCGGACTCCATCTCGAACTCCATCTCGGGTCCATCTCGGACTCCACTTCGGACTTCAACTCGGGTCCATCTCGGACTCCACTTCGGACTCCAACTCGGGTCCATCTCGGACTCCAACTCGGGTCCATCTCGGACTCCAACTCGAGTCCATCTCGGACACTCCCACGTGTCATGTGTTGGTCCTTTTGGGTCCCTTTTTGGAGCCTCGCTTTTTGCTCGCTTCGTGCTCGTTCCTCGAGCCCTTCTTTGGGAGTTCCACTCCCGCTCTTGACTTTTCAAGTCGGAGCTTTTGGTCCAACCGTGTTACGCTCGTTTGGCTCTCGCTTCAGCCACTACCACGTGGCACCCTTTCCGGCTCCACTTTGGGGGCTAGGGATTTTGTGTCTCACAACTCCACCACCCATAGACGAAGTTCGATGTCCTCATCGAACGGTAAACCCTTTCATAAAGTAACACCCACACGTGTTACCATTTCCATCCTTGGCACCTAGTCAATCTTTGTCTATGGTTTGACACCAAAGGCTCACCATGCCTTGTCCATCCTTTAAGGAGCGTAGTCTTTCCAACTTAGAGACTGATTGGACCACATGTAATGGTTCTCTCCTTTTATTGGTTTAGTGCTCGCTAAACCTCTTAGAGACCCTTCTCTAAGTCAATCCCACTACTCCTTCTCGAGTAGTCTCAATTTCCATCGATATAACCTCCGCACTTTGGAACTTTGAAGTTTGACTCCTTGGAGTCAATTTCCTAGGTGTCTCCGACACCTTGCCTTGCACCTTTTGTGCAACTCCACTTCCCTTCCTAGAAAGTTCTCTACTCGAGGGCACCATCATCCTCTCTTCTATTTCGTGCCAAAGTTCCAGTTATCATACTTTGTGCTAGGGCTGTTCATGGCCCTATCATTTGGCTACCTTACCGCTCCCTCCCTTGGAGCTTCCACTTTTGCCAAACCGGAGCATTTCGGAATCCCTCCTTGGAAACACACTTCCTTTCCCGCAACTTGTTAGCGTCCAACACATTAGTGTTCCTCGCCTAACTTTGTCACTTGGATTCCCCCCAAGGGATTCCACGGCCCTATCTTGGCCACTCATCTTTTGCTCCTATCCATTGATTGTTGCACCAAGCAACATCGAATCTCTACCTCCCTCCTTGAGGTATTGTTTCGGTTCCATAGCAAAGACTCTTCTTTGCCAAGTCCGGAGGATGTTCACCCCTAGTACGTCTCTTTAGCATCTTCTGCTATGGGCTCTATCCACGGCACAACTTCGTGACCCTCCCATGGGTCTTTTATAGAGACTACTTTCCTCGGACTCACTATGCCATCTCACGGACATAGTTTATTCCCCTTAGGTGCTCTTCCCACTTGGTTATCACGACCAAGCCACATCACCTTAAACAGTTCAATTTCAACATTTTGAACCAGGAACTTCATTCCTTAGCCAACCAAGGACCTTGTCCTTATCTGGCCATAAGATCACCTAGTGATCTCACCTTGGCACCTTAACAGAGTTGCCAAGAGGTACTTGGTCTTCTAGACCTCCAAGTTGTTGACTATAACCCCGGGGGCATCCCCCACACTTGGCGGTGCACCCAAGCTAGCCCTTACGGCCAAGGGTTCATAGCAACTGAGATTAGGTGTCCCCATCTCACTCACCACGACCTTGGTGCCACTTGCACCAAAGCGTTCAAGTTAGATATGCTGAGCTTTCACACTAAGCAATCTAAACGTGCATCACGACTCCGAGGCATCCCTCGCTTGGCGGTGTGCCCAAACCAGTCTCCCCACTGAGAGTCCATGACCACCGAAATATGAGTGTCCTCATATTCCAAACCATCACCACGCCCTAGTGATTTGGGACTCGAACCCAAGCACTAGAGGGTCGGGACTCGAACCCAACCTCCGTATATGCATCTACAGACGGCATCACACTAGATGCCTGGCGTGACTCCCCACGCCGGTGCACCAACCTATTTTTAAAGTGCGCTACAGATCACAGCTTAGGAACCTAGTTCCTCCACACTGCCAAGTCCTCTCACTTGACATGTCTGTGATCATGCATGGACTCCTCCATGCTCGGCCCCATGGCCCACCCCTTTTGAAGTTATCACCTTCAACTAGGGTCTTTGTTCCCCCGACGTGCCAATCTCACTTGGCAAGTCCTCCGACCATTGTAACATGGTTCCTGCATAAGCGTGAAAGTCCTTGACCATCGACTTTTGTTCAAAGCCCTCTCTTTGAACACTCGGGAACTACTTCCCTAACCTTGATAACCTTGCCTCATGGCAAGCTTCAAGACCACGCTTCTGCTGCGCCACTCTGATTTCGCGCGTTCCATAAACCATTTACACTTGGCCTTTCTAGGTACTACGCTACCTAGAATCGTCTTTGGGAACCTTGAAGGAACTCTGTCCCTCAGCTTGCTAAGGCCTCCCCTTTCGCAAGCTTTATAGTTGCCATATAGTCTAACATGGACAATTCCATATTTTAGACTCTCCATGGCATCACGGTTGCTAGCAACAACATCCTCGAGCACCCTCTTGCTTCTCCACTCCCAACTTTCATAACCACTGTTGGATATGTCCTTTGATTTCTATGGTTCAATTCCATCCCAATACTACTTGCCTTTGGCTTCACACCTTTCCTTCGGTCATTCTCCTCCAGACCAGGAGGATAGCTTTGCACTTTCTATCATGCCTTAGCAAGTATTCTTAGGGATGAACCTACCCAATAGCCCAGGGAGTGGTTCCTCAATCCGGGTATGCTCAGCTTATAATCCCACACACTGGGATTACATTGTTGCTTATGGGCCTTTACATGCCCATCACTAGCCTTGCCAAAATTCCATTTTTGGCTTTGTCCAACTCGGGTAGACAGTCCTCTCCTGTCTCCGCAACCTTGGACATTTGGATAGCACCTTCTATCCATCATTCGCTAGGGACTTAGTCCCTTGGGCTTTATCCATTGCCCTCGCGACATTAAACACCACCTTCTGGTGTTCTAGAGTGTTCGGGTGTCCCAATGATGGCTTTCTTGACAATGAGTATTTCCTTTTATGACATTGACTTACTATATCGCAACATAAGCAGCTTATCCCCCGTAAGGGTATATCCGACTTCCCTATATTAGAAGTCTTGGGTAGCTACCTTCTACCCGTTTAACCAGTTATTTTGCACCTCTTGCTTAGTTGCCTCATAGTTGTCAAGTCCTACAACTCATTGCTTGGTGCTTGCACACCTCCATCATTATCTGGGTCACCGCACTCCAACTGCATGCTCTGCCGCTTAGGCTATGCCATTCCCATTTCCATTGGAATTCCTTTGGCAAGGGGTTCTTATGAACCCACCAACATAGCCTCAAGGTATCACACCTTGGCACATTTGGTGTCTCCACACCATCAACTCCACGAGCCTACCTCTATGACACTTCCCCTTCGTGTTTAAGTCTTTGCCAAGACCAACACCGCTCTTTCTCATGCCAACCATCCGTTAGCACTACACCATAGAGGTCACACACAACTTTGTGTCAAAGTTGTTTTCTTCTGGGAACACCTTTCCCATAACTTTAGCATGGCACATTTTGCCATTGATGAGATACTCTTTGTTCTCATCCTTGGATTCTATGATCCCCCCCCATCCTTTGTGGGGTACAACTCACCTCAGTCCAAATGCTTCTATCAGTCCTTTTAGGACCATCCCTTGACTCTACTTGAGTCATCTAGCAGTTTTGGACTTGGTTAATCCACCGACCCGTAAGGTCCTACTTGTGAGGCACTAGCTCACCGGAATACAATTCTTGCATTCCTGTCCTACTCAAAAGGACTATTTTCACAAGTGTTACTCTGACACTTGATTTTGTTCTCTGGGGCCAAACTTTGCCCCTTAGGACTACTTGTCCATGTGATGAGAATACCAACTCATCCACTTAATACACCCCCAACTCCTTGGGTTGTTCCAGGATTTATTAGAGGTAGCCCCGGCTACCATTTCGAGGACTCGTGTCCTCATCCATACTTGACCTCTCACGGTCATCCATTCCGGTCTCACCTTCATGAGCACCAGCCTCCACCATGTGAGGATAAACTTGTGACTCCTTTATTGTTTTTGGAGTCTCTATCTTCCCCGTGATCCCAACTATAGTTGTTTACCCCAACTACATTAGCCCGTTTGCTGAGTCAAACGCTCATCTGGATCACCTCCTCAACTCAATGAGGAAAACCTTGCACTGTTCCCAAGATCCCAAAGTCGTTCCATTATTGGCCCCTTTTCTATCCACCACCTTGTCTACAAGTTCACACATGAACTGTAATGGAGAGCCATGTCTTCCCGACCTGCTACTCCTCAAGGATAGGCCCACTTCTCGGACCTTCCATTACCAACACCAGTGGTGATATACTTGAGCACCAATAAAAGTCGGACGAAGGAATAGCTCCGATACCAAGTTGTAAGCGACTAATTTTTCCGTTCTACTTTAGTCACCTAACCACACCTCCAACCACTTAGAGGAGTCTCATTCACAACCTCCATAAGTCCAATTTAGGACTTGGGACTTGCTAGCCCCAAGAATGGCATCCATGCCACTCCACACTTGCACCTGGTCCAAGTGCTCCACGTGTCTGGTCCCAAGACCGACACCCAAAGGTACCACTGACATCTCGGCCCGTTACGCTAAGGCCATGCCCATTCACCTTTGCTGCACTAGTGATCCAATACCACTTGCATCACCATCCCGTCTCTCCAAGACTGGGCCATCTGTCCACGAGTGGTCATCCTGGATCCACTCCTTAGCATCCTTAGGATGCCCACAGACCTGGGGAATTGCCTTCCCGAAAGTTCCTTTGTCAGTTCCTACCAAGTCCCTTTCTGCCCCTAGCCGTGTTTGCCAACACTGCCATTGGATCGAGGCCCACAGGCCCGACCACTAAGTCCCATGGTCCTCTGGGACTTCTTCACCACACGACTGTGTCCTTGGTCACTACCCCAGAGGACTGCTCCTCTTCCTTTCCACAGTCTAGGCCTTTGGGACAACATTTCGGAACACCGTGGCCTTACGCGAGCCACCTGGGTACTCTCCCCGCCTTTCGCCTTTAGGTGCTCTAGCCATGGGCTTAGAGCGAGGTTCCGTTGAGCCACGCCTGGTATCCAAGTAGGTAGTGCCACCCACACTTGGACTGGGAGCATCGGCCAGTCGATCTCCCGGGGGAACTAGAGCCGGCTCTTGAACACTTCACCAAGCTACCCCGCTTGTCGGTCCGTATTCACTCTAGTCTTGGACTTCCCAGTGGTCAGTTCATCACCCAACACTGGGTCTGGCCTTCCTGGGCCAAACTGGCCTTTCCTGGCCAAACTGGCTCCACTGCAGTCCTCCCCCTACTATACTTTTGGAGCTCACCAAACCCCCCAGGGTCTGGGAGACGAACGCTTTGGGCTTTCACCCTCTCAGGCTCCGGACTCGGACTCGGACTCGGACTCGGACTCGGACTCGGACTCGGACTCGGATTCGGACTCGGACTCGGGCTCGGGCTCGGTCTCGGCCTCGGCCTCGGTCTCGGTCTCGGTCCCGATCTCGGTCTCGCTCTCGGTCTCGGTCTCGGTCCCGGTCTCGGTCTCGACTTCGGACTCCATCTCGGACTCCATCTCGGACTCCATCTTGGACTCCATCTCGGGTCCATCTCGGACTCCATTTCGGGTCCATCTCGGGTCCATCTCGGACTCCATCTCGGACTCCATCTCGGACTCCATCTCGGGTCCATCTCGGACTCCATCTCGGACTCCATCTCGGGTCCATCTCGGACTCCACCTCAGACTCCAACTCGGGTCCATCTCGGGTCCACCTCGGACTCCACTTCGGACTCTATCTCGGGTCCATCTCGGGTCCACCTCGGACTCCACTTCGGACTCCACTTCGGACTTCAACTCGGGTCCATCTCGGACTCCACTTCGGACTTCAACTCGGGTCCATCTCGGACTCCAACTCGGGTCCATCTCGGACTCCAACTCGAGTCCATCTCGGACACTCCCACGTGTCATGTGTTGGTCCTTTTGGGTCCCTTTTTGGAGCCTCGCTTTTTGCTCGCTTCGTGCTCGTTCCTCGAGCCCTTCTTTGGGAGTTCCACTCCCGCTCTTGACTTTTCAAGTCGGAGCTTTTGGTCCAACCGTGTTACGCTCGTTTGGCTCTCGCTTCAGCCACTACCACGTGGCACCCTTTCCGGCTCCACTTTGGGGGCTAGGGATTTTGTGTCTCACAGTATATATACAATTGCATTTGGTGTGAAACTCATAATACTCCCCCTCATGCTGCGGAAAGACGGTTAGAGTTAATTGCAATTGCTTATTCATTTGAGTTGGTGATGTTTGATTTAATAAGGCCTTTTTCACAGTTGACTATTAGCAATGAGTATGTAATTATTGCTTTTGACTACTTGACTCATTGGGTGGAAGTTGATGCTCTTACTAGTGCATCTACAACTGCTATTAGATACTTCCTCCTCAATTGAGTAGTGTTTTAGCATTCATGTGCGGAATGAATTCTTTCGGATAATAGTCCCACATTTATGGCTAAGGCTTTTCACATTTTAACATCTCTGTTGGGGATACGTCACACTTTCATAAGTACTTATCATCCACAATTAGATAGTTTGGTGGAATAGCTCATTCAAACCTTCAAAGGGATGATTGCAAAGTATTGTAAGCCACAAATTTTTCCTTTCCAATTTGCCAGCTTACCTCGCCTATCCGACCAACTCCGCCTTGGCTTGTGCTAAGTTCCCTCGCCAAGGTTCTCGCCTATGGTGCCAGCTCCTACTTGGTTTCAACTACTTACTGCACGAGCAACGGAGTGTTAGCCATCCATCTACGGATTCCCAAATCTCTCCCAATCCCCCTCCCCGGGTTAGACTGGACTTAAGGTTCGGCTACACTCCCCGCAGGCACAAGCAGCCAAGCACACCAAGCCTCCAGATTCCTAACACCCCAAGGTATCACAAGGCTTGATCATGGGACCCTCTAAATCCCAAGCCTTGGGTGCAGCACTTGCTTCGGGACGTCGGGGTGAAACACCGTGGCCTAACGGCCCGGTATGGGTACCTCTACCCCCCCTCTTCCATCCCGAAGGAAAGGCCCAAGCCCCCGGAAGGGCGAGGACCAATGAGCCACAAGGTACTCAAGTGGGGCACCACTCCACCTGAGCCGGGAGCACCGCAATCGGTTTCCCTTTCGGGAGTGGGAGCTGCTCTTGAGCACTTCCTTGGATGGCCCCTCCGGCACCAGCCAAGTCCATGCTCACTCCCACCCAAGGCCCCTCGGTCCCAGTCCCAACCTCAAGTCGGTTTGGAAGCCCAACTGGAGAGTCCCTTCTAAACTGGTTCCTGGACCTCACTATCCCTACTATACTTTTGGAACCCCCTGCAGCCCCCCCCCCCTGGGAGACGCACGCTTTGGGCTTTCACCCCTTGACCCGTATTAGTATTTGGACTTAGTCTCTGGCTCGATCTCGGACCCGATTTCGGATCCGACTTCGGATTCGGGTTCGGACTCGATCACGGACTTGATCTCGGACCCGATCTCGGACCCGACCTCGGACTCGACCTCGGACTCGGTCTCGGACCCGATTTCGGATCCGGACTCCGTCTCGAACTCGGTCTCGAACTCGGACTCGAACTCGGTCCCCGAGTCGGTCTCGGATTCGATTCCGGACTCTACCTCGAACTCGGTCCTAGAGTCGGTCTTGGACTCGATCCTCGACTTGGTCCCATCCGATGAACTCTTTGTCACTTCGGTCAAGCTTTTGGGGATCCTTTAGCCTACGACATCTCGGGGAGTCGGTTCCTTACAACTCCACCACCCATAGAAGAAGTTCGATGCCCACATCGAACGTCTCGTTTTATCCTACAACTTGTTGTCCATGTCTCCGGGGGCATCCCCCCACTTAGCGGTGTGCCTAAGTTAGCCTCCCCGGCCAAGAGCCCATGACAACGGAATATAGGTGTCCCTATATTCCTCACCTCACCACGCCCTAGTATAGGGTCGGGACTTGAACCCAGCCTTGCTTTACTAGGGGGTTGGGACTCGAACCCAACCTCCGTAGAATACGTCTACGGATTCGACATCCCCGCAGGGAGTCGGGCGTAGTGCCCTACGCCTGGTCGACCTATCCAACCCATGCTAATTAGCTTACCTTTGGCGCGCCTTCGGGTCCCAACATATGCCATTTGCTCAACTTTGCAAATTGATATTTTTTAATTGAATTTTGCATAAGTACATAAAGTTCTGCCTTGCAGAAATTCCTCCACTAGATCTCGTGCGTTCGCTAGGTTCTCCTCCGGTTCCCATGTTGCTTCGCAGTGTGGAAATCCTTTCCACTTCACATGGAACTCTCTCACCTCGCGTCCTTGTCGCTTGCTCTTGCGCGCATTGAGGATGGCCTCGACTTCGTATTCCTCTTCCCCTTGGATAACCTCAGGTAAAGGTCTCACTTGGTCCTTGCGAAGCGGATCCTCAAAGTACGGCTTGAGTAAGTTCACGTGGAACACTGGGTGCATCTTCCCCATCTCTCGAGGAAGTCGGAGTCGGTAAGCCACTTTACCGATTCGTGCCTCAATTTCATAAGGCCCCGCGAACCTGCTTAAGGAACTCAAGATCAATTCATTTACAGGAATACATGCGTCTTTACCTTTGGGTCAACTTTCGGCTGATCCAGCTTGGTAGTCTGAGGTTCTTGGTGTTCAGCCACACCTTCTCCCCAGCTTGGAACTCCACATCCCGACGCTTTTGGTTCGCGTACTTAGTTTGCCTTTGTTGAGCCCGTTCCAAGGAATCCCTCACTAGATTCCAAATGTTGAGTCTTTCCGCCGTGAATGCCTCCACTGCGGGTAACTCTCCATGATACTCGGCCACGCCGAGTTCCACAGGACCTTCAATAGCTCGCCCATTGATGACTTCCCATGGACTCACCCCGATGCTTGAGTGTGGTGAGTTGTTATAACACATTTCCGCAAGTCCCAAATGACTTACCCAGTCGGTCTGGTCTCCCGAGACATAGCATCGCAAATAATCCTCCAGCTGCCTATTCACCCTTTCCGTTTGTCCGTCTGTCAAGAAGTGTTAGTGCCATCAATCTTGACTTAATACCCATTACCTGTCTGTGGGTGATAGGCTGTGCTGAATTTCAATTTGGTGCGATACTGTTCTAGGAGTGTCCTCCAGAACCTACTAGTGAAGATCTTATCTCGATCTGAGATAATCTCTTCCGGCCTTCCCCGCACTCGAACCACTTGTTCAAAGAACAGCTTCGCCACACCTTCCGCATCCACGTCCGTTGTGGTGGGTATGAAATGTGCCATCTTTGAAAATCGGTCCACCACCACGAATATCGCATCAAACCCCTCGCTTGGGGGTAGTCCCGTGATGAAGTCCATCGTAAGACATTTCCACGGGCGATCTGGAATTGGGATGCTTTGCAACAAGCCCCCACTAGCCTTAGTCACGGCTTTGACCTGCTGACATGTTGGACATGTCTTTACATAGTCTTTGACGTCCTTAGCCATATCTGGCCAATGGTACTTCCTCTTGAGTAAGCCCATCGTCTTGGGCACTCCGCCGTGTCCCGCAAGAGGTCCGTCATGACACTCTTCTAAGGCCACCTTCCTTAGTTCCCCTTCTGGAACATACACCCTCGTTTGCTTGTAATAAATGAGTCCGTTGCGTTCCGCATAGCCCGTTTTCTCTTCCGTTGGCAGCTCACCTCTCTGGTGAGCTTCCCGCGCCTCTAGATTCCTCAGCAACACTTCTTGTGCTAGACCATCGTTCTCATATGCTGTCCGCACATCGTCCCAGAAGGTTGCTGTTGCGCTGGATATTGCCAACTTCAAGCTCGCTTTTCGACTTAGCGCATCCGCCACGATGTTGCTCTTCCCAGGCTTGTACAGAATTTCGCAATCAAACTCGGCCAAGGCATTGGCCCACCGACCTTGTTTCCCTCTTAGGTCGGGCTGTGACAAGAAGTGTTTCGTTGCCACATTGTCCGTGTAAACCTTGAAGTGTCTCCCAAGGTAGTGTCGCCACTCCTTGAGTGCCTTGACCACCGCAAACAATTCCTTCTCATGGGCAGGCCACTTCCGTTGAGCCTTGTCCAGCTTCTTCGAGAAGAACGCTACCGGATGGTTGTCTTGCTTCAGAACTGCGCCCAACGCAAAGTCCGAAGCATCCGTTTCTACCTCAAAGTCCTTACCAAAGTCTGGCAATGCCAATACGGGAGCCTTCCTCAACTTCCCTTTGAGGTGGACGAATGCCGCCTCGCATTCTGCTGTCCATACCATCTTCCCTTTTCCTGTTTGGTCCGTTAAGGGCAGGGCTACTCTCGAATAGTGTCTGATAAACTTTCGATAGTAGTTGCATAGCCCCAGGAACGCCCTCAACTCATGTACATTCGATGGTCGCTCCCATTCCTGGATCGCTTGGACCTTCTCCGGGTCCACCTTGAGCCCGTCTTGGCCCACCACATGCCCGAGAAACTTTACCTCTTGTTGAGCAAAGTCACATTTGCTCTCTTTAGCATATAGCTTGTGTTCCCTTAGTTTCTCAAACACCTTCGCCAAGTGTTCGGCATGCTCTTCTAGCGTCTCGCTATAGATCAGGATGTCGTCGATATAGACGACCACGAAGTGATCCAGATAGGGTACAAAGACGTGGTTCATTAGCGCCGAAAACGTTGCCGGCGCATTACATAGCCCGAAGGGCATCACCAGAAACTCAAAGCTCCCATACCTCGTTCGACAGGTTGTCTTCTCGACATCTTCCTCGGCTACCCTGATCTGGTAGTATCCTGACCTTAGGTCAATCCTCGAGAAGTATTTTGCCTTTCCCAACCTATCGAACAGGTCCTCAATCCTAGGCAAAGGGTACTTGTTCTTCTTTGTATACTTGTTGAGCAAGCGGTAGTCTATGCACATGCGCATAGATCCATCTTTCTTTTTCACAAATAACACGGGCGCCCCATACGGCGACTTGCTCAACCTAACATACCCTTTGTCCACCAACTCCTCTAGTTGGCACTTGAGCTCCTTGAGTTCTTTTTCGTTCAAACGATAAGGGGGACGAACCACTGCCTCAGCACCCTCGACCAGCTCAATCTTATGTTCTATTGGTCGTGCTGGGGGCAGCCCCGCCGGTAGCTCCTCCGGCATGGTATCCTGGAATTGGTCCAACACCCGCTGGATCACTAAAGGCACTTCTTCCGTTCTTGTCTTTTTGTCACTCTTCACCGAGAGTAAGCACAAAAAGGCTGCCTTAGTTCCTTTAGTGAGTTGTCCTCTCGTGGACACCAGGTTTAAGCAGGATTCTTTGGCCTTGCTTTGCCCTACCTTTAGATCCTGGGCTTCCACCCTAGATCTTCTTCCTTGGGCATTCGCCAGTACCACAAGGTTCCTACCTTGTCCATGTAGGGCTACCACGAACCGATTGAACCAATCCATTCCGAAGATCACGTCAAATCCCGCCATGTCCAACACGGTGAAATCCATGTCTACCTTCCATGTCCCTACTTCGACTTTCGCTTGTCGAAGTACCTCATCGGTGCTTTGGCTACCTTGAACAAACTCTATAGTCCTTGGTTCGCCTAGCCGCTGCACCGTTAGTCCGGCTTGCCGGACTATGTCTGCAGCCACAAAATTATCCGAAGCACCCGTGTCAATAAGGATCTTAACAAAGCTACCTCCGAGCTTCCCTCGGAGGGCTAGTAGATGTCGCGAACGACTCTCTACCAAAGTTGCTCGTGTAATGAGTAACTTTGAGTTAGGGACTGGATCACATACCTCATTTTGGACTTCGCCCGACTTGATGGCCATATTGGCTCTGGCCTTCTTCGGGTAGGGACATTCCCTCGAAAAGTGTCCCGCTTCACCGCAGTTATAGCATACGTTGTTTCCCACGCTGCTATATGACTTGACCTTCTTATCCGTGGGTTTGTCTCTTTTCGCTTGACTCCCCCACGTACTTGCTCGCTGGCCACCGGATTTGCCTTTCCGAAATCCCGAGGACTCATTCTTAGAGAAACTCTTCCTGAATTTCCCCCTGCTATATGTTCCCCTCGGTTTGGCCCCTTTGTGAAACGTGGATCCCGACCCCGTCGTGTTCCCCTTTCGCAGGTTATCGTTGAAATGCACCTTGATGGCCGCATCCAACGCTTCCTTGTAGTTGGTCGGGTTCCAGCGCATCACCTCACCGCGAGCCCAGGTTTGCAAACCTGATATAAAGGCATGGAACGCATCCATATCCCCCATGTCCGTGACAAGTATCCTCTTTGCCATGAACCCATTCACATATTCCTGGATGGTTCCAGTCTGCTTCAGCCTACTCAGCTCATCTCTCAGATGCAGAGTGGCATTCGGAGGAACGTATGTCGCGCGGATCCTCGCCTTCATCATGTCCCAGGTGGCCACCGGTCCTTCGTTGGCCTCCGTTGTTCTCCACCAAGACTTGGCATTATCTGCCAAGTATGGTTTTGCACATGGGACCTTCTCCGAGCTCGGTAACCGTAACGCTCGGAAGTAGTCCTCCATATCGTAAAACCAATCCTCCACAACCTTATAGTCGTTCACTCCCTTGAACACCGGTGGGGGCTTTGGTTTGTACTTGGGAACTGCCTGAGGGACTGATTCCACTTCGGTCTGTTCGACCTTGTCTGGTTTTGCCTCAGTCCCTGCCGAAGGGTCCGCACCTTCTGCGCTGCCAGCATCCGCAGTCTTTCGCCTTTTCTTCCGTTTCTCGTCACGCTTTAGCTTGCGTACGAGAGTCTCCAGCAGGGCATTGGTCTGCGCCAATTGACCTTCTAGAACGTCCAATCGAGCCTTGGACGACCGAACCTCGCCACCGGACTCCTGTTTGGAAGTTTCCTCACTAGAGTCCTCCTCATGCAAGGATTCCTCATCCATAGCCTCTTGTTCGACCGGAGGCTCCAGCTCTGGCGGAGGTTCTGTCTCCGCCTGGGTTCGCTTACGCCCTGCCCTTGCCATCTCCCAGCAATCCGCCTCTATCCTTCGCTAGAACTGAGGAGAAGGCTCCGATACCAAATTGTAAGCCACAAATTTTTCCTTTCCAATTTGCCAGCTTACCTCGCCTATCCGACCAACTCCGCCTTGGCTTGTGCTAAGTTCCCTCGCCAAGGTTCTCGCCTATGGTGCCAGCTCCTACTTGGTTTCAACTACTTACTGCACGAGCAACGGAGTGTTAGCCATCCATCTACGGATTCCCAAATCTCTCCCAATCCCCCTCCCCGGGTTAGACTGGACTTAAGGTTCGGCTACACTCCCCGCAGGCACAAGCAGCCAAGCACACCAAGCCTCCAGATTCCTAACACCCCAAGGTATCACAAGGCTTGATCATGGGACCCTCTAAATCCCAAGCCTTGGGTGCAGCACTTGCTTCGGGACGTCGGGGCGAAACACCGTGGCCTAACGGCCCGGTATGGGTACCTCTACCCCCCCTCTTCCATCCCGAAGGAAAGGCCCAAGCCCCCGGAAGGGCGAGGACCAATGAGCCACAAGGTACTCAAGTGGGGCACCACTCCACCTGAGCCGGGAGCACCGCAATCGGTTTCCCTTTCGGGAGTGGGAGCTGCTCTTGAGCACTTCCTTGGATGGCCCCTCCGGCACCAGCCAAGTCCATGCTCACTCCCACCCAAGGCCCCTCGGTCCCAGTCCCAACCTCAAGTCGGTTTGGAAGCCCAACTGGAGAGTCCCTTCTAAACTGGTTCCTGGACCTCACTATCCCTACTATACTTTTGGAACCCCCTGCAGCCCCCCCCCCCCTGGGAGACGCACGCTTTGGGCTTTCACCCCTTGACCCGTATTAGTATTTGGACTTAGTCTCTGGCTCGATCTCGGACCCGATTTCGGATCCGACTTCGGATTCGGGTTCGGACTCGATCACGGACTTGATCTCGGACCCGATCTCGGACCCGACCTCGGACTCGACCTCGGACTCGGTCTCGGACCCGATTTCGGATCCGGACTCCGTCTCGAACTCGGTCTCGAACTCGGACTCGAACTCGGTCCCCGAGTCGGTCTCGGATTCGATTCCGGACTCTACCTCGAACTCGGTCCTAGAGTCGGTCTTGGACTCGATCCTCGACTTGGTCCCATCCGATGAACTCTTTGTCACTTCGGTCAAGCTTTTGGGGATCCTTTAGCCTACGACATCTCGGGGAGTCGGTTCCTTACAAGTATATGGACTTTCAACATTTAGATTAGGATGGTTATTTGCCTTTTCTTCGGTATATGTATGTCACAAGGGTGTAAAGTTTTGTTAATGCTTCACCATATAAACTCCTATATGGTTATAATTCAATATTACTAATGGAATTAAGTTTACCTTTGCAATTGCCACAAGCTACCGATGCTAAATCTTAGAATTAATATTTGACAAGCATTCTTTCACTTGTTTGAGCAGAGTCTACCAAACACCTAGGCCACATACAAATGGGACAACAATAGTGTTATAACTCCTATCATTATCCATTTATAGAATATAAAGTAAATGACTTGGTATTAATCTATTTTTCTAATCTTACGGTATATGGTTTATCTAAAGGGTTTTTTGCTTAGTGGAAGGGATTATATTGGGTGTTGCGACAAGTTGAACCTCAAGTTTATGAGGTTTGGCATGATATCCAACAAGTTGACCTTTCAGAAATTATGCATCAACAGCAAAAATGCTTCTTACAAAGGAATCAAGAACAATTAATACCACTTATAAACCCATTGGTGCCTCTTGATGTTCTTCCAAATTTTGGCCTATCCATTATAAAACCCTAACTGTTTTCTATCATTCAGAAAGGAGGGAATGATATAAGGTCCAAATGTACAACTATAGTGCCATATATTAATATTAGTGTAGTGGATTTTTGATAGCTATTAGATTGGTTTCAATTTAAATTGTATATAAACTAGATTTTTTGGGCTAATTGATATATACATTTCTATATTCCAAAATTAGAAGTAAGTTAAGTAGTTTTCAATATAAAATACATAATGTGAGAGTGTATAAATAATAACAACTCAGTCTCTGTTAAAATTAATATTTTAAAAACAATATAAATTTTAAATTGTAATTAGGTAATTTGATCCATGGCATTACTTCTACAGAAACAGATGATCAACTAATCTTTTCCTCATGATTTCCTTGACTCACGGCCAATGAGATCCCTGCTAGTATGGGTTGGTTTGTCACAGAACTTTCATCGTCATGCCCATGTCCCCAAGTGGACACTTGACCCATACAAAGTGCCGGTAAGTCTCTATAAAGTCAGTACATTTCTTGCGCAATGTTAGAGACCCCCTACCTCCTGGTTGGATCTTGGATTGGGCCTGTGAGGCGATCACAATCCATTCGATCCCAGCCTCGAGGCTGATGTCGTACACGTCTGGAACCGTGCTGATCAAAAGGTCCATGGAACTGGAGCTTTGCTTGAACAGGAAATACCCAAAACCCTTGAAAGCATCGCACTTGTGGAAAACCGGGAAGATGCCGATTGCTCCTCTTGGAAATCCCCGATCTCTTCCACTCTACCGCAGGAACTCGACATGACACAGCGAAACTCGCTCGCGTTTGCCACCACCACACTGTCCGGAAACACCAGGCAAACCAGTGCCGTACAGCCACCTTGAGATGATCATCGTCAACCCAAGTCTCTTTGACCCAAGAGATCGTGATCTTCTCGACCCAGCCGAGTTAATTCCCTTTGTCCCTTTCGAGTTTTCATCAATCTCAAACGCATCACGCAAGTCCTTGCGGTCGCCCAGGGATTCGTAAAGCTTTCGCAGCTCGCCATGGAAGTATCTCGTGCAAAACCGTAAGCCTTTTCTCCTTCATACAAAGCCAAGAAGCCGCACACCAATTTCGAATGACGATCGAATCTTGATCCAGTAGCCATTATCAGAGCTAACTGAAAGCTTTATATTCAAACAGAAACCCTAAGCGCCACCTTTCCTTTAACGTAAAATTTACAGTTTTCGCTAGCTTTTGTCTTTCTCTGCATGAAGATCATAGCGTCACCTGAGGCTATCTCCATGGAGGCAGCTGTGAGCAAAGAAACAAAAAAAAACAGAAAAGCGTGCCTGTGTGTTAATAGTAGAAGTTTGGACGTGGTTGGCGATTTCGTTTCCGTTTGCGTTTTTTTTCATACGGGCTTCTTGATTTTTTTCGTCGTTTAGAACTTACTCCTTTGTCTCCCCAGATCGGGCTCCTTCTGGAATTTGGCGGCGAGCGCGACCGTCTCTCCAAGTATGGCGATGGCGATCGGCTTATAAACGACGTAAGCTGGCTTCGCATCTGGTAATCCTCCTCGCTGGTTAGTGGAAGAGGACCAGTGCTTGTGGATCTCAACCTGTGTAAGACCTCCACAAAAAAGTTTTAGAATGTGGAGGAAACATCCTCGATCAAGTACCTGTTCCATGGAGGCACGAAGTATCTCTTGGACAAAGGATTGTGGAGAACCAGATCGCGGAGAGTGAGCGCCGAGATCACGGGCGAGTCTGTAATAGATACACACAAACCAGTCGATATCGTGTTTGTAATCGGAATTGGATTACCTGGATACTCTTCTACGAAGCTCAAGCTGGCTCGTGTCTTGAGACTATACCTGCGGGGGGTTAAGGGAACAAGCCAGTTGTTGCGTCTTGCGCAAGAAAGTTTTCTTACTTGGATGCTCTTCGTCCTACAAGCGCTCGGATGAAAGTGTTCTCGCCAAGTTCTAGCATCTTGTGCCTCATGAGAGCGTTCTGCTTTCTCAAACGAGCAATCTCAACGTCCTTCTTCTGGCCACCTGCAGGCATGTAACTTAGAATCCATCCAAAAAAGAGCGTTTACTGCGTTTACTTCTCTTCCTTGCTTTAAGTTATCGTGAGACTCTGATGTGGTGGACGATGACAATACCGGCCCTCAAGGTATTTTGATAGGCACGAGCTTTCATGGGATCAACACGTAAAATTAAGTAAAACTGCTGCACAGAACCTGCCTGCACGAAAAATCGAGAAGATGGTCTCTTTATGACACCGTCGAGAAAAAAGAGAAGAAAATCAACACTTACAGATTTAGTCTCGCCGTCTACTCGCATTAGTGTCCAAAACAGCCCAGTCTCGGGCCATTTCAAATTACAATCCCCGAGAACTATTTCGATCATACTTACTATCCTCCTCCTGCGAGAAAATCGACAAAAAAAAATATATCAATGTCCCTGGCTAAAGAGAAGCTTACACTTGTGAAGGAAACAAACAACAACATATCGTCGAAAGACAGTTAGCAAAGGCGCTTCCAGACCAGCTGCACAAGAAAGAAGTTCTTACCATAAAAACAAAAACACTTTCACGTACCTGGAAAGAATCTGATTCACCATTTTGATTGTATCTAGATACTCCTCGTCGCTAACATACTCTTCAAGCCTCGACGTCTTATACAAATCTGCCGGATCAAACGCTCCGTTGGTGCCAGAGCAGCAGGCTGCAGGATAAATTCCATAGTCAGATACGAACGAAATAAAAGGAAAAAAGTATGCAACTTACTACCACCAGCAGCGACGAACTGGCACGCAATAACAATGGGGTCCTGTTCCTCATAATAGCTTGACGCTTGCAACAGGTCGGCTGTAAGCTTCTTAGGACCGTCCTTGGAACCGAACTTTTCCACCAGTTCTCGCAACACATAGGAAGGATGGACGTACTCGATCTCCGACATGCACACCGGACACCTGAAAAAAAAAAAAGTTTTGACGTTTAAGAAGCATGAGAAAGACATGACAACAAAAACGAAACACTTACAGCTTCGAGCGGCTCATCTTTCTCCGTAGGCAGGAGTGACAAAACGCATGCCCGCAGTCGATTTCCACGGCGTACTTGAGCAGCTTGTGGCAGATTGAGCAGTCCAGGAAACTTATGGGCTTCTCCTGACGCTTTTGAAGCTCCAGCTTCTCTTTCTGCTCCCTCGTCAACTTTCCTCTCCTTGCCTTCTCCTTTTGCTTCTTCTTATCTTCATGTTCCAGCTCTTCCTTGGCCTTCTTTGCTTCTTCCTTGGCCTCCCTCTGCTGGAACCATTGCTCCCTGTGCCTCTCGACAGCCTTATTCAACTCGTTCTTCCTTTCCTCGGAGAGTCCCCGCTTCTTCTTGCTTTTCTTCCCTGCTGGATGCTTGCGAGAAAATAAAGGAAAGCAAAGCCATCCGCCGGACTTAGCTTTCTTCTGCTTCGGAACTTTTTTCTTCACGGGCTTCTCGGGCTTCTTAACTTCCAGCTTAACTTCAGGCTTTTTCTCGGGCTTCTTCTCGGGCTTCTTCTCGGGCTTCTCAGGCTTCTTCTCGGGCATTTCAGGTTTCTTTTGCTTCTTGACCTGCACACTCTCCACACTCGACGCCTCGGACCTCGCAGGACTTGGAGTGGTCGGTCTACTCGTTGGTCGACTTGGAGGCCGGCTACTCGCTCTACTACTCCCTCTACTACTCGCCTTGCTACTTCCTTTGCTGCTATCACTTTCTACAGGCTTCTGGATCTTCACTTCCGGAGGCTTTTGCTTTTGCTTTTGCTTCCGCGGCTTCTTGGAGGACGAGAAGAAAGGCCAACACAAGCGTGGCTTTCCCGGTGGCCTTGGAGCCTTCGGGGCCTTCGGGGCCTTTGGAGCCTTTGGAGCCTTGACTTTCTGAGGCTTTGGAGACGATGGTGGTGACTTGGGCCTGTCTCGCTTTGGTGACTTTTCTCTTTTCTTCTTGCCTGCTTTTGGAGACGACGGACCCGAGCCAAAGCCACACAATCCCAGACCAGATGAGCGAACGTCCGCCGGCTCGGACCGAGAAGGGGCTGCTGGCATGTTGTGCTTACCCTGGTACAAAGGATTGTCCTTGATCTCAAACCTCCGAAATAGCGGATTCCGAATCATACAGGAACGCCCTACGCTGTTGAAGACTGCCCGGATCCAAAGGTAGAAACCAGCTGCTCCTTTCAAGTCAGCCCGACCATCGAGTGTTTTCCCTGAAAGAAAAAACCCCAAGAACACATAAGTTTCAGCAAGAAAAACTATGATCGTTCTAATGTCTAATGGAGAAAACGAGCTCGAGAGCTCGAGAAAAGAGGAAATCCTAAATGTAGCCCACCGTCTAGTTGTGCCCGTCGAGTTACAAGATCCGGCGCATGGCTACACTCGCATTCGCAGCGTACGAGATGCAACATAGGGCCCTACGCATCATCGTACCTCGCGCCTCAGCCGGATTGAAGAATGCGGGAACGAGATCGCGCTCTCTACGCCATCGCCGCACTGCCACTGCCGCTGCCGCCTACGCCATCGCCGCCGGGCGCCCAGCATTGGGACGAAGCGTCACTTCCGCCCTCACGCTTCAGCTGAAAGAACTTTTAGGGCTCCTAAGGTCACTTCCTTTCCCGTTTACATGTCATAGTAAGCAAATAACACGTCAGCTTGTTTACCTTTACATGTTAGCACATGTCAGACAGAACATCCAATCACAAGTTGACACGTCACTTTTATGTTCATCACAATGTCATAACCGCGTTTTCCACTTCTACTTGGATTGTTCCTCCGGAGAGGAGGAACTGGGCCTCTCCTTCTTCTTGTAAGCGTCTCCCAGCCTCGCCGCTAGCCTCTCCCGCCGCGCGTCGCGCTTCTCCTGGAGCAATTGCCGCTTCTTCTTGTCCGCCTCGTTCATCGCCGCGACAACCTTGGCGGCCTCGTCCTTGGACATGAGCTGCGGCCGCGGCGGCGCTGGGAAAATCCCCACTTTCCACAGCAAATGCTGGACGATCTCGGTGGGCTGCGCTCCAACCGAGATCCAATACCTGGAAACCAAACAGCGATCGAGCCCTGGAGAAATCTAGCGCCATTCTTACTTGATCCTATCGATTTTCATCCCAATGCGCTTGAGCCCATCTTGCCCTGGAGAAGATCATCGCTGGAGACACTCACAGAGACGGAAATCCAGTACCTGGCAAGGGATTGTAGTAGCCCAGGACCTCGACATGCCTCCCGTTGCGCGGGGAGCGCGCATCGGCGGCGTAGATGCGGTAGAATGGGAGATTGCGGCCCCCAAATCTCGCGAGCCTCAGCCTCACCACCATTGCCCTAGCTCCAAGGGTTTTTAGGGTTTTTAGAGGGGGAGAGATGCGAGCGCCATGAGCTTCTTGCTGCGGAGCTCCTTCCAGGCATCGCAGGAGCAGCCTGCGGTAGATGCCAAGCAGGAATTTCGCGGCGGCGTCACGAATCTTGGCCTCGAGCAGCAGATCCAGGCTCCGGGTGATCTCAAGGAGGCAATGCAAGCGAGGCCGAGGACGCGGATCCCAGTCCAGGGCCACGCGGATGTATCGAGCAACGAGGGATCCGTGCTTGTTCCTGGAAGTAAGCTGTTCATGGTCATGGATTATCCTCGCTCACTTTTCTTTGCAGAGGAGCTTCCGAATGAATGGAGCGCGGCACCAGATTTGACGCATCTCAGCCATTTGGATCGTGGATTCGTTTTTCCTGGTGAGTGTTTCTTGATTTCCTTCGCTAGAGCTTGAGAAATTCTTTGCTTTGCAGGTGAACAAATCAAAGTCTTTGTCACGGTCTCCTCTCGCGACCTCACAGTTCCCGAGATTATCACTCCCTTCAAGGTTGCTGCGGTGATCAACAAGAACGCTTTGCTCAAAGCCAATCCCGTCGCCGGCGAAGTTCTCGAATCGAATGCCGGCGAATCACTTCGCGAGGAATGGCACAAGAAGAAGAGCGCGCAGCTCCTCGAAAGCTTCCAAAGGTCCCATTTTTACGTGAGCGTTATCAACGAGAACAAGGTGGACGAGTCCGACCAGCACGACGAAGCTGAGAGTGTGGTTCCAGTAGTGGTGGAAAGAGATGGATTCGACCCTGTTGCAGCTGGAGGAATCGCGAGACGAGCCATCACCTCTTGCGCTCTTGCGAACGGAGACATTGTGGTATGCACCGAACTTTCGACTCAATTCTTTTCGAAATTGCTCATTGATAAGATGGCAGGGTACAGGTTATGCTGGAAGTGACAGTGGTGGTTCCACGCTCGATCACGCACGAGGCGGTCCTCGAGGTCCTACAGTACGAGCAACACAGCTCTCCCATGTCGGCTTCCAAGACGATTCCCAAGGACTTGGATCCAGCGCAGGATCTTTTGCACTGGCTGCTGCCTCTGGATAGGAACGCGTTCACGACGCAGCAATCGTCCGCTGTCCCGGCAGCAAACGCTGCCACTGGTACGCAGAGGCTTTCATTCGGAGCTGCCAACTCAACGCTTTTCTCGTTCGGTCACTTGAGATCGTCTTCGGCTGGTTCTTTGCCTCCAGTTGCTCCGGCCGCAGCTCCTGCGGCAGTTCCACCGTATCCACCATCTGCACTAAACACTGCTCCAGGGGAATGGAACAAGCTGTATCCGGAGAAAGATCTTGGCTCCGAAGAAGTTGGAAGCGAAGGATTGCTCTCTTTCCGGGGTGTACCGCTGGAACCTCAGCGCTTTTCCGCTCACTGTGGATTGGAAGGCCTTTACGTACCTGGAAAACGATGGTGCAAGAAGATATCCGTCGTACAACCTTTACGGATCAATTCATACTCCGCAGATTGCAACGCCGAAGATCTCATTTGCGTCCTTATTGAGGTTCGTTTTTAGTTTGAACTTTCGTTCTCATTTGCCTCCCTTTTTTTCCTGCAGAACGTTCTTCCTTCTGACATGTCCGATGTCTGTATTTATATTGATTCAATTAGTATCATATGCCAAGCGACTAGCCCCGGTGCAGTTTCACAGCCAATTCCTGTTTCATGCGTGGAAACTGGCGAAGATGACAAACTCCCAAATCTATGTCTCAGGTTTGAATGTTTTACTTGTTTAGTCTCTCTCATGGAAATACTCCTTTTTGCAGAACCGGAGAACAACATTCATTTATTTTGAGACCCACGAGTTCGCTACTGAAGGTAGAAAGTTCTGGCAAACAGAGTTATTCTACTCCTCGACAAGCAAAAGAAGCATCTGATGGCGGGAGTTATGCAGTTCTAGTGGCCTGTCATTGTAGTCACACTCGTAAGTTCTAGTTATGGCGTTCGATCTTAGCATTAACTTGTTATCTGATACCAGACTCGAGATTTTATTTGAAACACTCGCTGAAGTGGAAACCACGACCCGCGAGGGACCTTCTTGTTTCAGTCTCGCTGGAGAGCAGCACGCCAACTGGAGTTCCAAGTGAAGCTCTCCCCCAGCTCAAGTCACAGGTAGACAGTTTCAAGTTATTTGCCTTCACTGGAACTTTTCTCCAGGTCGTGACAGTCCAAGCCACAAACCTTACATCCAGAGAACTTGACTTGACACTTTTAGCTCCAAGCACTTTGGCATGCGCACCAGTATCAGTGACTCCAGTAACAACAAACGCAGCTAAGAAATCACCCGTAGGGAACTCGCACAGCTTCCGTGAAGAACAAGAGAAAGCTCGGAAGAATTTTAGATCCATGTCAATGCCTCCTGGACGAGAAAAACCGAAGGTCAAAGAAGCAGAACAAGCGAAAGAAGCCGAAGAGTCGTCAAAGAGAACGAGAGAGAGAAGAGTTTCCGCTGCTGAGATAGTAGCGGAGAACAGCCCTGCAAGGACTCATTTGTGGCTGCAAAGTACTGTTCCACTCGGGTAAGTTTCTCTCGATGGTCTTTCAAGCTTATCTCGTGTTTCTCTTTGGATTCTTTGTCTCACGAGAGTGAGCTTTTGATACAGGCGACTTCCTGCGCATTCAACCACGGTTGTGAAGTGCGATTTGCTCCCGCTCGCCGATGGGATCATCACTCTGGACACTCTTCATTTGGCCTCAAAGGATCGCGGTAAGCTTCCAAGTTTTCTTTTTGCTTCGTGCGTGGAGGGAGTTCTTAGACTCTTGTTCTTTCTTTTTTTCCAGAGACATTGTTTGTTCCTATCAATCCTCTCCAGATACATTCATCGTCGGGAATTTCCAAGTAACCAAAAATTCTACTAGTTCATGTTTAAACTAATAAAGGAACCCGGTTCGTTGTGCCCAACGGTTGCGATTGTGCCACGTTGTATCCTACGGTTGGGATTAATATATGGAAGCGCCTCTCTCGAATACAAAGAACGCACAGGAGCTTCAAGGGACTTCTAGGGCTTCTCTCGCGGCGCTTCTTCGCAGGTATGGCGATGCCGGGAGCCTCTCGCGTGTCCGGCGGCTCCACTCACGCATCCGCGACGACGTATTCCTCTGCAATCTCCTCGTCCAGGCGTATGGCAAGTGCCGATCAATCGACGACGCCCGGCGCTGCTTCGACGCCATCGCTGCCAAGAACGTCGTCTCGTGGACCCTGATGATCGCGGCGTATGGCCAGAATGGGGATTACAGGACAGCGCTGCGATTGTTTTGGGAGATGAATTTGCAGGGCGTGAGGCCGGACAGGGTCGTGTTTGTGGAGATTTTGAGCGTTTGCGCCAAGACTGGGGATCTAGCCACGGGAATTTCGATCCATCTCCAGATTTTGGGATCGGGGATCTTGCACTGCGACGTAGTCCTGCGCACAGCGATCGTCACCATGTATGGGAAGTGTGGAGATGTGGAAGCTGCCAAGGCCGCGTTTGACGAGATCGAGCAGCCGAATAACTACTCGTGGAATTCTCTCATCGCAGCGTATGGCCAGAAGGGGCATTGCAAGGAAGCGTTGGAAACTTTCCAGCGGATGGATAGGCCGGATAAGTTTACGTTCTTGAGCGTTCTTGGTGCTTGCTGCCATGCCGAAGAAGCTCAAGAAATCCACGCCCGGGTGGTCTCCTGCGGGCTAGAAATGGACGTGATGGTGGCGACTCAGCTCATCAGCGTTTATGGGAAGTGTGGAAGAGTTGCAGAGGCCCGTCGTGTGTTTGAGAAAGTTTGCTGGGAAGACGCTGTTGGCTGGAACTCCATGCTCGCTGCTTATGCCCAGAACGGGCTTCCAGATCAAGCGCTGGCTCTCTACTGGGCTCTGAATCAGGCTGGAGTTTCTCCCGATGAAGCGACCTTTGTGAGCCTTTTGGACGCCGCCGCTGCTTTGTGCGCGCTCAAGGTGGTGTTGGAGATCCATGCACAGGTTTCTTCGCGGAGGATTCAGTCTCACATCGTCGACACGGCTCTCGTTTTTGCTTATGGAAAATGCGGCCGCCCAATGGATTCGAGAAAGGTGTTTGACAGCACCAACGGAGCAGTAGTGACACATTGGAATGCTATGATCGAGGCCTACTCACAAAACGACATGGAACGCGAAGCCATCCAACTTTTCAAGTATATGGACCTGAAAGGAATCAAGCAAGATGAAGTCAGCTTTATAAACGTCATCGGTGCCTGTTCTACTCTCGAGGATCTAGCGGAAGGTGAAAGGCTGCACCAGAGGATTGTCGACATCTATCACAAACAAGATCGAGTACTGGGAACCGCACTGATCAACCTTCACGGCAAGTGCGGGAACTTGGCTCAGGCTCGGTCGCTCCTAGACTCGATGCCATCCAAAGACGTTGTGTCCTGGAACACGATGATAACGTCCTACGCCAGGTACGGCCACTCGAAAGCAGCACTTGAACTGTTCGAGACAATGGTGTCATCCACAACGTCGAGCTTGCGGCCGAGCTCGGTTACTTACGTTGCGGTGCTCGGTGCGTGCTCGGATTCGGGTGCCTTGACCGCTGGGAGGAGAATCCACGAACACATTCTAGCGAGCAAGGCAGAGTGGGAGCTTCCAGTCGGGAACGCTCTCATTAGCATGTACGGGAAGTGTGGAAGCGTGGAGGATGCAAGGCTGGTATTCACGGCGATGAGAGAAAAGAGCCTGTTCTCGTGGAACAGCATGCTGGCCGCGTACACCCAGAACCATCAAGGCAGCGCAGCGGAAGCGTTTGATCTCGGGAGGGAGATGGTCCTCCACGGCATCAAGCCCAACGAAGCGACTTTCGTCAGCATTCTCTACGCTTGCAGCCATGCAGGCCGGTTTGACGAAGCTTACGTCCAGTTCGTCGCCATGGAAAGCGACCACGGTGTGAGGCCGGTTGCCGAGCACTATGGCTGCATGGTGGATCTGTTTGGGAGGCTGGGATGGCTGGCGGAGGCCGAGCATGCCGCCAAGAATGCGCCGAAGGGTGGCGATATCGTCTCGTGGATGAGTGTTTTGGGAGCTTGTAAGATCCATAGCGACGATGCTCGAGCCAAGCAAGTGGCAGAGAAAGTTTTCCAGGTTTCCAGAAGTAGTCTTTCTATAAACAACTAGCTCCGGAAGGTAAGGTTTTTAACTGTACTTTTTAACTCGTGCTGACACGAAACTCTTGTTTTTCAGGGAAGAAGAACAAACGCAGCCGCCTCTTCTCTCTCTCTCTCTCTCTCTCGCTCTCGCTCCGGAATGGGTACCAAAGGGGATGCGCTTGCTTCTTCGAAGCTCAAGATTGAAGTTGGCAAACAACTATGGCTGGCGGTCCCGATGATCGGTGTGAACCTGGTGCAGTTCAGCCGGACTATAGTGTCCGTAATGTTCGTGGGTCATTTAGGGGAGCTCGAGCTTTCCAGCGCTTCCATCGCCTCTTCCTTCTGCGTCGTCACTGGCTACAGTCTCCTGGTAAGCTTGTTTCCATCTTTTCCCCCCAACCAAGCCGAAGTGTTTTGGGCTCTTTTTATTCAGATGGGACTTGGAAGCGCTCTGGAAACACTGTGTGGACAGGCTTATGGTGCCAAGCAGTACCACTTGCTGGGAGTGTACATGCAGAGAGCAATGATCCTCCTCAACATCGTTTGCTTGCCAATCGCGGTGATGTGGTATAACATGGAGCACGTACTAGTCTTCTTCAAGCAGGACCCTGATATATCCATGAAAGCTGGGATATATGCTCGGTACATGATCCCTGGTTTGTTCGCACTGGCTTTTCTTCAGCCGCTGGTGAAGTTTTTGCAGTCGCAGAGCAAAGTCCTTCCCATGTTTCTGTGCTCGGCGGCGGCATCCATCGTCCACGCGCTGCTCTGCTGGCTCTTCATCTTCAAGTTGGGAATGGGAAACACCGGAGCAGCAGTGACCGTAAGCTTCTCTTACTGGCTTAATGCTGTTCTCCTGGTGGCTGTTGTTGTAATGACGCCTTCGGCCAGAGAGTGCTGGCATGGATTCTCCGCGCAGGCTTTCGAGGGCTTCATCGAGTTTCTCAAGCTCGCCATCCCGTCGGCAGTCATGGTCTGGTAAGTCTACTTTTTTCAAATGACCCGGACTGATATTTCTTTTGTTGTGCTGTAGCTTTGAGTGGTGGTCATTTGAAGCTCTGGTCCTCCTGTCCGGGCTACTGCCAAATCCGCAGCTGGACGCATCCGTGTTTTCAATCATGTGAGTGATGTCTCTTTCTTTCCTTCTTGTTTATTATGTGGCTTTTTGACAGCCTGAACACGATCGCGACATGCTATATGATTCCCAGTGGCATAGGTGCTGCGACAAGGTACTTGTAAACAAAGCCCCTCGTTTATATTCTAAGGAGAACATTCATATCGTCTGCAGCACAAGAGTTGCCAACGAACTCGGGGCTGGGCGTGCTGCTCCAGCTCGCTTTGCATTTCTCGTATCCATGGGACTTGCAGTGATGGATGCAGTTATTATCTCGCTAATAATCGTCTCGTTGCGCAACGTTCTCGGGAAAGCCTACAGTAACGAAGCAGAGGTGGTGGCAGAGGTTGCCGAAATGGTTCCTCTGCTTGCTGCTGTTATCGTCATGGACGCATTGCAAGGCGTCACCTCAGGTACCTTTGAAGCATTTCAATTTTTCGAAGTTTTCTTGGGGCCTTCTATGTTCTTCAGGAGTAGCAAGGGGATGTGGCTGGCAAGCACTCGCTGCATTTGTAAACCTGGGGGCCTATTACGCGGTTGGACTGCCATTGGGATGCACTCTGGCATTCCACTTTGGACTCCTGGGAAAGGTAAACTTATTGGGCTGATCAAGCGTATATAATTGTGTGGACGTTTATCTTTGGTACAGGGGTTTTTGATTGGTCTCCTGTGTGGAGTCACCCTTCAGGCGGCATTTCTCTTGTTTATTTCTGTTTTGACAAACTGGACACAGATGGTATTACTTGTTTTTTTCTTTTTTCTGTTACTAATGTGTTGCAATCCAGGCGGAAGCAGCCATCAAAAGAGTGGAAGCTCAAGAAATTATAAGGTTGTTAGAATAACTCTACTTTATTGTTTTAGAATTTGTGTATACAAGAAAATCTAGAAGTTGTCTTCCAGATTAAAACTATTAAAATTATTTTAAAATTAAAGTTAAATATAGTTAATTTTCTTAACTCTGGTTTAATATTAGTTTTGAATCAACTAAAATAATAGGAAAAATTATTTATATGAATATTTGTTAATAATACTATTAGTATGTTGTAACGAATATATATATATATATATATATATATATATATATATATATATATATATATATATATATATATATATCACTAGCAAGGAATGGATTAATAAAAATTAGGATTCAAAGATGTTTTAATTAAAAATAATATTATAAGTATTCGTAAATTCTTTCATGTGATGAAGTGAAAGACTTGTTAAAAACATGCTAGTAATTTTTAAAGATTGTCAATCAAGTTTATCTATACTATTTATAATTTGTTTATGGTGAATAATAAGATTGTGTATAAAGATTTTGCAAGTTTGTTTCTAGTCTTCTTGCTCCCTCCGTCTTTGACATGCATTTAATGTGACATTCTTGAACTTGAGACAATTTTAAAAACAAATTAAATATAATACTGACATTACTAATCATGTCCAATTAGAGCACTACTGATACAGTAGATAAATAAAATTAAAAACAAGCTCACCCAAAAAAAAGGAGAGTTCTTGTCTTGAATTACATACTATTGCATTAATAAATAAGGGCTCTATAACTCTAACTTATAATACTACATCACAATATGTATATAAAGATGTCTTTTGACTTGGAAGAATTTCTTGGTTGATCATTGTAGTCTATCAATAAGTGCCTAAAAGAGCAAGGAAGAAAAAAATATAACACCTTTTAGAAATGTATAAAATATAAGAATTTTTCAAAGAAGCTATAGAAGGACCACAATTAAAATTGTTGTGCACATGCTAAGGAGCAAGAAGACACACAAAACAATGCTATAACTATGAGCTTATGTAAAGGATTGTTGACAAAGGGTTTTATTTTCTAAAACAAATATAATCAAGTAACCAATGTTATCACAACTTTCTATAACTTAAAAAAATATTTGGAAAATTTAGAGCAATTTAGCTCCTTTTCCATACTCCTCTCCTAGAAGAACTTTCCAGCCCCTTGACAAATGTTAATTTCTCTTCACAATACCAAACACATCTTTGTTCAGCATCAATGACTTCATATATTATATCTTTGCAAGTTTGTTCCTCATGATTTATGCCCCTAGAATCCATCCTTACAAAAATTTAGCACTACATTAACAACCTATGCAGAAACTAAAGAGCTTTTTCCAATGTCTTTGAAACTTGAGTCATTTAATGTTTAAGATTTGTCCTCTTTTCATCTTTAACTCAAGAGTCAAGACAATAGCTTCAAGAATTGATGGTAAAGAGGTAGTAGAAACTACACATAGAAATACACATTAGTTCCTATTAGATTTTAAAGATCTTGAAGTTAGGAATAAAAAACAAACTAAAAAGCTTTGGCGGACTGTCAAAAGTTTTATTAGGAGGACGCAAAACGGGGGGTTTTTAGCACCTCAAAGGCTAGCCTCTGGCAACTCCTACCCGTTACTCCATGCAGTTTATGTTGGCTGGCATTATCCTGCACTGGATACCACATTGCAACTTACTTTCTGAAATTTATTCAAGTTTGCAATTATTATTGTTAGCTTATAACTCATCGAGAGCATGATTTTTGTTCTAAACAGGAAATTTCTTGTCACCACCACAATAATTTTACACTATATATCTATGCTGTAAAGAATGTTCTTTATTTGAATTTTATAAAAACACATTTGCACTCCTAGGAAAAACTTGTTCTAAGCACTATAATACTTTAGAAACTCCACTTACAAAAAGACAAGTTTACTAGATTTCTTTTATAAAAGATTAATGGTAATTTGTTTTGTAAGTTCTTTTGCATTTCTAGAAAGATTAACTAATAGTTTCATGTTACTATTGATGAGCGCTTTACTTACAGCATCAAAGATCTTTATTTATATACTAAGTCCAAGTGATGAGAGCTAGTTCTTGAATGACAGCTTTAGTAAGTTTTCTTATACGAAAAAATCAGATATGATCATATCAACATTAAAAATTAAAGCTTCATACTTAAATAATAGCCAATATTTATAAAAACAGAGTGATTAGAAAAGAATAGTTTGTAGAATTCTTTCACCTTATTATCAAGTTTGTTTCTCAAGATGTCAAGTGACTACAAACTTTTCCATTTATAATGAAAAAAATCAATGAGATTAAAGTAGTTGAAGTTTGGGATTTATATCTTTTAGTTAGGTAAAGACCCAATTTACTTTTTTAAAATTCTGAAGATTAGCAAATATTGTAAGACAACAAACCCAGGAAGAAAAATTCCTTTACCTCCAGAATCTAGGTTTCTTTCATGAAAGGCATAACTAAATCTTCAAAATAATAATTTAAGATAGCCAAGACATAGCTTATATAATGCTTTTTATTGTCAATGAGAGGTTTAGCAACTTGGAGAGACTGCTAAAAGTCATACTCTTAGCAAAATAAAAGGAATTTCTACCTAGATTGAAAATGAAATAAAATCTCATTAGTGCTTTAGCCTTTCTTTATATATCCCACATCCTAATAAATTAAAAATGTTGTGGATTGTTAGTGAAATAGAGTTGTTGTCATGAGATTATAACTTTGATGGATATGTGTTGTATTGTTTGTCACCATTCTAGAACTTGTTCAGCTGTTTAACTCATTGTTCTACAAGTCGATAAAACACTTGGTGTTACTCATTATAGCAATGGTCATAAAAGTTAATCTTGCAATTAATTTATTCCAAAGTTCCATTCCATGGTTATCCTATTATAAATTATCATAGAGTAAAAAGTGAAAATTACATGTGCTACAAAGATTCTCAAACCCATCACAAAACTTTTAAATCCATGGTTTAACCTTTTGAACTTCACAAACCTCATCTAGAGAAGATAAATCTAGTTTCACACTTTACAAAAACTGAATATTAAGTATAATAACTATCAACAGTATGAAAAAGAAAGAATGTTAGGATCAATTATAAAACTCCTTAGACAATGAACACTCTTGAAGTTATATATTTAAAGCTTCAAAGCCCATTAAATAATATAATCATTAAATTCTTTTATTTGGACAATGAAGTGACAATAATATAATTGCTCTCCAACAATGTAAAAAAAAACAATATAAATATGCATAAAACTTTTCAAAACCCCAAATTTTTACTAAACACTTCGAGTAGTTCACTTGTTAATTACAATATATGGCTATTATATATAATGAGATAATGCTAACTAAATACATTTATACTCTTGTGTCAACACACTTCTAAAACTAATTTCAAAAATATCCATATATAAAATAAAGAGTCAAGCATAGTTAGAATATTTAAAAAACTAAAGGAGTTGTTAACACTTTTTTGAGATTTGTCAATATCCACTTACAATTTTAAATAAAAGATGATGTTGATGACTTCAATAATTCTTGCAATAGTGTAATATATTAGAAAAATAATTAATAAAATATATGAAATATTGCATGTTACTAAGGAAGTGCTACAAATCATTCATACACTTCAATATAAGGAATTTCAAACCAACCTTAAATTTGTTAAAATAAATTTGCAAACCATTGCAAGAAATATGATACTTAAGATAAACTATGTCTTTAGACCCAAATATGCATTTATACTGCTTTAACTTCAAATCAAATTCCCATAACCAATTTAACAACTTATGGATATTATGAACATACTCCTCCCACATCCTCAATATATCATTGATGAAATTAATAGTCACCTTTGATATATTGAGAGAACCTCATCCATTATCCACTCAAAAGTTAATAGACAACTAAATAGGCAAACTAACAACTTTGCTCTAAATGATCCAAAAGATTGATAGTGTGAGGAAGAGGGTGTACATTTGGGATAGTCACAGTTTAACAAATGTTAATTGATGTAAAATTGAATACTTACATCAAGCTTTGTTAAAAGATAAATTTCACATGCCTAAAGACTCTAAAACTTTTATATAACCCTTTTTCTCAATATTTTTTTGATTAAGATCTTGATCTCCTTTAGTGATTAATGCCAAATAAGAATCTAAATCAAATAAGCATCCTTAGTTGAAATAAATCTTGGCCCTAAAAGACATGTCAAAGTCAAAATGACCAACATACTCTTATTGCACAAAAATCTTCTAAGGGATCTAAAAAGGGAATAAAAAAGCAAAACAAAAAGATAGTAGGTAATAATGGAAAGGTAAAATTGATGAAGCAAAAGTAAAAATAGATTAACAAAATAAAATAAAAGTGAAAGGAATAAAAGAGATATAAAAATTGTTACACGTTGCATGTAGTAATGTTTGGTTTGCTTAATAGTAGTTTTATTATTACTTATTAATCCAATTGATCAAATAAAGTTTATAATTATAAGCATGTTTGTAATTTATAAACACAACATTAATCTTATTTCATATCAACCTTCTTAATGTGTGTGCAGTGCAGAGCTATGTAATTTTTTGTGCCAAGTAGCGCACAGCATGCAGTACTCACCGGGGCCTGAGTCCTTGGAATGCGCTCTCATCAAAATGGATGAGATTCTGTTTGATAAGATTGCCTTCTCAACCATAAGCATGGCTCTCAAGCTGGTAAGCTCTTGGAAAGTTTTCGTTCTCACTTTCTTGGTTATTTGGTTTACGTATCCCTTGGCATCAGTACATCCAGGATTACAAAGCAGGACGGTTTAGAGTTCACTCAGGGGTGATCGATAAGAGGCCTGGTGCCAATCCATTTGATCCTCAAGGCTTCATTCTCTGAGACTACCTTTCAGGAGAGTTTTGTTTCAAAAACAGCAGGAAAAATTACCAAGGCTATTTGATCTTTTTGTTTTGTTTATTCTCTTGGATTATCACTCATTATTCCACTGTTCCCAGGAAGAACAAAGGTTCTTGGGGTTGTTTGGTTTTATGGCATTTTTTGATAGATTTAAATATTTCTTCCTTTTGCCTTATTTGTTTAAATTTTCCAAAACCCGAAAACCTTTTGGGTTAAACTCTGCCGCGTGGCATTTTGGACGGTGTAGATTAAGGGCCATGTCTTTAAATCAGGGTAAAGGATGATGGCGAGCACTTTTGTCGAGATGCACGGCGGTATGCCAGTCATCAAGGAGCTGATAGTTGACAATGACGAGCTTATGGAGGCTTTGGCCGAAGCTGGCGAGGCAAGCAAGAAAAGAGAGCGAAAGGAGGAAGACAAAGATGGGCAACCCCTCAAGAAGGTAAGGAAAGAGGAACCCTGCAAGGATCAAGGGCAAACAATGGCAAGTACTCTTGTGGAGATGCATGGCGGTATGCCCGTCATCAAGGAGCTGCTAGTTGACAACGACGAGCTCATGGAGGCTTTGGCCGAAGCTGGCAAGGCAAGTAAGAAAAGGCAGCGCGAGGAGGACTGCAAAGATGGCCAACCCCTCAAGATGGTAAAGAGAGATGATGCCCGAGAGGAACCCTGCAAGGATCAAGGCAGGTCCAGGGGCCCTATAATCATGAGGATCAAGCTGCACAAGAAGGGAGATGCAGTCGTCAAAGAACCCTGCAATGATCACTGCAAAGATCAAGTCGCGAGGATCAAGCTCCACAAAGAAAACAAGGAAAGCAGTAGCGCTCTTGTAGAGGAGATGTCGAAACCCATCATCGCAAACGAGGGCAAGAAGAATATTCCAAACAAGACAAAACCTCCAATTGCCAGGAGCGAGACAAAGCCTCCAATTGCTAAAAGCGAGATAAAAGCGCCAATCGCTAGCAGCGAGACAAATATCGCTAGGAGTGAGACAAAGCCGCCAATCGCTAGGAGCGCGACAAAGACAATGGCAAGGGCAATCAAGCCTTGCAACATGGCAAAAAAGGCGTCACAGCAGCAGAGGAGTCATAAGGAGCTTGAGACGAGCGCTAGCATGAAAATCGAGTGTGCGCCAGTGAAGAAGGTGCTCAATGTTAGGTGCTTGAACGTGCCATTGGGTGATGCTGTGAAGAGACGAGATGCCCCCGTTCACTATCTCGATTTTGGTGTTGGTGACGGCTGCGCTGCTCGTTCCACAGCTCCAAAGATCAAGTGGAACCCCATGCGCTCCTCCACTCACGCATGATTTGCAACAACTTCGTTAAGATTAAGATAAGAACAGAATTTTTTTAGTAGAACAAATTTGTCTTGATTAATTTGTGCAAATCAAAGAATATAGTTTTTTTTTCCTCCCATGATAATATTACCTGGACGCTGCAAAGAACACCGACAACATAAAGCTAGCCTCTTCAAACAAGACCGAGTGTGTTAGTGCTGCATTCTGGCTGAAGAAAAACTTCCAAAACAAAAGCTAAACCATCACTCCTCTTCAAAAAAAATAAAAATAAATATAGTGTCCCCCCCTCAGTACCAATGAAAAACAAAAAAAGAAAAAAGAAAAACGAGGAAAACCAAAAGACAAAAGAAAAAAAGAAAAGAGTAAAACGCTTTGCTCTCTTACGTTACCTCCATGGAACGCTGGATGGAATGCTGCTAGAAGTGTCACTGTGATCCTCTATTCTAAGCCGCCGGAGGAAAGAGCTAGCTACTGTGATCAGCTATGGAAGGATATGGCCTAAAGCGAGCGTCTGGATTCCCTCCTCTCTGGGATTGTCTATTGCCTGCTCCATAGTTCGCACCATAGCCTCCTCCATTCCCTGTTCCATCACCTGTTACTCCACTGTTTCCCATCCTTCCGCCATAATTCAATCCAACACCGCCACCACCACCGCCACCATTGCCACCGCTTCCACCACCACCGCTGCCACTCCCACCAACGCCGCTATATCCATCTACACTCCCAGCTCTCCAGGTGTTGCCCAGATAACTAGAGTATGCATCTGCATAACTCGAGCCATAGCTACCTGCATTACCACCACTGCCACCACTGTATCCTCTACTGTTATTCCCATATCCTTGCCCACCAAAGCCAGCAGCAGCACTGCATACCCCGTGTCGCTACTATAACCATAGCCACTCCCGCTATACCCCGGACTCATCACAGCATTCCCCTGTCCGCCACCTCCGGAGCCACCCCATCCAGCATTCCCATATCTGCTCATATTACTCCCACTGCCTCCATATCCACTGGAACCAGCAGCTCCACCATATCCCAGAGCACTGCCACCACCCCAAGCGTTCCATCCACCTCCGCGGCCAATGATAGAATCAAAAAGAATATATTAAAAATGGTTTAAGAAAGTTTATAAATTATAAACATGTTTATAAAGTATAAATACAAGATTAATATAAATGAATAACAACCATTAGATAGTAGAATATCCTAGAATATTCAAGCATATTCTAGGTATATCCATTACTATCTGCAAACCAAAAAATATAAAATAAAGGGGATAATAATTAAAATTATATTTGACATAATTGCTGCAATCAATCTATACTAAAGATGAGGTTAAAAACTCCATTTGTAATGATTGAAGTTTAAGTTCAAAATCACTTACTATCATGAATGTGATTGCAAGTATCAAAAATTACCTATCAGTTAATCCTTTTGGATATTCTTTCTTTAATGCTACAATGGCAGAAGGTTGGTATTATTGGTTCTTTTTTTAGCCCCTCTTGTTCAAGTGTTAATAAATTGGGCTTAGCATTTATACTTAGCCAAATGAACATAAGGTAGGAACTCTTATGTGTTTCTTGCTAAAGATACTTGGCCTAGCTTTTAATTCTCTTTTGCTTTGTTTTACACTGGTTTAACAAGTATCTGTGAGACACAAATCCCTAAGCCCCAAAGTGGAGTTAAGAAGGTGCCATATGGTAGTTGCTAAAGTGGAAGCTAAATAAGAGTAATATGTTTAGACTAAAAAACTCTTACTCAAAATGTTAATAGTGGGAATGAAATTCCCAACTCTAACACTTAAGTGCTAAAAGAACAAGCACAAAGTGATTAATAAGTAAACCTCTAGAAAAGGGATACAAGAGGATCAATATATAACACATGAAAATGTCAAGACCGAGTCCAAAATAGACCCAAGATACACCCGAGATAAGGTTTGAGAAGGAGTTCGAGATGGACCCGAGATGAAATCTGAGAAGGAGTTCGAAATGAACCCAAGATAAAGTCTGAAAAGGAGTTTGAGATGGACTTAAGATGGAATTGAGATGGAGTCTAAGATGGAGCCCAAAGTTGAGTCTGAGAGGGGGACCGAGACTAAAACCAAAACCAGGCCCGAGTCTGAGTTTGAGTCCGAGCTTGAGGGTAAAAGCCCAAAGTGATCATCTCCCAGACCTTTGAGGGTTTGGTGAGCTCCAAAAGTACAGTAGAAGGAGGACTCTAGCTTTTGAAAGCTATCCCACTTGTCCGTCCATATTAGGCATAACTAACCAACCTAAGGTATAGTTTTAGCTTTCACTTGTGTGTTTATCCTTGTTCTACATCTGGTTTGGGTCTAAACCCAAGTTCCACACCATGCTAGTTGGTGGAGTACTCATATCCTCGCGTTAGACCACTAGAATGCTAAAATTGCAATAGACTCTATTTAGCTCTATTTGGCGTGTTGGTTCTGGCATTGGGATGTTAAATGCTCTAGGATTGTTCTAACTCATTTCGTGCTCCTGTCCCTTTGCTTTTTGGGGTATATGCTCAAGAGTTGCTCTATGCTTTGATTCTTTCACTTTCTAACTCTATGCTTAGGAGTTTGGCTCCTTTCTTTCATTCAATGGCTGAAGGTTTGAAACCCAAGTTCCACACTACTGTTCTTGGACATGTGGCATGTGGCATATGGCATGTGACACATGGCACATTGAGGGTTTAAGTTTCACTTCATAGTTATCCTATGGTAAATCATTATAGGATAAAGGGTGAAAACCATGTATGCTACACCTATATATACAACAAAATTTATTTTATCTCACACATACCATAGAGAATCAAGACTAGCTCTACACCATAATGCAAATATAGAAGACAACATGTGACAATAGATCAAGTTATAAGAGATAAACTCAAACCTATATCAACTAATATAAAGAGGAGAACAAAGGATTTTTTGTCATAAAATTAGCTTAGAAAGTGAATATTGGTGTCAAATAAACCTTTTGATGATACTTCTAAAAGAAAGATATTTATATAAAGACCCTTCATTATTTATATAACTTCTTATTTCCCAAAAAAATCTACATGTCAAAACTTTCCATTGCAATAATACCAACAAGATACTAAAGTCTCCACCTAAGAAATAGAAAATATCAATTTAGGAAATGCCAACAATACTAATGTGAAGCCAAGTTATGGCTAACTTCATCACATGTCTAATAGTAAATATCACAACTATAATTATATCTTTATCTTTATTCTTGAATATAAATAACAACAACATTAACATCTATTAGAACATGATCATTTCCTATAGAAAGTGGGGCTAAAGCACATACAGAGGTGATGTTTCATAACATTATACCAATTAAAAAATATCACTAAGGGTGTTACAGTAAGTGTATACACAAGTCTCACAAGTTTTGATAAGATGTCACCCACAACATGCCCAACTTAATTTACTCCAATATATTCAACTCAACACTATACAAGAAATTCTAGAATCAAATACTAAATTACATAACTAGCTTCAATGACCCTTAACAAAGACAATACAATTGCTAAAATGCATTGTCATAATTATTAACATGTCCAAATGTGTGTTTAAAGATGTCTAAAAGAATGTTTTAATTTACACAAGTGAATGCACTTAAACTATTGTATATATGTTTGAAGATATCTAAGAGAAGGTTTCAATCCACACAAGTGAATGCACTCAAACTATTGTATTATTAGACATATGTAAGCTTCTAACTTTGGACATCCCAGAATGAACCACTTCTCAAATTCATAACCCTAAATATCACAAAATCCTTAATAGATTGAAAAAAAGGGTGCACTTTTATTCATGAGCCCTTTTCTTTTATATTTGAACCCCATGAATTGTCTCTTAAATTGTTCTCTTTGGTTGCTTATAACATAATATAATATATTTATGCTATCCCTTGAAGACATATAGGAAATTCATGCAAATGCCAATATCATCTTAAAAATGATAAATAGCAATCATCATAAAGTGATTGAACTAATGGTACATATCATCCCCAAGATTTCTAAAGAAAAAATCTAACTAAATATGAGGATTAAGAGCAAAAGAAAAAGAAGTTGCACCATGTGTTATAAATACTACTATTAACTAAGTCTGATTGTTTAACTACAACTGCATAATATCAAGCAATTTCACTAACAGTTACTCCAATATTAGAGGAGGAGGATTCTATTGTAAAGGAGGAATATATTACTTTACAATGAAAATAAACAGAAAAATGAATAAAAAATAAAAGAGAAGAAATGAAAAAGCTATAAGAACAAGAGAGATCAAGATGATGCAAAAATTAAATCTAAACCAAAAGCTTAAATCCAAGCAATTCTTAGCAAGTGTGCATATTTAATTAACCCCCTAAGTGATTGATTTAAATTGAAATTAATCTAATAACTATCAAAATCTCATTATGCAAGATGTACACCTGGACCTAATAATCTAAAAATTTTACTTGGTTTTTATATAAGTACTTTTTTCTAAAGCAATGCTAACATTAATCTAAATTAAATAGTAATTTAATATATTTAATTTTGAAAGCTATAATTACTATTATATAATTCCTTTATCAGAAAATATTTTATGTAAAAATTAAAAAATTTTGCTGCACATTGTATGCAGCAATACTTAAGTTTATGGTAGACAAAACTAGATTATATTAGGAAGTGTTTAGGAAAGTTTATAAATTATAAAAACAAAATGAATAACAACCATTAGATGGTAAAATATTCTAAAATATCCAAATATATTCTAGGTGTATCCACTATGCTATAGGTTTGCTTAAGCAAAGAAAAATAATTAATAAGTTTGCAAATGTTATAAATTGCATTGATAAGTAAAATAAAATCCTACTTATTTTCTACTAGTAATTCATGCAATAAGAAAATAAATCCATATTTTAATAATATTATACTTGTAAGTGCATAGAATATAGAAATGGAATATAAAATTGTATATATTACTTAGCCCAAAAACCCTGAACTTAGATATAGGAGCAAGTGTTTTGGATTGAAACCAATTCAAAAATCCCACTACACTAATATTAGTAGATGGCATTGTAGCCATATGCTAATATTAAGATATGGCACTGTAGCTGTACACTTGGACCTCATATCCCTAATTTTTAAAATTTTAATTTAATTTTAAAAAATATATAATGTTATTCTTTTATAAATTATTCTAAAATAAAGTAAAAGTAAATAAACAGGATTGATCTAGATGCTATACAAAATCAAAATTTTAGAAAAATTACCTCAATTAATACTACTAAAAAACTACTTGATTTTAAATTTTGACTTATCATTTTTACTAAGTATTTGATAGGTTTCTTTCTTGAGCCACATTTTTAAAAGATGCAACATCTTAGAAAACACATAAAAATTTATGCTAGTGATAACATGTTCTGTTGTATAAAAGGGCACACAATATAATCTTCTATGTCAAAAAACAAATATGATAAAATAAAGTAAATAAATAATCTTTAAAATTAGCTAAAATAGTATAAATAAAAGTTGAATACTAATTTGACATAATCAAATATCACTCTCTAATATCATGCACCCCACAATTATTAGCATTAAAAAATAACTCTAACACTTTATAATTTGCTAATATTGAATCTAATAAAGGTAATAAAAATACCAGTCTGGAAGCTAGCAAGCAATCTACTAGGAAGGCTCCAGAGACTGGATGTACATGGAGAGGAGAGTACCCAAAGTTGTTAGAACTCTCCTTTAGACTACAAAAATATATCTATAACGTGGTCAGCTGCTGCTAGGAAATTCACTTGATATTCAGTCGAAAGAATATAGAAGCTTCCTCCACTAGAGGGGCAAGTCGTAGGCGTGTATGACAGGGTTTCTTGCTCCAAAATATCCGGTCCAGATTCCACTGGAAATTTGAAAGGCCGCCCACACGGCGTAAAAGCACATATAGCGTGGAACTCAAGTCGTAAATCGTAATCACTGGAGCTGGCGAATTTTCAAAATAATCAGAAAACGTTGCAACAGATGTCTGAGCCCGGGTTCGAAATCGTAATCACTGGAGCTGGCGAATTTTCAAAATAATCAGAAAACGTTGCAACAGATGTCTGAGCCCGGGTTCGAACCGGGGACCTCTAGTGTGTGAGACTAGCGTGATGACCAACTACACCACCCAGACTTACATGCTCCCCTACCTATTCTTAAGGTTCTAGAATAGAAGATATTTGTGCTCTTTTTATAAAAGATCCAGCAAGGATGGAATTGATTGATGGAAGCTCCCAGTTGGATTGGAGGGGAATTGATTGGCAACAGTGTGTCTTGTGCTGAGAAGAGGAGGCAAGCACCCTGCTACACTGGTGGATTGACAGGAGAGCAAACTTTTATCATCATATCATTCAAGCAGAAAGAGCAGCAGAGCAGCTGGTCAGGTCAGACCATCTGTCCCCAAGAAATATCTTCAGCAGAGAAAAGAGTTTAAATAGGAGTTTTGGGCAGGAAATCCTCCTAGCCTGGGAGAAGAGCAGCAGAGCATTTGTTTGACAAAGAAGATGAGTGAAGAGAATAACAGAAGACAATGGTGCATGGCAGCAACAATCTTGTGACAGTGCCAAAAACCATTCTATTCCCTTGGAAGCATTGCACATTAATTCCTTGTGGGTGGGCTGTTGTGGGGTGTGATCTCTCACATTTGAGGGACCACCAGAAATTCTGGCATGGGCTAGCTTGCAGTGCAGCAAAAACATCTCCCAGCCCTAAAGTTTTTGAGCTCGTGTTTCTTAACAGATGCTAGCTTTCATTCACTCTGCCTCTTTCCTGGGGTTGCTTGTTTCCCCTCAAGTTTTTTTACTGGCCCTGAATTGATTGATTGATTGATTGATTGTGATGTGTAAAGCTTGCATTGGAGCGATGAAGCACAACATCGCCCACACAAAAAAATGCAAAAGAAAAATAAAATAAGAAAAGGTGTTTTTGCATATTCTGGAACTTTCAAAAAGGCTGGGCAATTAGCAGCCGCCATATCTCCATTCTCTGCCACAGCCAAATCTCTTGCCGGTCGCCGTTCGAGCAAAATAGAAACATGTGATGCAAGCGATGCAAAAGAAATTACGAACTAAAACGATTTTAAAACTCGGAAAAGAGAGAGAGAGAGAGAGAGAGAAAAAGATTGTTTGGACATGTGAGTGACACGATCATGAATCGTCCGTGCAGTATACGATTATGAAGTTGAAATTAGGCACACACATCCATCCCAAGTTCTTCGTGTTCTAGGTAGAGAGAGAGATGCTAGTGAGATAGCATACCTAGTTCTTTCAAATAGTTTTCTTTTTTTCTGTGTTGATCGTCCTGTTCATCCAAGGGCAGAAGAGATGGCTGGAGCGATTCCAATGCCGGGAGTAAATCTCAGTGGCAGCTCCAGATCTCGTTTTGGTGCCAAGCTCTTCACCCGCGGGATCGTCAAGGCGGCTATGGTGACCGACACAAAGCCCAACATCACCGACGAATTCGACAGTCCACACGACAAGAAGAAGCTCAAGATCAATGGCAATGGCAGCTTCCGCGAGAGAATTCCCGGCAAGAGCAGGATCCCGCCTCCAAATTCCTCCTGGGACGAACGAAAAGAGGAAGAAAAAGAGGAGGAAGAAGAAAAAGTTCCCACAAGCATCCACGACTACATGGAGCAGTCACTGGAGCTGATTAAATGCGCCGATGGCGGCCCTCCTCGCTGGTTCTGTCCTCTCAATTCGCCATCGCCATCTTCTTCTTCTTCGTCGTCCTCCAAGATTTTGGCAGATTCTTCTCCACTGCTGCTCTTCGTTCCAGGTACTACTTGCTCAGATTTTTAACGGAATGAGAGGCTGTACTTTCATTCCGTTTAAAAACTGGTTCCTTGACTGACTTTGGTTTCTAGCGTTGTGATTCCAGGCATGGATGGCACTGGCCTTGGTCTCATCCTCCATCACGAAACACTAGCACCGTATGTCTCTCTTGATCCATAAACCAAAAAACTCTCTCTCTCTCTCTCTCTCTCTCTCTCTCTCTCTTCTGCTCGATCATCTGAGAAAAAACTTCTCTTTGAATTCCAGGCTGTTTGAGGTGAGATGCCTCCACATTCCAGTCATGGACCGCACTCCCTTCGAAGGTAGAAACTTTTTTTCTTCTTTGCTTTCGAAGCTTTTTTCTACTTTTTGTCTTTTGACGCTTGAAAAATGTTCATATTTTCCTTGAACTTTAGGTTGCCTTTGGTTTCGTTTTTTCCAGGACTGCTGGAGCTAGTGGAAGGCGCAGTCAAGGCGGAGCACGGACTCCATCCAGGCAGGCCCATTTTTCTCGTGGGTGATTCGTTTGGAGCTACATTGGCGTTGGCGGTGGCTGCACGGAATCCTTCGCTCGATCTCGTCCTCATCCTTGTCAACCCTGGTAAGACAAGTTTAAAGAAAAAACCAGTTGTTTTTTTCCTTCCTTTGAATCGATCTTTTTCCTTTTTTTCGTTCCAGCCACCTCCATTCAAAGATCTCCGCTTCAACCTCTATTTCCAGTCTTGGATTTAGTTCCCGAGGATGCGTTCCACTATGTTCCATACCTCCTCAGCTTCACAATGGGTACGATCCAAGCTTTGTTTTACAAATTAATCTTTTTGTCTCTTTCAGGTGATCCTGTTCGCATGGCTTCTGCCAAAATCCCAAAAGACTTACAGCAGCCATTTGAAAGATCACAGAAAGTTGCCGACTCTTTGGTCGATATGCTTCCAACACTACCGGTGAGTTCCTCCTCGAAAGTTTGTGGACCTTCGCGAGTTTGATTTTGATATTTTCTCTTGCGAATGCAAGGGCTTGGGCCGAATAATTCCCAAGAGCTCGCTCGGCTGGAAGCTAAAACTCATCCGGGCGGGGGCCTTGTACGCAAACTCGAGGCTGCATGCCGTCAAGGCGGAAGTTTTGGTTCTCGCAAGGTTTGGTTTAATCAAGTTGACGTTTTCTTTTATATATCCTCCTTTTTTTTTTCTGTAGCATGAAAGACCAGATGCTGCCAAGCGCTGAGGAAGCGAAGCGATTGAAAGCTGCTCTAAAGAATTGTAAAGTCCGAATTTTCAAAGACAGCGGCCACACGCTACTTCTGGTTTGTCCCGTTTGTTTTCTAACACTTTTCGTGCTTTGAAACTGATAGAGCTTGACAGGAAGATGGTCCCAGCTTGGCTACCACCATAAAATCCGCGCTGATGTATAGAAGATCAAAAGAGCGAGACGTTGTCAAAGACTACGTTTTGCCTACCAAAGAGGAGTTTCATCGACAATATGAAAGCACAAGGTAGTAGCAAATCACTAGTAGCTGTGAATGCTGATTGATCGTTTCTTTTTTTCTCTACTTTCTCTTGCTCTTTTTTCTTTCTTTCTTTCTTTTTTCGCAGGACTCTTCGCCACCTTGTGAGCCCCGTGTTCTTGTCAACTGATAAAAACGGCCAAGTAATCAAAGACCTGTCCGCTATACCCGACGAGGAGCCACTTCTTTTCGTAGGCAACCATATGCTCATGGGGCTGGAGCTCTCACTCATCGTCGGGGAGATTTACAAACAAAAGAAGCTGCTCGCCCGAGGCCTGGCACATCCTTTGCTCTTCTCCCACAGGTTCCACTCCGAGTACTCGGACCAAGGCTTCATCGATCAGATCGGTCTCTTTGGTGCCACACCCGTCACTGGAAAGAATTTTTACAAGCTTCTATCCAGTAAACACTCGGTTCTTCTCTATCCGGGTGGTGCTCGCGAGGCTTTGCATAGAAGGGTATGGTATTTATCTCTTCTTTTCTTTGTCAACTTACCATCTGGATTTTTTTCCCAGGGAGAGGAATACAAGCTCTTTTGGCCAGAACAGTCCGAGTTTGTCAGAATGGCTGCTCGTTTCGGTGCCACCATAATTCCTTTCAGCTGCGTTGGCGAAGACGACATGGTTGAGGTAATTAAGTCCATGCAATCGCATGCTCAAAGTTAAGTGTGATTCATCTCGTTTTCCAGCTCGTGATGGACTACGATGACATAAGGAGCAATTTCTTCTTGAAAGATCGGCTAGTACTCACAACGGACTCCAACCTAAGGTAGGAAAAGATGGTCTTTTTCACGTTAACATTCTTGTTCTTCCAGGTCTAAATCAGCTGGCGAAGTAGCAAACCAGCCTCTCTACCTTCCAGTTTTCGCTCCCAAAGTTCCTGGCCGATTCTACTGCTTGTTTGGAGCTCCAATCTCCACTGCTGGTAAGATCCAACGAAACTTTCGCTTCTTCCTTTCTAATGCTCGAGTTCTTCCAGGGATCCAAGAGCGAAAACACGCAGATTCTCTCTACCTCAAAGTAAAAACCCAGGTGGAGTTGGGGATCTCCTACTTGCTCCAAAAGCGAGGCCAGGATCCATACAGAAGCGCTCTCCCGCGCCTCGTATACGAGGCGTCGTGGGGAGGAACGAAGCAAGGTCCGACGTTCGATCCCTGACCATGACACAACATAATTTTTACAAGAGGTAAAAGTGTAAAGGGAAAATTCTTTTCTTTGTAGAGAATCTTATCCAGATAGCCACGTGTCTGGCCACGGTCGGCGAGAATCTAGGGCCCCTCTTCCGCTTCCGACGCGTGTACGTCCACGTGTCAGATAGGCATTAAAGTTAGGGCTGTTTTGGTTCCTTGTTCGTTTTGGCGCGCGCCGCTCCAGTGCTGTCGATTTCCAACACAGTGAAAGCAGCGAGAGATGGTTTTTTGGCGCGTGATGGAAGTGATTGTCAACAGCTAGAGACAGTGACGAGTGTGAGTGATTCCAGTGTTTGCTTGTACACTCCATCCAAAGAGGGCCCTTTTTGTGTGGAGTAGGAACTAGTGTTGGGTTTAAGGCAAAAACAAACAAGCGCTACAAGGACGATCAAAGTACTCGCGCCCATCTTCGTCAACTTGATTGCTTCCAACAAAAACCCCAGAGAGAAAAGAAAGAAAAAAAGATCTATAAATTCATTGCAAAGGAACCGAATCAAAGCCGTGCTCATAACTTTGAGCTCTGGCAGCCATGGCGCCAGTGTTTGCATTACAAAGTACTTCACTTCCCAGCAGAACCGAAAAGAAAAAACTATATAGATGATACGAAGGATTCAAGCACACTTGGCATCACTCCAAAGTCGTCCATATCTCCATCAGCTCTAGCGTCGCTCACACACAAAGTGAGTGAGAAGATCTCGACTGGTTTGTACCGGAGCTATGGCGACGCGAGCGATTTTTTAAAGCCCGCTGCCTCTAGAGGAACAGACAGCAGAGGCTTAAAACGAATCTCACCGTATAGTGAAGAACACTGGCAAGAACACCACCTCGAAATGGAACTGATAACGACGCTCTTGTATTTCAGAGAAAGGAGGATGTCTCCGCACTATCCAAATTCACATCAAATGGCTCTCTTTCACACTGCTAGCTACGTAAAATAGTGTACACCTTAGACAAACATAAGAAAAAAAAGACCAGCTCATAAACCAAAGAGTGACAAGAAAAAAGAAAAGCAGAAAAAAAGGGAAAAAAAAATTACAGCGGGGACGGATACCGATTTTTCACACTGACCATCTCTATCGTCTCTGTCTGTGTGATCCGCATGAAAAAACTGTCTGAAGAAAAGCCAAGCATGAGAGAGCTAGAAAGCAAAAAAGCAAAAAGAAGAAAAAAACCTCTAGAGATGTAGCGAGAGATCGAGCGGCGACGACTCCTCCCATTGGAGTCCCGGGTTCTGGACAACACATCTTTGGAAACTTCCCGAATTGCTGGCAGCGGCGGCAGTAGCGGCCGCGTGAAGAACTTGGTCTGCGGTGCTGCTGGGAAGGAAGTGAAAACTCCCCGGCCATCTCTTGCTGCTGCTCATCGCATCATCGAATCCGAAACCAGCGGCACCGCCACCCCCGGACATATCGTTGAACTTGGCACCCACGCCTCGTCCAAACTTTCCAATCATCTCGGGTGCAACGCACTTCCCCACCCCCGGCTGCGTCGAGATGAAAGGCTTGGACCAGCCATGGTGTCCCTGCGGGAGCTGCGACGTAGAGCTGGCGTTGGTGACGCTGAGACCGTTTCCAACGCTGGTTTGAATGGCGGAAGCGTCCGAGAGAACGCCTTGTGGAGAGGTCTTGTGGTTGCCGGAGTGAGCTTGCAAGCATAGCGATCGACTCAAAGTCACTCCACTGGAAGAAACTCCTCCTCCTCCGCCTCCTCCTCCAGCTCCTCCTCCTCCTCCTCCTCCTCCTCCTCCTCCTCCGTGACCAAAGTGGTGATGGTGCAAAGCTCCAAAGTTTGGCTGGCCGAGGCCCGTGAACCTGCCGGTTATGGTGCTCGACGCAGCCGCCGCTGCTGCCGCCGCCGCCGCCGCCGCCGTGCCACACCGCTGGATCCTCCGTGCCGCGGTGCGCTCCCGCTTGTGCGCGTTCTGGTGGCCGCCGAGAGCTTGCGAGCTCGGGAACTTCCGCTGGCAGTAAGTGCAGGCGAATTGCCTGGGCTCCGACCCCTGCACGCCGCTGCCGGCGCCATCGAGCATGGTGGTGGTCGACGGAGGAGGCGTCGCTGTTCCTCCCCCGCCCCCTCGATCCGAGCTAGAGCTTGGAGAGACCCACTCGCTCGCCTTGAGCTCGTTGTCCCCGACTATCTCGTCGCTGTGATCTTCGTCAAGGGGACTGCCTTCCTCCATCAAGCTTTGCTGCTGCTGGAACATGTTGTACCCCACGGACGATCGATCGACCGAAAGGAAGTTACTCGAGCTCTGCTGCTGCTGCTGCTGTTGTTGTTGATGGTGGTGGAAGTGCTGTAGTTGCTGCTGTTGCTCGTCGCTGCTGCTGCTCCTCCTAAACACTGTTACTGTCGATGCCATTGCTCCGTCCGAGTCGCCTGTTCTCAAGCTCAAATCCAACGAGAACTGCTTTGACGATTCTTCGTCCATTGCCTCTTGTTTCTTCCTTCCTCTGGAAATGGATTCTCTTGGCTCTTCACGCCTGTAACAACCAAATGGATCTTCATCATGTCAGTAAAACCAACACAATAAAACTTTTTTTTAAAAAAAAGAAAGACAAATTAAAATGACCACAGACTGTTGAATAAAAATGAAAAGGAAAAAATAAAAATAGCTCTCTCTCACTTTTTTTTTTTTTTTTGCTTTCACACTTCACACCAGATCGCTTGCATGCTAGCAAGCTAGAAATCTTTCTAGAATGTGGCGAGGACTAGACGAGCGAGAAAAGCTCTATCATCTTTCACACTTTCCTATAAGCAACTACTCTCTCACACTCACACTCGCTCCAAGATTTGGGGCTTTTCCCGGAATTGCGAGAGGCATCCACATCTTCTAGCACTACCAAATTGGGGGAACCAGCATTTAGATTCACGAACCGAATGCAAGCAAGAAAGCATCAAAAGAACAGAGAGAGCGCGAGCGAGAGAGAGAGAGATCGATAGGAAAGGAAGAACACCCACCGAGCTAGAGCTGGAGTGATCTAAGCCGCCGGCGCTGGCGCCGCGCATCCCCCACCCCTCCTCTCCAATCCGCTGCATCCGCTAGGGCGCCGGGGAGGAGAAAATCCGCGCCTTGCGAATCGCGACTCTAGATCACGGGAGGCCTGCGCGAGAAAACTCGGATCCCTAAAACCAATCCGACAATGCTTGGAAGCTCTGCGGGTGTAAGTGTGTGTGTGTCGTGACGGAAGAAAAGCCCCTCTCCTTCTCTTTTACTAAGTACCGAAGTACTTATCACCAAGTTGATCCATATTATTTTACCTTGCAAGATAAAATTTCGAAGTTTAAACTCCGTCGTTGTCCGCGGTAAATGCACGCCTTCCGTACCGCTCCAATTTTTTTTTTTTTTTTTTTCTTGCACTGTCGCTTTTGGTGACCAAAAAACTGACTCGGCCAAGGCGAATATTCGGGCACCTGTCGATAGCAAACTCTGGAACATCATACGGTCGATTTTAATCAAAGTGGTCTTATGCCTCCAGGTGGGCGCCAAAAGACCTCAAAAGCATGTATTATTATTAATCAGCCTCCATTTGTTTTATTATTATTCTTCGTTTGAAGGGGTAAAAAAGTAAGCGCTTTTGGACTTGCAGTGTTCTCTTTTTCGAGGATTCCTGAGATGCCTTCGCCTCGCACTTACCGCGAAAATGGTGGGGCTTGTGCTGCGTCAACTTTATAAAGGCGGAGAGGTTCTCTCGTTCAAGCTTCCAGTCCACATTCCTGTTAAGGAGTTTCTTCCTCTATTATATACAAATCTTGACCCATGGAAGTGCGAAAAGGTGGCGGCTTCGTGCATGCACACTGCCCTAAAGCTAGAAAACAAGAAAACAAAGTGGCTTTGGGGAGGAGGAACTTGGTTGGGGTGGAACATGTCATGATCCTTTTAAACTAATCATTTTTTAGGTGTTTTTGCTCAGTTTGTACACAAAGACTATCTGGCCGCACATGTTACTAGATTGGTGTTTGAGCGTATCTTTTGCTGGCTTTGAATTTGAAAAGGTCGCCCTGGGGATTATCATGTTGTTTGATACAATCCACGAGAACCCAAAGCAATGATCACGATGAGACAAGATTTATATCAGTAACGAATCGAAACTCATTTTCTATGCGATCAATGTTGTACGTAGTGTCTCGTTCTTGCGGGGCTCCTCCTGGCTGGATCGATCGAATCAACCGGAATCTCGGATGTTTCAAGCCCGGTCTTTTGGATCGAGGCGATTTCTTGTTTTATAAGCTGTAATCCCCTGCTGCTTGCTTGCTCGACTTCGTGGCTTCATTCATGCACCAAAGAAAAACGAGCTCACGCATCATCAGTACTTTGAAGATTCCCTCCGTGCTTATCTATAGCTTAACCTTAAAAAGCAGTATAGTTGATTTAATCGTCCTACGTACACTTGCGGGACAAAGTCGCTCGTCCTTTTAGAAAAGGAGTTCTTCTCGTGACATTGACAAGAGTTTTCGAGGAAAACAACACGCGAAGCCGCGACTTAAAGCAATATTCTATCGCTGATCCATTTGATTTTGACGAACACAAACAAAACGGAAGGATTCAAAGTGAGACAATGAGATCTCCTGCAGAGATCCCCCTTGCAACTAAAGGTGTCGCAAAATCTTAAAAAAGGAATTTTTAAGTTTTAGAAAAAGGAAGAAGGAAACACTAGCCTTGTTTCGTTTCTCGTGTGAAGTACGCAACAAAGTTGCGCCAACTTTTCCTTGTTCCCATGACGCCCATGCTACGTCACGTCCATTGGAGCAATAAAAACTACATACTTGCATGGTTCTACAACATAGGCATAAAAAGGAATGTAGGAGCTAGTATGTTGAAAGGAAAAAGCCTAATCTATACCGTACGATTGGTCCAAACGTTCTCGACGGTGGAGATTGGCCGAGATTGAAGATTATCTTTCTCTCATGTTGTCTGTTTGGATCCAATGTATCTTCTCTTGTTTTCTATTTTGTTTCTTTCATTGTCTCGTGGAAAAGGATATGTAGGATCACTCTCCGAATCAATGCACAAGAGGACAGAATTTGGAGGAAATAGCCCCTGGTGTTGTTTGCTTCGCGAGAAAGACACCCAACTGAAAACCACCACACGCACAGAGAAACACACACACACAGAGAGAGAGAGAGAGAGAGAATACGCAAGATGAAGTATCTTGTATCATCTCTATCGATCGATCGCTATCGCAGCACAGTAAAAGGTGGCAGTATAGAAAAGAAAAACAAAGTCTAGCTTATAGTAAACGATCCAGGGTCCGTGAACTGGGAGCTCGCCAGGCAGCACTCATTTCAACAGCGACAGTTAGCAACGACCCCACAAAAACACCATCACTGTGGAGTGGGGTACTTTCTCTCGGATTTTAGGGCTATGTCAGCGTCGTACGGGCGCCCCCAGACAATCCGTACGCGACTATGTGTGCATGCACGCACGAACACCACGAAACGCATTCATCTCTGTGCGTTGTTTTTGTGTGCTTTTCTCGTTTCTACATTTATTTTGTGAACATTTCTGGATCCGTGTTGAATGAATCCATCCATTCCGCCGCTGCTGGCCGCGCTTCCGTCCGCTTTGTCTTTTAATTCACAGATTTCTGGAGCTGGATGAAGAGTAGGGAAGAGAGGAAGCATCTTTTTTTGTGGCCTGGAGGAGCAATCGCTTTCCGGAACCTTGAATGTGTTCTTGGCTGATCGGGTGTCGTATGGATGGTCTACACTTAGCTACGCTCTACGAATTCTTACACACACAAGTATAGCAGCAGTGCTATGCCAACTTACAGCAGCAGCAGCAGCAGCAGCAGCAGAAGCAGAAGAAGGCCCGGCTACAGGACATCTTATGAGTCGTATAATGGTACTCTCTCTGATAGGAAAAAGGAAAAAGAAATAAATGAATTTATTATTAAGTTTTGTAACCATCCATTCATTCATTTGTTTGTGGGAAGAAGTTATCTAGAACAAGTTCTACTTGTTGGAATCCACGATTTGTCCAATCCAATAGTGTAGCTCGATTCTTTACTACTGGCGATTCCTAGTGTCCAACACTTTTTTTCCCTTATATTTTTTTATCGCGGGCGAACATCAAAGATCCGTCTTTCTTGTCTTGTCTCCTGGAGGCTGGAGCTGCGAGGACCTTTATCGGAAAAGAAAAGGACAGCCTTTTGTAAGTATATAGACAATTCTTGTGTCTTTAGAAGTAGTGCACACAGCTTTGGGTTGGACATTTCAACCAAAGCTTCACAGCTGTTGCGGTTTGATATCTTAGTAGTATTTTAGAATCCATTCAAAGCCTGCCAGATCGTTGTGAAGCTATACATGCTGGATAGAAAGGTGTGTTGCAGCAACTTGGAATTTGACACCTCCATGAAACCACAGCTCGTTTCCATCCAATCCCTTGAAACTTCATGACGTTACTTATTCTAGTACATATATAAATATATATGTTCTGTTCTTGGTAGCTTCTTGTAAATTCACTGCTACTTTCTTGCATTTTATATATAGGTGTTTCTATCGAGAAATTTCTTGCTAGCAGATCAATGACCCATTCGATCTCCCCAACCAACAACAAAACAAAGCTAAAAAAGAGAGGAAAACTGAGGAGTCTGTACCTTCCAAGCTTGAGGACATTTGTGTTAGATCTTAAAGAAGTAGCACAGAAGAAGGGAAAGAAGAGTTGCCCGACTTTTTGGAAAGTTTCATGTCTCGCCGGTTGTCATATATTAATGACACTTCACAACACTTTGTTGGCTAGAAATGTTTTTTTTCCCATTGGATTGTTTGTTCATGCGAAGTGGACCCTGACTCTAGTTGGCTGCTAGCTAAGACGAAAGTATCATCATCACTGCTGGTCGAGAAGAAAATCTTTGGGAAATCGCCTACATAGTTCCTCATGGGCCCAAATATATTTCCTAGTTCTGCTTTCAAGCGAAACTCTTTATATATCTTCCAGCAATGAATTCTATGGGACATAAAATTAGCAGCTTGCCTTTCTATCTTGTTTTGAGACACGTAGCCGCACGAAAGAAAAGACGAGAGATTTCCAGCTGGATGAGATTGTCCACGCAAACTTTGTTCAAGCTGTATGGCTGCTAATTAGAGAGCATATCACAAGCTCTTGGCAAATGCAGCACGAAGAAAGAGCCTTCTTTCAGCTAGAATTTGTAATATAGCATTTTCTAAAGAGAAAGAATAAAGTCTCCACCACATTCCATATTTTCAGGCATGCATGCCTGAAAAACTTTTGGAAAATAGAGAGGATCTAGCAGCAAGAGGAATACTCACGGCAATAAAGAAGATCCAGCAGCAAAAGAGAGAATGAATATGAGATGAGAGAGAAAGGTAGATTAGAGTGTCATGCTTTTTAGTTGTGCACATGGATAAAAGCCTGTAATTGAAATATGAACCTTTGTAGCATTGTTATATGTCCTTGATCACCTTCCCTTCCCTCAAATATTAAATCTAGAAATTAAAATGGCAACCTGTACAAAATAGGTTGGCTGTTAGGGCTCTGGTTTTTACGCTTTTTTAACGGTTTAGATTCCAATTTTGGATGGTATTTGGAACATATAGAGTGGATCGAATCAAAAGCTCGAGGGGAAGGCATCTAGTCCCCTAGTTTGTGGCCTCCCGGCTAGTTTGATTACTTCCAAAACAGTGAACTCTATATCTTTCACATGATTTTGCCTATTTTTTGCAAACCATATGTTAGCAACATTCCTAAACTACGTTAACCTCCAATGCATTCCATTTTCCCAAGAGCAACTTGGAGGCCAACTTGGCTTTGCTCCAGGCTTTTTCAATCTTAAGCTCTCTAATCCTGCTCTAGAGTGATGGCAATCAGTGAAAGGAGAATGCCAAGGGGAATCGTCAAGAGCATTGAAAACGTAGATGAGTTCTAAGAAATATTTTCATTTTCATTGATTTCCTTAAAATTGAAGGACTATAAACAATTCTAGGATTGCATGGCAATCTCATATAACTAGACTTTGCCATTATAAATGCTTAATAGTGAATATTTTTATTCTAGGAATTTTCTAGAATTTTAGTAATAAGAATACTATTCATCTTTAAATTTCAGTTTAAATTTCATTAAACACCTCTAATGAATTTAAAATATTTTAAGTTTAAATTCATATTACCATCAGAGAGGCTAGAAATTATAAGCTCAAATATATAGCGGTATGAGCTCAACACACGGCTAGTGTGCTTTAATGATACCAGGCATGATATGGATGATCTGTTGCGGGAGCCACTGTGTACTCACTAGTATGACTTTGTGTGGTCTTCGACAATAGTTTATATACCAGGGATAAGCTTGTCACCGTTCTACTTGTCCAATGCGAATGGGTATGAAGATGATTTTTCAAGATTTCTCATGAAAGTCTGAATGTGTTGTTGCAGCAGACTTTGTTGATCAACACAAGTTTCCAAGGAGGAGGCTTCTGCATGAATAAGGCAATGTGTGATTGGAACCAATCTAGTTGCAAGCTTGGGGATTAGAAGCATGGACACATTCTGTTTTCTTTCCCTTAGGGAAAGAAAATTACCTGGTTCTCCAAGAGGCCAACGAGATCGAATTGCAGACATAGCATGTGGAAAGCCAAGGCATCTTCCACCTGGCCAGCGTTGCATAAGAGGCAAAGTCGTAGATACATGGGAAGTCTTAGGCATTTCCCCATTGAACGGAGATAAGGGAGCTTCAATTTCAAGGAAAATGAGGAAAGAGTAGGTAAGCAATGCATCCTCTATTTCCCAAGTGGTCTTATGCTTCCAGATGTATTATTATACCCCCCCAAATACATGTTAGACTGTTGACATGAAGGATGGTTGTGTAGTTGGAACTAGTGGTGGCTGTTCATAAGTACATCTCGTATTAATAATTTTACTTTGATCTAGCATTGCAAAACCTGATGCTATACTTCAAGGGTGAGGTATAGAGCTATATGCCTACACTGCAATGTATCAATCTCTTAATTCAGTGAAGAATTTTCCGGATGGCTGGTACAGGCATATTTAAAGTGTGTATAAGAGGTATGTTATTTGGTTTTATTGAGTGTTACTTATATCCTTTGATTTTTTAGAGACTTAACTTTCCTCTAGCTTGTATGGGATGCAATTATTTTATCAATTGTTGATTCATGTATTAATTGGTGATAAAGTGTTGCAACACCACAAGACATAGTTACTGCTGTTCAAATACGGTAAAAAGAAACGGGTGAAGAAGTTGATGACTTTGAAGGTGGATATATCTAATGCCCCACATAACCTATTCTATTCTTGGTCTCAGCCTTGCTTGCACACACTCTTGCTTAATGTGGTCTTGGCCTTAAACTGCTACACTTCCACATCCTCTACTAACTGGCACTTAATCTCTCTTCCTAACTGAAAAGTCTTGCAAAGAATTGTATGCAATGTTTAGAGTTTTGACATAATTCTAAATCTAGGCTGTTGAAATCTCTCAATCTTTATTTTTTGCTTCTTGTTGCTTGTTAGTGCTTTTGCACAGTTTGCTACCTTGATCTAACGCCTCAAGCACCCAACACATTCAACACCTCAACTATCCCAAGTATTGCAATAGAGATTGCAATCAGAAGGCTCATCCTCCTTCTCATCACTGGCCTCCTAGCTAGCAAATGCCATATGCAGGATCAAGAGGGATTTGATACCATGAAAGTGGAGAGATGTGGACACAAATGAGGAGGAAAGAACTCTATATCACTATATATGAATGGGTATATATATATAGAACTACTGCCATGTGGGCATAACCACTACTATATCATCTCTCTACTATCTAACAATACCATTCATGATTGTTGTTTTGCCAAACTAAGGTGCTGGTGTCCACTCAAATTCAAATTACTTAAAACTCTGCAGAAAGCTATGTTTTCTTCTTCCAATCAATATGACAATATCCAAGACCATTCGTTTAAGTTCGGAGGTGCTCCAGTAAGCTTATTTGATCTAAGCACCTTCTTGATTAGTAGCTAGACCACCTTGGCTTCTACCATACATTTTTATTCTTTGAAATCCTTAGGAGTTTGAGACTTCACCAAGGCACTTCATTGTTAGCAATAACAAGAAAAAAGATTTGTGTTCAAAACTATAGCCTTCACAAATGAGGTGTACAGTACTTACGGCTGCTAACTTGTTCAGGAATCTCAACTATGGGATCTGGCAAACTTGAACATCACATTCTAAGGGCGTTGTGGGCCAAAGTTTGACAGCTTTCGAATAAATCTTTTTGTACTAAACCTTTAAAACATGAGTTGGTGGCTATTTCTTCCAGTGAAATATTTTGATGATGTTTGCTGCATGGCCAGGTCGAGTATCATCTGCCACCTCCCTCATCTGCAAGAATCCAGTCCGCGGTCACTCCTGGATTCTATGGCATTCCACAGCGATCATACAATTGGGGAAACAAGGGGGGGACTGGATTATGCAAAAGCCCATGGCTCTATGGACATCCCAAGTTTCCAGGGATTCTTCAAGGTTGTTTGACTCATGCTCCGTATCGATCTGGAATCCTATATTTCCTAGAGGTACCATGCCACGATCGATGCTTGGTGTTGTAAGGGATCGCAGCTGGATGTGAAGAGATGGCAGTGGAATCGTTCAACAGCTGCGTCGATCCGACGCTTCCCTGGGTGCGAGTGATAGTATGTGGATAAAAAAATTATAAAATAAATTTAGAAAAATGAGATCGAGTTTTTAATTTAATTAGATTAACTGATCCATGGTGGTTAATGGTCCATTAATTGTTAATTATTACTGTTAGATGGTTATAGAATCTACCGAAATATTGGGATAAATAACATCAATATATTCCTATTTGGTCTGTATATAGAATAGCCAAGAAAAGAATTGCTTCAAGCCGCATTTGCTAGCACATTAATATAGCTATAAGATCAGGCATGGCCTTTCTTCTCTTTAACTTGTTTCCATGACTGGATGATCTGGTCTGGCTCAAACCAAGAAAATAGGCTCACAACCATTGCTTTTCTATAGTATGTATGGTTCTTGTGATCTTTTTGTGTCTCTTATTCCCGCATTGAATTTTATGGTGGGACTTTAAATTTCAAGGGAGGCAATGAGTTCCAACTCCCTCTACGAGTGTTGATGGCTAATTTCACTTGTAAATGTCACGCAACTTTCCTCCTTTGGCACTACAAACCCATTCTCTGGCCTAGGAACCACTATCTCATCAGAGATAATCATTAAAATTAACTAATTGTGCTACCGAGCCCTAACCCTCCCGAGCTGGGAGGTATGGCGCGCTCGAAGGCGCCCAGGGCATTTGTCCTGCGCAGGCATTTGCTGTGCGCAGCTGCGGCGATGGCGCTTCTCGTCGTGTGGGCAATGTGGATGAGCAAGGAAAATGAGGGGGCCGGGAGCGGCCACACGAGGTATCTGTACTGGGGATCCAGAATTGATTGCCCTGGTAAGATGTGTGAGGTCTGTGGAGGTCTGGGACACCAAGAATCCAGCCTACGCTGCGCTCTGGAGGAGGCGATTCATCTAAACAGGTAAGAATCCTCTCCCCTTCTAGATTTTCTAGATTTCTTAGTCCTTTGTGTGGATTTGCTCGCCAGGACATTTGTGCTTCCTTCGACGATCTGCATTGTTGGAAAGCACAACGATCGAATGCTTCCTGGGACGTCCTCCAGGTGAAGCTACGTTTTCAGTTTCTTGGAATTTCTATAAGCTGGACGTCTGCTTGATCCAGTTGGGACTCGAGAGAGTGTGCTGTGGAGGCTTTGTACGATTTGGATCTCATGTCCTCTACTGGAATTCGTGTCATCACGGACAGCTCCAGAGAATGGATCTCTTCACTACGAGCAGCGCGTAGCGTCGAGCATGCTCTGGTGAACGTTCATGGATTAACTCGTCAAGAGATCTCTCAAAGTCCACTACACTCGCATGCATTGATCATTAATCGGACAGCCAACTCGCTTGCATGGTAAGCTTTCTCCTGTTCTTAACCCTTCTTACAAGTTTTTTTTTTCCAGGTTTGTGGAATGCAAGGATAGGAAAAACCGCTCCGCCGTGATGCTCCCATACGCCTATCTTCCAACAATGGCCGCAAAGCAACTTCGTGAGGCTGCCGAAAAGGTCTTTACGTTTTGTTTTATATTTCTCTCTCGGAAAACTTAAGATAGATGGACTAAGTTTGCTTGCTTGTGGCGCATCCAGATACAGCAACGTCTTGGGGACTATGATGCGATGCATGTCCGGAGAGGAGACGTGCTGAAGGTTAGAAAAGACGGGCAGGGGGAGAAAAAGACCAAGTTTCCACACCTAGACAGAGATACACAGCCAGAAGCAATTCTCCGGCGGATATCCGCCTGGGTATCACGGGGACGGACACTCTACGTTGCGTCCAACGAGAGAAAACCGGGCTACTTTGATCCATTGGGATCCAGGTACTTCGATTGGATTTTTGCTGAACTGTGGTCGTGATCTTTTCTTTCATTGCCCCCTCTTTTCTTTTGCAGATATAAGATTGCATCTTCATCTAATTTCAGTGACATCCTGGGCCCTGTTATTCATAACAATTACCAGCTTTTTATTGTAGATCGGCTGGTTCTCTCCGGCGCAAAAACGGTCATACAGACATTTAAAGAGAACCCCGGGGACCTTAGCCTGACAGACGACGAGAAGAAAGTCCTCAGGTGGCAAAAACCTGTCTATACGTTTGATTGAGAAACGGCACGCAGCACAAGCAGAAGCTTTGTGCTTCCCAAAACCAGGTAGCGTATTGTTACGTCTTAATGCACTATAGTACCCGTACACATCTTTCCAGGTTTTAAAAGCATTGAACGGGGAACTTTAGCTCATGTTGCGGTAAGCATACTAACTTTTCGTGGTCCCAACTCCAGAGCTGAAACGGCTTATTGGATGTATGTATGCATTGCGTGCATGGGATGTTAGTGCATACATGCCCATCGATGTGATGCATTAAAGCTTCGCCATCGTGCTTCTCGTGGTATGGACTATAAAGTCGCTGCTGTTTTGCTCGCGGCCTTTAAAAATCATTTTAAATTGATAAAACTTGTGTATATTTCTATACTTGATCTTCCAGGAGTGGTGCCGATAAACCCAGTCGATCTCTTGCTTGGAGCGCCTGCAACAGCAGGTAATCAGTTTAGGACAACTTTTTCTTCACTCACTCTTTTTTCCCAGTTTGTGCTGAAGGCAGCGACGAAAAACACGAGAGCTTGTACGAGAAATCCAAACAACGATCCGGAGAGCAGTCCCTGTGCACACAAGATGAAAAAGCTCCAAGCGTGAACAACTCATCGAACCTCTACTCGAAGATGAAAGACAAATCCCAGCACATACGATAAAGGCAACCCCACAACGTAATACGCTCCAATGTTTCCAAGTGCTGCTATGGATTGCCATCCACATCCGGAAGCGACTCCTGCAACAACAGGAAAGGAACTGAGTTTCGCCGTTATCCCACTGGGCATATGATACGAACCATAACCAACGCTGTGGAGGGCTGAAAGGATGACGAAACCGCTCGCAAACGGTATCATCCTTCCAACGTAGGACACAACTTGGCTGTCGCTGCTAAAGGCGTGTCCCACGACGTTCCTGGAGAGCAGCAAAACCAGCATTGCCAAGGTTGCGTAGACTAAACAAATGAGCACTGCTACTCTGAAAGCAAAACGTGCTACGAGTGGGTTCCCAGCTCCGAGCTCGTTGGAAGTTCTCACGCTACATCGCAACAAAGGTTTAGAGGAAAAGACGTAAAACACTCAGACTTAAACTTGCCTCGTAGCAGCGCTTATCCCATACGAGGGGATCATCCAGAGGTTGATAATTCCCATCCTGTGACGTGAAACTCATGAAGTGAGAGCAAAACATCTGCGGAGACACTTACACAATAGAGAGCACTGACGTCTGGAGCGCCGGATTCGGAAGAACACCGGAGAACAGAATGAGAACTTCGAAAGCCCACCACTCCAAGCTGCGGCCAACATTCCACATTGAGGCCAAGAAAGAATGGAGTTATCAAAAGAGCGAGACACTCACCAGACCATGAGAGCCGATGGAATTGCGAGCTTCAAGAACTGGGAGATGCCATGGAAGGCCTCCGTGGTGAAACCATGCCAGTAATTGGCAAACGTTGGAGAAGCCGCAGCGGCAGTGACAAGAAAGAAGACAAGCAGCCAGTACGTGATACTGAGAGACACCGCGGCCCCGGCGTTTCCCATGCCGAGTTTATATGTGAAGATCCAACACAGGAGGATATGACAGAGTAGCGCCAAGATGGACGACCAAAAGAGAGGAAGAACCCTGCTCTGCGTCTGGAAGAACTTCACCATGGGCTCAAAGACGGTGTAGGCAAACAGGCCTGGAACAAGACGTCTGGCATACCTCTGAGCTCCGGCGGAAATCTCCGGATCCTGGCGGCACCAGAGAAGCAAAGGCTCCAAGTTGATCCAGAGCAGCGACACTGGGATACAGATGAGAGCGAGAACGAGCACCGCTTGCTGGATGAAGACGCCGACCTTGTGATACTGCTTGGCTCCATGGGCTTGGCCGCACAGAGTGTCGAGAGCAAAGGCGAGGCCGATCTTTTCACATCAGGGAGAGAATTTTGTCAACGAACATGTGTAAGTTTTCTGTCCTTTTTTTTTTTTTCTTTTTTCAGATCTGAGCTTACCACGAGGCTGAAACCCGAGACGTTGCAGAGAGAAGTGGCGATGGCGGCGCTGGAGAGCTCCAGAGTTCCGAGGTGACCGACGAACATGATGGAGACGAGCTGGACGGCGATGAGCACGACGTTGAATCCCGCCAGAGGGAAGATTATCCATGCCTGCTTGGCCGCCTCGCTTCGCACTCGATCCAAGGTGAAGTTATTGGCCTCCTTGGTCTCCTTTTGCTGCGCTTGGCGATCCTCGCCGCCCTTGGCGTCCATCTAATCCCTCTGTCCTTCTGTGTGTGTGCTGTGAACTAGAAGACCGCAAGTGTATTGATCGAGAGCGTCATGGCCATGCATTAATGGGTGTTAGCATGCCCATTCAAAAAGTAGTATTCATGCAATGCCTGGTCAAGATAGTTTAGGTGTTTTGTTAACATAACAGTTCTCTACTCTATAATCCCAAGTGTTGAAACTTTATATTTTATGATATTCTAGAATATTTTACCATTTAATGGTTGTTATTAATTTATATTAATCATGTATTTATAATTTATAAACATGTTTATAATTTAAAAACTTTCCTAAACATTTCCCAGTATATTCTTTTTATTCATGGCTAATTATGCAATAAAGTTAATCTTGATTTATAACTTATAAACTGTTTATAATTATTGATCAATTGGATTATTCAAAAATACTAATTAAGCAAACCAAAATTATTTTAGGTTACTCAAAAAAGAATATAATACAATAGATGCAAATTCAATCACTCTTGGTCCCTCTAGTCTTCAGTCAGGAATTGGAATGGAATCTGATAGTGACGCAAATGTACATAAATTCTCTAAATAACATTCCACTTGTATCCAGCTGGGGAGCATACGATTTTATTTTACTTTACTTCTCTCTATCTGCTTGTTTCCACTTCAATCTTCCTAGTTCCCTGTATTTCTTGTATTTGAATCCACCATTCTCATGCTTCTTAGACCATGTAAATAATATATAAATGAATGAATTTATTTAGAGACTCAGAGTGTATATTCAACCAAGGCGACCTTTGCCAACTTTCTACTGGTTTGGATGGTCAAACGCAGCTAAACGCATTTATCTAATCAATGCGACAGCACTACGTCGCACGAACTGTTCGTCCTGGTGATCGTGTCGTCGAAGATCTCTCGAGCTCGAGCTGGACATCCACACTTGGCGAGAGCGAGTTTATGTTTTCTTACCAGTAACCTGCGTACATCACTCCATCTGCATCATAGAAGCACGAACTCGAGGATTTTGAGCAGTGGAGATCCTCTAGTTATTGGGAAGAATAGAATCACCATGCAAAACAGTCCCGCTTGTCCCGGCAGTCCTGCTATCTTCATCTTCCTGTGTGACATGGGAAATATGATTGAATTCAATCAAGGGTCTTACGATTGTGTTATACTTACATAAAGATTAGCTCTGTAAACTTTTTTCACTGTGTTTAGGCAATGCCACCAAAATAAAGTAGTTGATGCAAAGTGGATATGTTGCAGGATTCCTTTGGAAACGCTTGTTCACACATGAAGCAAACTTTAAATACTAAAACCTAGGATTTTTCTGGATGTTTTTGTGCTAGATGCGCACCAAAAATTTCTGCATTTGCTAGAGTTGCATGAGCCATTACTTGCCACCACCAAACAGGAAGCTTACAGAATTAAGTGCTATGCTTTCTTATTTTCAGTTCCTATTTACATTGGTAGTTATGGTTTGACTTTGTATCCTGGCATATGCATCTCTTGCTATTGGAATGGAGAGGTTTCTAGTCCGGTGAGATTCCTGTTGACCAATCGCATTTTCAAGCCTACAAGTCGAAATTCAGCGAATGATAATTGTAGGTCGCGTTCTCAGCAGTTTTTCTATACTCCTGGCATAACGCTGCAACGCCTTCCTGCATGCTCATGGGGCCGCAAGCAAACACTCCCACATTCATGTTAATGGTGCTCTTGGCAAGACCAGCAAATACACCTGGTAACAAAGAAAATAGATTAGATAAAAGCATGACGAAAACTTACTCGCAAAATCTGGACGATGTCCATAGTGAACGCTGACAGGCTTGAGGCTTTCTTCCGGAGATCCCACATTGGTCATTGTTGTGGGCGATGGCGTCCATTGCCTCTTCCTCCTGACGGAGTTTGCAACGTACGCAATGGCTGCTCCAGCAATTATAACACCAAAGAGTGACTCGAGAAAAGCTAGGAGTGCTCCAAGAGATCGATCAAAGTCCTTGTCCTTGGAAGTATAGTGACTGTAAATCCAGAAGCGGCCAATGATCCCGGCCAGGAACATAAACCCGAAGAAGGACGCGAAGATGACGGCCGCTTCGACGACGCCACTCCCAGCCAAAGGTGGAGAAATTGCTCGCAGCTGCTGAGCAGCATACCTTGTCACGGACTTTGGAGATGGCTCGGCGTGGATCAGCACTGGGCCGCCTTTTCTTATGCTCGGAGCTTTGAGCAGCTGGATCTCTTTCGGGCCGGCGTTGTTTTGCTCCAAGTCTGCTGCTTGCTCGCGGGTGACATACGCTTGGACTTCGATGTTGAGAGCGTGCGCAAACTCTGGGCAGATCAGAGCTGGAGTGATCGAGTTGAGGATATGGAGCTCGTCCGACGTCTTGACTGTGTAGACGAGGATGATATCTTTGGGTGGCGTGAGAGACTTTGCTTGGATGCTGTAGAGGATATCTTTGAGCATGGACAAGAATGGAGAGATGCCACTTCCTCCAGCAATGAAAACTAGTACCTGGTATCTGGAAGGATCAAGGCCAGCTTTTTTGTCAAAGTACTAAAACCATGAGAACTATTACCTTGATATGTAGTCCAAGTTGTGGCCATAAGGACCTTCTATTCCAGCCTCAAGTTGCAGCGATCCTCCATTATCTTGGATCATGCTAATGATCTTTGAGGTCCAGTCTCCATTCTTTTTTATCAGTAGTGTAAGACGGTCGGTCTCGACGTTGGAGCTGGAAATAACCGTGAAAGGATGCCAGTCGAGTTTGGAGATGGCTGGCAAGTTGAGAAAAACGAAGCTAGCTGCGCTGTAATGTAGCTCTGCTCAAAATCATGACAGATTTTCTAGTTGGAATTCACATGACGAAAAGTTTAAAACTATGAACTTACCTGGTTCCTTTGCAAACACGAGCTCAATGGTCTCAGAGCTCAGCACTCTTACTCCCATGACATCAACCTTTTGTCGAGATTGCACAAATCTCAAGAGTCGATTTACGGCGAATAACATGACGCCACCCAGAACCATAGCGTAGAATCGATCTCCAAGGTGCAAGCCAAAAAAGAGGATGAACAGTATGTATAGATGATGGGTGTAATAGAAAAGCTCAAAATTTGCCTTGCGAACCCAGCCGATAGAAGTCGCCCACATTACTAGTCCAATTATCAACGCAATGAGTCCAGACAAGCCACTTATCTCGTCGCTGTGCCAGGCCCAGAGCTGCGAAGAACACTAGTGAAAAAAGCTCTTTTTTCCGGAACACATACCTCGTGGATCTTTTTCTCGATTATCCAGTAGATTATGTACAACAGCCCATGAACAGTCCAAGCCACCAGCATGGTGATTCCAATCCAAATGTGGTATTTGACTGCGTGCTCAAAAGGAATGTTGAGAAGTCGGAGAAGTGTAGAGCCTCTAGTCACTGGGAAGAACAGGATTGCCATGCAAAAGAGACCAGCTAGACCCGCTTCCACTGCTGCTATCTCTAGCTTCTTGTGCCACCTGAGGTAAGCAAACATTACATCTTTGAGGAGAACAAAGAACCGTGGTCATGGTTACTTACAAGGGCTCACGAAGCTTGGCTCGATTTATTGAGTTCACCGATCGTATGTAGTAAGCCGTGAAGGTGTAGACGGTAAAGAGCACCAAAGCGCATAAGAAAAGGAAGTCCGCCGCTGAAACAATCGAAAGTGGTCCCCTGATGAATAGTGGGTATGTTTCTGGATTGCTCCTGAAGGCTCGTAAGCTGCTGTTCCTGCTCAGAACAGGCAAAAGTTCCTAAGAATTTGGAGGGAGAATATCTCGCGGATACAACTCACTTGATCTTGAAGGCCTGCTTTCTCTTGTGGTGATAAGCCAGAGCCGTTGCGATCCCCGCGAAAATGATCGGAGCGCAATATACCACGATCTGCGGTCCTGCAAGGGTCGTTAATGGTACCCATAGAAACTTTAGAAGCTGCTTACCATTGTAATATGCTTTGGTCCTTGTTTGAGCCTGCGCGGGGGTCCAAAACTTCTGATACGCGTCCAATGGTCTCATAAACCACAAGAACGTCCACAAAACCAGGACGACTATCGCAGAGAACTTGAGCACTGCTTTTGTTCCACCGTGCCTCGCGCTCTCCATGGCTGCTAGATGTAATTCCAAACTAGCGAGCGAGCCTTAAAGCTACCTGATAGAAGCGGGATTATATACAAGCGAGGACGTTGCCTACTGTGTTGTTCTTGTCGCGCAGCGTTTTGACTTCGTAATATATAACTCAACTTTACCACAGCTTGCATTACATGTTCTGCATATCCCGCTAACAACTGGGTGGGAAAACTGCCTCCCGGGCCGCCTGGATTCCAGTGCTGACTTTTGGTTTAATCCAAATGAGCCTCGTAAGTCGCGAACGGATTGAGCGAGAACAACTAGCTTACAAGCGCGCATGTTTCTAGCGTGGCACCACGCGCGAGCCCGTGTGAGCAAACTTAAACGTAAACTTCTCTTTCGCTGGAAGGTCAGTACGCAATGCAAAGTCGTTTAAAACACAAAAACTAGAAAAAAAAAAAAAAGAATTATCATACTTAACGCTTCCACTATCGGCCTCGATAAAGGCAAGGCTCAATAGACCGTTTTCTGTAACTTTGAGACACTGCAAAAGGGGTCTCAAAGATTCCCTGTAATGTAAGTGTAAAAAATATGGTACCTGTATTACAGGTCGTAGTTTAATGGATGATAACTAAATCTCGGTGCCTGGCACTGCGAAGCCACCGTGCGTTGCATCTCTACAGGTCCACACGCAAAAACTCCAACTTTGGATCCCTGCAGTCGCTTCGCATACGCATGGAACACATCTGATCAGCCAGAGTAAGTACTAGGAACGAGTAACTTTAGACTCTAACCTGGAAGATGTGGACGACTCCCATAGTGGACCTGCGAAGGATGAGTCGGTTGGCTAGATATTGTTGAAAGCATCCTCTCGGGCTTCTTGTTCACGCCTTTGTCGCTTCTTGCCAGCCGATTCCAAAGGGCCAGAGTTCCTCCACCAAAGACAACGACGCCAATCACGGTTGCTATGTATCCAAAAAGACCACCCAGCGAGCGAGAAAACACGTCCGAGGTGTTGTGGTCGACCGGATACACGACGAATCTCTCGAGGATGCCAATGACGAACAGGAAGCCTGCCGAAGATGCCAACACCAGCGCTGCGTGGAGCATCCCATTTTGGATCCCCTCGGACCCAGATATGCTCCTCGGTTGAGACTTTCGGGTGCTGAAAATGATGGTGCTTGCTGTCGTCTGAGGCTTCTCCAACTCGGGGCCATCCTCTCGGGTGACATAAACTTGGACGTCGATCTTCAACCGGCTAGCAAAGTCTGGTGTTATGAGCTGTAGGACAGAGAGGTCGTCGGACTTTTTCACGGCCCAGAGAAGAATGATCTCCTCAGGTGCCAAAACTTTCTGGTTTTCAATATCATAGAGGAGCTCCTTTATAATGGAAATAAATGGTGAAATTCCACTGCCCCCGGCGACAAAAATCAGAACGTCATAGCTGAAAAAAGTTGAGTCAGATTTATGCTTCCCAACTGAAAGCCTTACCGAGCGACGTAGCTCATGTCGTGGCCGTATGGCCCTTCAACAGCAGCCTCTACTATATGCGATGTGTCGGCGTTCTTTAAGTACTCCTTGAGTGTCAGCGTCCAGCCTCCGTAACACTTTATCAAAAGCGAAAGATGCTCCGTGTCTACTTTGGACGAAGATACGATGGTAAAGGGATGCCATTGCAGTGGAGACACGACAGGGAAGTTCACCATAATGAAACTTGCCGGATTATATGCGAGACCTGACATAAAAATGCGTTCGTAAAAGATGGTCCAGAGAGAACAAACAAGCAGAAAGCTACTTACTCGGATGCTTTGCAATAGTAAGTTCCATCGTTTCCGAAGACATCATTCGAGCTGATAAGACGTCTACGATTCTGCGTGACTGTATGAACCTCAGAAACCGATTCAGCAGAAACAGCAAGATGCCACCCACAACCGCACAGAATAACCTGTCTCCAACGTGTAATGCAAAGGTCAAAATGAATACAATATAGAGCTGATGTGTGTAGTAGAAAAGCTCAAATTTCTTCTTTCGAACTGGGCCAAGAGATGTCATCCACATAATCACGCCGATAATGTATACAAACAATCCAGAAAGGCCGCTTATTTCTGTTTTCTTCCACTGAACAAGCTGAGAGTTTGACGAGAATGTAAGAACGAAGATTAAAGCAAACTGCTTACCTCTGTCATCTTGCCAGTGACAGCCCAGAAGATCACAAAAACCAGTCCGTGGACTGTCCAAATCACCATCATAATGTGTCCAATCCATTTGTGATACTTAATCGCGTGCTCAAAGGGTACATTTAACAAACGAAGAAACACCGAGCCTCGAGCAACTGGAAAGAACAAGAATGCAAGGCAGACAATGCCGACGAGTCCCAAATTCGTTCCAACCATCTCCAATTTTCTTTCCCATCTGAAAAGGAAACACGTTATGTATGAAGCACTCAAAACAGAATAACTCCTCACAGTTTTAACTGGTGCTTGTGCAGATAAGCAGGAGTGATTTTAGCAAACTTTGTGCTCAAGTACTCCGATAGTGTCCACACGAGAAGAGCCACGAAGAGAACGAGGCATGTAAGCTCCGCCGCAGAGGCAACTGCAAGTGGTCCTCGAACTACAGCAGGGAAAGAAAATGGATTTACTCGCACTCCATCCCTCCTGGATTAAAACTTTAGTTTAAGCGTGAATTCAAAAAGAGGATCTACCTCCTAGTGCTGTCGTCTTTGGAAAGCTGAAGATAAATCGCACCAACCACAGCCAAGATGACGACGGGAGCCGAATAAAAAAGTGTGAAGGACCCTGCCAGGACCTGTGTCAGCCGACTCTTGTGACCTCACAAGCAAGATATATTCGTTCTTGTTCTACCAGCAGCAATGCAAAGAGAATGAAAGAGCACCAGGACTTCTATACTCAATAATTGCAAGCATGAGAGTTTCCTCGGCTAGAACCTCAAGACGAGCCACAATGCGATCGATCACACACAAGAAGCACTCAACATGTTTACCTGCGACTCCATAAGCTTTCGTTGTGGTATCCTTCGTGAACGACTGCCAGAACTTGGAGTAGGCGGAGGTTGGTCGCATCACCCACATCAAAATCCATCCTCCGAACAGCAGCAGCATCAGCAGCCGCCACACGACCCTCGAGAGAGCAGCCATGCCACCGATGAATTGGGAGGAACGGATGAATCCCTTCAAAAAGTACACTGCAAAACAAGGAAGGGGAAAAGCAAACGAGTGAGGGAGGAGAGCGAGCAGTAATCTGAGAACTCACGGCGCGAGTGTGTTGCCTAGCGACGAGCATCATGCCACTGTAGAAAACATTGCACACGGATCCAAGTATATAAACAAAACCAGAGATCATAACCGTGCGCTGCTTTCCATGGTTTTGATTGGCGATTTTAGTGTGTACCATATAAGGACCACCACCACCATCGGTACCATCGATATGATTGAAAAGAATGAGCAAACATTGCGTCCGTCAACGTTAGCCAGCCGAATCGAAAAAACCATCTCCGGACCCGGGCCCATGCACCAACAACAAAAACACCGTGCCTTACGTGTGCTATGCTGCGCTAAGCGTGTGCTTGAGCCGTGATTTGCATGCATGCACTCACAGACTAAGCAGTCAAGCGCCAGTCAGGCAATAGAAACAAAAAGAAAGGCGACAAGACCAGAGATGCATGCTTAAGTTCCAAGGAAGTAACAGCAACAGCAACAACATCACAATACCAGTCGTTTTCTCTCGAGTGTGTTGTGGTAGGCTGGCAGCAAACGCACTGAGTAGAGCTTGGACCGCCACTATCGGAGGTCCGCACCTGGATGATGTGGTGTTACTCACAAATCAAGTGGAAGCGCACCACTAACCAGAATAAATGTGGCCATCGTTTTCGTTGTCAAATTAAAAGATCTAGTGATGTGAACTGGACGGCCTGGCGGAGAATCCTTGCTCTGTTCGCATACGACACGTCGGTGCTGCGTAGATCCAACGTAAATCTCTTGTGCTCTGATGCAAGCAGCGCGTTCCCTCGACACGAAGCAGCGTGAAGGACCTGCAGTCGGGCGTAAGAGACAGAATTGTAAAGCGTTTGCGTAGGACCTCTGGAAGATTTTCTTCACCGTATGAGTAGTTGCCCATCAACGAGAACTGAAACACGACAGCGTGACGTCAAGATGTTGCGCGATATCAAACACATATACCCGTTGTAAAGAAGAGTGGTTTTGCATAACCGCGCAGAGCACTCTGGAACACGAGTCCTGGACGTTGTTGTTAGCAAAAGACAACTCCAGCAAAGACGTGTTTTCCTGAAAATCGGTATGCATTTCTTTTGCAGAGCATCAGACACGCCACAAACCTGAAGCCACAAAAGAATTGCACAAGCCCCTGCCGCAGTGATCTTGTTGTCGCTTAAATCAAGTGCCTGCAGTTATCACAAAAGCGCTTAGAGCGATGTTGTTCAAACTTTTACCTGAATATGAGCATGTTTTCTCAGTCCCTCTGCCAAGAAAAATGCATGTTCGTCTAAGAGACAGCACTGCTGCAACCGCAGAGTCTTCAACTGTGTCGGTACAGCATCAAGTATTGGTTTCGCTACTCTGTATAAACGTAGATAAGAACCAAGACATAGAAGGAAGATCTACTTAACAAGCGCTCTTCTTGAATAGCATCCGTGTTACAGTTTCCTGTAGATGTACGAAAAAGAAACTTCGACCAATGTTCAAAAATCAATACCGTTAAAAAGAAGCTCCTTCAGTCGACTGTACTTTAAAGCTGCAAGTGCTTCCTCAGGTATGAATTTTCCAATACCATTTTCCCGTACATCCAATACTTTCAGAGATCTACAGTAAAATGCAAGTTTTTTCCAAAAGAAAAATCACAGTATACTGCGTACCTTGCAAACTCAAGGGCCCGAGCGATAGCTGTGAATCCTTCTGTCAGGATGCAGTTGTAAGCGAGGCGAAGTACCTGGAGCCTTACAACGTGAAAAAATAAGAAAACGAGCTGTTTCACATAGAGAATAGCTACCTGCTATGTTTCCGAAGAGAAAGGCTCAAATTTACTGCCGCTTCCTTTGTAAAGCCTGTCTCACTATGCATTGAGAAACTTTTAGCAAAAGGCTATAAAGGTGACAAGCTACCTGATATCTAGCAGTTGGAGAAGCTGCATTTCTGCTAATATTTTGCCAACATAAAGACCATTATCTCCTAGCTGAACCTTTGCAAGGCCTGCAACAGTTACTGTAAATACCCGCTCGGAACGTAACGCTATGCTCACAAAGGGAGAATAGAGCTGGAAATTGAGCCATATATACGTCGAACGACAAGCTGCCCTCTCCTGTCATTATCCACTCCCAGAATGCGGACCGTATCTGACAACGAGCAAAACAGTATTGCACTTTGATAAACCCAAACTTACTGTATGCGTGTACACCCACTTTCCCTTGTGCGATACTTCAGCAATGAAGCTATCGTTTGTGCCTAGAACTTCTTTTCAAGAAAAGCCACAAAGAAAAAATTTCATGCGTACCTCCGTCCTGTCGATCAGCTAACTGTTGGAGATAAATTGACATATATAGTGATTTCCATGAAGTTGGAGGTGGCCTGTCTGAGGTGATCCATTCGTCGTACGCTGGATAGTGCTCCAACGAACAAATTGACATTGTTGCATCGTCATGCATCATTTTCTTGCAGTTTTCCTCCCAAAGACTTCTCGTATCTGTTAAATGCCGAATTAATTAGCAAGCAAGAAGCGTTTCCTTTGTAGGCATACCAAGACCCAGAGATAAAAAATCATCCCTTTCTTCAGCGTAAAATAAGTCTTGCGCGGAAAACTGCTCCGCAACACACCATGCTAAGTCTGGTGGCATTGACGAGACATCCGGTACATCTGTCCAAGTGCCACGAATTGATCAAACAGGAAAATCCTCCTAGCACAGACCTTTTAGATTGTGAGCAATCATCGCCGCAGCAACCTTTAGAAGATTTTTTATGCCAAAAAAATGAGCAGCATGAACAATTTCCATCACTTGGCTTGGTTCTACCTTTTAAAAAAGAAATGAATGATAAAAGCGAAGAACTGAGCTTACTTTACCTCGAACTGAAACGTTACTCGCGGGGCGTTTTGTCCCCAATATTTCTCTGCCTTAAGACTGTCAATGTACTCTATAAAAACGAACCGCATTACAGCTTCCAACACCTTGAAGTTGATCAGAAAAATCTCGCTATGAGAGAGAGAAAAAAAAAGAACTACCTCGTAGCGAAAATCTGGGAATCGGATCACATTCTCCAATCTTTCTCTAAACTGCACTGGAAAGAAAGACACAAAACCACCAATGAGAACGAAAATCCAAAGAGAAAAGTGACGAACCTTCTCCGCGAAGAATAACATCGACGCATTTTAGCTGCTCCACTATCTTCCTAGGAACAAAGAACTCCACCTCCTCCTGGCAGACGATCCGGAGGTAGCCATTCCCGTCCGCCGGAGTGATCTCGAGCGAGATCGGGGCTGGAACCGTCGGCTTCCCCTCGAAAATCTCAATGCTGTCCGCTGCCGGCGCCAGCGCCTTCCTGTGCTTACGCTTCCAAGGCTTTGGCGACAATGCGCGCACATCCCTGGCCGCCATAGCTGTGCAGATGCTAGAACTCGATACAAAACCCACTGCGTCGCTCGACAAAGCCCTAAATTATAGAGAACTACATGAGTCCCTACCGCTAATGCAACGTCACCTTTTATACAAACCATATCTATTCACATAAATACGATATATTCTTCCTTTCCAGTCTACTAAATCTTCTTAGCTCGCGAACTTCAAGAATCTACGATGTTCTTCATGCCGCGCTTTGATCGCAGTAGCTCCTGGCGCCGCGCGCTCGTCAGCTTCACGAAATCGGCCTCGGATTTGCGGTGGGACTTGCCTTTGATCGGCGTCTTGAACTGCTCTCGGTGCTTCTGCTGGATGCGAGCAGCCTTGCTCGAGATCACTCCTCCTCTTGGAGCTTCCGGAGCTGGATCATCGTCACTCGGGCTATCGTGATCGTCTCCACTGCTCTTGTGACCCACCTCGAATCTCCGCTGCTCCAGGCACTCTGCTCGCTTCTTCCTGGCTCTCTCCAGCACCTTCTCCATGGTTGATCTCTTGTGAAGGAACACCGGGCCCTTCTTGTACTGGTTCCGCGACTTTGATCGCTCCATTGCTCTTCTCAGCATCGCTTTGAGGTGCTCGGATCCAAGTTCCTCGTCGGTGGCTTGCGTGAGTTCCTCGATCATCTGGACAGCGCTCTCCTCTGGAAGATCAAGCGTTGGAGCGGGAGTATCCGTTTGAACTTCGAGTTCCTGGACAATCATAGCTACGGCTTGGTTCTCGGAGGCCTCAAGAGTTTGATCAACTCTGCCTTCCACAATGAAGCCTTTCGACTCGCTGAGCTCGGAGGTAATTACTGCGTCTGGAGTTGGAAGTGAGAGTTCCTTGATATCAGTAGCTGCTGGAGATAGATCATCTTCACTTTTCCCCAGTGCTGCTTCTTCAGCTGCGAATTTGGGCACTGATTCGTAGACATGGTGCTTCTTTTTCGCTTCTTGTCGAGCGACACCCACTGCTTCGTCGAGAAGGGCCTTCGTTTCAATGACAACTCCTTGTTTGGCAACAGCCACCACTGCTGCGTCGGAAAGGACCTTCGTTTCACTGACAACTTCCTGTTTAGCGACAGCCGTCACTGCTTCGACGAGGACCTTCTCTTTGGTGACAACTGCGATCTGATTCTGATCACGAGAAACCTCCACAGCTGGAACTTTCTCGTCCTGTTGCTCGTGAGAAGCCTTAATCACAGCAGGCAAAGTTTGTCGTGCCTCCACTACTTCCGAGACTTCGCCACCTTTCTCGGTTGTCTTAATCTCCACTCGAGCAGCGGACGGAGTTTCTTGCGCCCCCATTTCTAACGCTTTGCCACCCTGTGCTTGATCGTGAGAAGCCTCTGCCAAGGCAGCAAACGTTGGAACCTCGACATCTTTCTCATCTTGTCGATCCACCTCCGCGACTGCTTTCTCAGGATGATCTTCGTCGTCTAGCTCAATTGCTTCCGGCGATCTCTCTAGCTTTGCGCATCTGTCACACAAACACAAACACACGCATTCAGGCTCTTTGCAAACTTGAGAAAACTTACCTTCCATCACCATGATCCAAGTTCTCTCGAGCATCCATCGACGTCTTCACCTTGTCCGGTTCCTCGGCAACGCTGTGCGCGTCGTCAAACTCACCCTTGTCATCACTCGCAGTACAAAAGCTATGCTTGTCATGCTCGCCATCGTCACGCTTCTCATCGTCGCGGCTTTTCACCGGCGAGATCGCATTTTCCTCCGTGGTACACTGGCTCGACTGAGAATCACCCACAGCGCTTCCAGTTCTCCCAGCGGCTGGAGGAGCCACATCCTTGTCCTTGCCACTCTCGCGGCTCGCTGGAGCCTGCCCAGATCAAAGCAAAACTCGATCGATCTGGATCCAAAGTATGAGGTGGGCTTACCTTGAAGAGCGCCGCGAGCGCGTCCGCCATGAAGAGATTGGTCTTGTTGGCCGGAATTCCATTCTTCTTGCACAGCTGCTGCAAGCGCCGCCTAGGGAGCTTGTGGTAATCCAGGGCCGCCTTGTCGCGTGCCATCGCCGCTCGGGATTTCTAGGGCTCGCGCTCCTCCATCTCCTTTTAACCAGCTGGGAAATGAGCCGTTGTGGCATATTCTGGCAGCCACTGTCTGAAATTCCGAGCGATCTCTTGTACGAATGGACTGGAAGATCATCCCGTACAGCTCCAGTGATCTAGCTCCTGGAAACTTTCTTTTTCCATGCGTACCAGGAAATGACGTCAGGCTCACATATGGAAGACATAGATCACGTACCAAAGTTTTATTTTCTTGTCAGCTTCTTCCTTGCAGCCATTGGTAGTTAGAACTATAAGCTTGGAAGTGCAGAATCGTAAAAACGACCTGTACAAAACTCATGGTTATAGTTGTATCAAAGATTTATATGTGAGGCACCTTCTCATACTGCAGGGATGGCTCAAAGATGGAATCCAGCGCTGGCAAAACTGAGGGATAAAGTTCTCCTGGATCATCTGTACAAAGAAGATATCATAATGTTGTCTAGAACACGAAGAAGTGAAGAAGAAGAAAAACGTACCGGAGTTCGTCTCGTGATCTTCAAACCGAGTTTAACTCGGAGGAAGAATAGATGTTGGACATCATCACGTAGGCGGAGGCATTCCCTCGATCCAGCTCCAGCACCGACTCAAAGGCAAGCTTCCCCACTTCCAAGTTCCTCCACTTGTAGCAAGCACTTAACAGTGCCATCCAGCTCTCGGCGCTCGCATCCACCGGCATTTCTTTCAAGAGCTCGGCTGCTTCGTCCAGCCGGTTTGCTCGTCCCAGGAGGTCCACCATGCAAGCGTAGTGCTCGGCCCCCCGCGGAAGTCCGCGCTTCCTCCACATCTCTTCGAAGACTTCCTTTCCTCTCTCCACGAGACCTTTGTGGCTGCAAGCCGTGAGAACCGAGAGATAAGTCACTCCGTCCGGCTGTAGATCCTTCTCCTGGAGCTTCATCTTCTCGAAAAGCTCGAAAACCCGATCAGTGTCTCCCTGGCAGCTATATCCCGAGATGAGAGCACTCCATGTCACCATGGTCTTCCTGGAGATCTTCCGGAAAACTTCCTCGGCTTCTGCCATGCTTCCACACTTCCCGTAAAAATCCACCAGCGAGTTTGCCACCATTGTGTCCGTCTCCAATCCAGCACTGCAAATCTCGGCATGGAATCGTCTACCTCTTTCCAGCGCTCCCAGAGCAGCGCACGCCTTGAGAGCTGCGACATAAGTCACCGAGTTGAGCTCGCGGCTGCCTCGTTCTTCTCTCATGCGTTCCACAGTCTCGAGCGCGGCCTCACTTTCACCGTTCCCCAGGAATCCCAAAACGATGCAGTTCCAGGAGACCACGTCGGGTTGCCGAATCCTTTCGAAGACGTGAAGAGCATCCACCGTGCTCTGGCTCTTCGCGTAAGAATCCAGCAGCGTATTTGCCAGCATGGTGTCAAGTTCCACGTCGAAAAACCTCACTGCTCGAGCGTGGATGTCTTTGAGAAACTGTAAGCTGTGAGAATGCTCCTTCTCGGCAAAGCAAGCACAGGCTTTGAGCGCTGCGAGGAGAGTGACACGATCCGGTGAAGGGCCTCGGCCTTGGATCATTTGCGAATAAAGCTCGAGTGCCTTCTGGGCTTCACCACTTTCAGTGTATCCCAGCACCATGCAGTTCCACAGAGCAACGTCGTCTCGCAGATCATTTCTCAAGCTTTCGAAAATCTTTCGAGCTTCCGCAGTAAATCCACATTTAGCGTAGAGGTCGACCAGGCTTGTGGCGACAGGTAATTCCAGAGCCTTCGCTTGTTTAGCCGCTGTAGCATGAATTTCCCTGCCTCTCTTCACTGTGTTGATCTTCCCGTACCTCCCTTCGACGAGCTTGCCATCTTCTTTGCTCGCGAGACTGGACAGAGATTTAAGAATAGCAACCAACACAGCCGTGCTCGGTTCGCCACCTTCGTCTTGCATGAATTGATAGAGCTCGAGAGCTGATTCTTCGTCTCCATTCTGTGCATGAGATGAGATGATAGCAGTCCAAGCCATCCTTCTATGCTGGCGAGAGCTTTGAAAGACCAGCACAGAATCCGCTAATCTCCCACATCTTCCATAAAAGTCCACCAGGCTCGTCTCGAAAACCATCTCCATCTCGTCTCGGTACCTCACAGCGTGTGAGTGGATAACTCTGCCTCTTTGCAGTGCCTCTCGCTTGCCTTGTTCGTTGGAAGCCATGGAAACGCATGCCTTGAGAGCACCAAGAAGTGTCAGGCAGTCCGGTAAGCAGCTTTCGTCGCGCATTCGCGAATAAAGCGTCAAGGCCACCTCGGCTTGTCCACTCTGTGCGTATCCCAAGATGATAGAGTTCCACAAAACGACGTCCCGGTGCTGGACATTTTCGAAAACTCGACGAGCATCAACCATGCTGCCGCATTTCGACAACATATCCACCAAAGTTGTCGCCACAACGATGTCCTTGGACAGATCCAAGCTCCTGGCTTTCTGAAACTCGCAGAAGATAGCCCTCCCTTTCTCCAGGAACTTGTAGCTCCCAGCAAGAGATTCCTTCTCGGCAGCGCTCGCGCAAGACTTAAGAGCAGCAAGAAGCGTGACGCGATCCGGTTCGTGTCCCTCGGCCTTCATCCGCGAGAAAAACTCCAGTGCCGAATCGGCGTCACCACTTTGAGCGTAGCCGAGTATCAGCCCCGTCCACAAGACAACACTAAGTTCCTGGAGGCTCTCGAAAATTCTTGCAGCATCCACCATCCGTCCACACTTTGCGTACATATCCACCAGGCTGCTCGCAGCAAAAGTGTCCAACTCCACACCGATTCGAGCAGCCCGAGCATGAACTTCCTTTCCTTTTCTCAAACTCTCGACCTTCTCTGCTCGGTCTCCACTAACTTCGTTCTCGGCTATGGCAGAGCAAGCCTTGAGCGCGGCAAGAACCGTGACACGGTCAGGTGGGCAACCGTGTTCCTCCATCCTCGAGTAAAAATCCAAAGCTTGATCGCCATAGCCATGCTTGGCGAGGCCGAGAATGATGCTAGTCCAAGAAATTACGTCCTTCTCTTCCATCCTGTCAAAGAGCTCGCGAGCTTCTGATATACAGCCACATTTCACGTACATGTCGAGGAGGCTGTTGGCGACAACGAGGTTGGAGACATCTCCGCTGTGAATCACATCGCCGTGGATCTTCTTCCCTGTTACCAAATCCCTGGAGAGCTTGCACGCCTTGAGAGCAAAGATAATGGCTGCTAAGCTCGGCCTACAACCCCGTTCTTGGAGCTCGAAATATTTCCTCACTGGAATGGTTGCATCAGTGTTTGTGGGAGCGCGTACCATGGGACGCCCTACATTGTGCCCAAGAGCCCTAAGTTTCCTGCTTTATTTTGTAAACAATTAAGCGAATTATACTTACACAATGACTCTACAAGAATATGAATTTCGTATAATGTGTGAATGTTTATAGAAATATATATTTTATTTTTTTAAGAGTTAAAATATAGACCATAATTTTTTACCATTATTTGCATTGTAAATTATAACATTACCTTCATTTCTTACAAGTAATACTGTATCTAATATACATGGCTCTTTTAAGCAATATCTTGTTGCCCAAACTATATTATTATTACTTTTAATAATAAAGTTTCCATTTTCTTGTAAAACTGCAACACAATTATAATTAATGGCATTTATTCCAAAATTTCCCATACTTTTCCACATAATATTGTTGGTAGAAACTTTGTGAAATTTAAGTTTACAATTATCTTTTAAAGTAAATCTAAACAAACCATTTGGTGATACTAAACTGTTATTTTCTTCTATATATGATCCAATCTCATTTTGAAATCCACTTATTAATGAAGATCTATAAAGTGCTTCACAATTCCAATTTGAAATATATATTTCCGAATTTAAAATTTTGATATTTAAATTGGTGTTACCTTTACCTGTTGATCTTAATTTGTATTTTAATGAGAAATTTAAATAAGCCACATGTATGTAACCATAAAATGAGTTTGGGCTTGATAATGCTTGATATTCTAAATTATCTAAAATATATGTAAAAACTTTTAACAAAACATCATCTCGATATTTTTCAAGTTCAGTTGGATCCAATAAACAAAATGAAAAAGATGGGAGAACCTTATCTCTTACAATTTCAATTGGTTTCAATATGGTTAATTTAATACTAATACCTGCATTTTGTAAAATGAATGCTGGAATTTTAATTTCTCCTACAGAAAAAGTTTCACCATTTTAAAAATAATCTTTAATATAATCAAAGATATAGTTTATTAAATTATAAAAATCTTCAATATTTAATTTATTTGGACTTTCAGCACTTATAACAGCTGGATAAAGTGGCTGATCATTATCATTTCCTATATTAAAGGAGACATAGTAACATAAAATTATAAAAATCAAAATTTTGATTCTAGAAAGCAATAAATTCATAATATAGATTAATATTGCAAGTATTTATAAAATTGGAATATTTTTTTAATGTGATTTAAATATATTTATCACTTATCTATATAAAGAAACTAGAAATTGCATTGGTGGTGAATACCTATGATTTTTTTTGAGTATTATTTTAATCATTTTATTCTAAATTTAACCCTGTTTTTAACTGATTTAAAGGGTTTTAATATTCTAGTTTGTTACCAAGTGGCATTGCACAAATAAAACATCTTATTTTAATGATCAGAGAAAAATTTAAAATTGAGTTAGATTTTAATGCATGAAAGACTAGATCCAAAGTTTGCGTATACTCCAAAATTCACCAATATGCAGACAAGAAGGTGCTTCTTGATCAAGAGGATGAAATGAGACAATGGTCTGCCTAATTCCCACTGTGAGGCTGCTGCTGCCAAATATCTACTACAGCAATCTCATCCAGCAAGTGATCTAAACTCCCATCATAACTACTATTAATGATTTTTATTGACAATTCCCAAGTTTTGCATAACAGCTTAGACTCTCAGCTCATGGATCTGGTGGAGTGACTTAGCCAGACACTTGCCAAGTCACAAAACTGGAGCCAGCATCTTTGTTGCAAACACTTTTCTTTTGAATACCTTAGCAAGAATGACATGTTGGGGGTTGAGGTGCTATGATGTAATGTCATGAATTTTTGCTGCGCAGGCTCAACTGAGACATCTCCAAACATCCCTTCTAGTGATTCACAGCCTCCACCACAATTGGGACATACCCCAATGCAAGATCTAGCCAAGATGCTTAAGATTCGACAAATGCCCAAGGTACTAGACTGTTTTTTATAGGCACTTCCAATAGTTTGAGAGGCATTTGGGAGGCTCTTATCTAGCTACATGCAGCTCTACTCCTTGCTCCATTACACAACACATGCCAGCAAAAGGTGGCAATCCTTTTTAGGTACCACCATTAACAACCAATTTTTTGGCCTCTTTATTTGGGGATTGAGCTTTTGATAGGAGGTTCATGGTACCAAATGAGCTCTTAGATGGGCTTTGTACCTCTGGAGGAAGTGACTAATGAAGTGGTAGATGAAACGATAACTCTTGGGGAAGTTGAGAAAGATGTAACTTTTTCTTAATTGGAAACAAAGCCTATCTCTTGTTTATTAATGTGTGCTTTGTAAGAAATATTTATTGCTTCTAGTGAGGAGACATGAGGCATTTTTCACGGCCACCACTTCACATGGACTAGATTACCCACAATAGAGCAACACATCTTTCTTTACCTTCTAGAAGTTGATATCATTAGCTAAAGATTATAGTGCAAGTGATCATGGAATGAAATTTGGATATATTGTTACTATAAATCCTTAAAAGTTAAAGAATAAATGGAGATAAAATATCTACTAAAAATTCTTTCATGAAGGGGAGAGAGATAAAATGCATTACATGTGGTATTAAAGAAAATGAAATAAATTTGAAAAAGGGCACCGGTTTAGGTTTAGGTTTAGGTTTAGGTTTAGGTTATTATTGTGCCAACAATATGTGGCACCCTAAACCGCCACATATTGTTGTCTACATTTGCATCGTTTAGTAGAGGCAATCTTCATTCTTTATAGCAATAGCTGTGAGGCGAACTTCGTAGTGCATGTGGGAGATCTCGAGTTTGGGTTGCAATTGGTGTTGAGTCAAGTTTTTGACCTCATCCTTAGTATGAATTGCTTGTAGCACAATCATGCGAAGTGTGATTTTAAAGCTTCTCCCCCCATTATCTCATCCTTCTTTATATTTCATTCATTTTTTTCACTTCCATATATCTTTGTCCCTTTGTTTTTACCTTTGCTTCTATTACTTTTGTCTCCCCATTATTTCCTCTTATGTTTCTGTCTTATTTTGCTCTTCCCTTTTCCGATCCTTCTAACAATCTTATTGTTGTAGTAGTTGACCGGCTCATGAAAGAGTATGCCGATCTCTTTGAATTTGATGTATTGTTTGGGGCCAAGATTACCACATGTTATCCAATTCTAACTAGAGATGCTCATCCAATTAAGGTTTTTGTTCATCGTTGGTTATCCAAAGAGATCAAGATTTTACATATAAATACCAAAAAAATGTTAAAGAAGGGTGTTATTCGGAAGTCGTGAAGTCCTTGGGCATGTGGACCTCATCTTGTGATGAAACTTGATAGAAGTTATTTCTATATCAACTATTATCCGTTAAAAGAAGTGATGATCCCAAATGTGTACCCTCTTCCTTGCACTGCTAATCTCTTGGATCATTTGAGGAGAAGTTGTTGGTTCACCAAGTTAGATCTTGCTTCTGGGTATTAGCAAGTACTGATGGCTGAAAGAGATATTCCTAAGATTATTTTTTGTACACTATTTGGTTTGTACAAGTTTTTGGTAATGCCATTTAGTTTGAACAATGCTCTAATAACTTTCCAGCAAATGATAAATGACATTCTTTGTGATATGCTAGAGGTGACTATTGAATTCAATGATGTTTTGATCCACTCAAAGAGGACATAGGAGGAATACATTTGTGATGTTTGTAAAGTGTTAAAACATCTATAAGAAGTTGGTCTAAAGTTGAAGCAGTCGAAATGTGTGTTTGGGTTCAAGGACATAACTTATTTTAGGTATCATATTTCTCGTAAGGGTTTGCAAGTTGATCCTAACAAATTTGTGGCTGTAAAGTTCCTTATTCCAAAGTGTGTAAATGATATGTATCGCTTCCTAAATAAGGTGTAGTATCTCTATAATTTTGTAGATTATCTTTTTGATCACATTACACCGTTGTGTGTATTATTGAAGTTATTAATATCATCTTTTATTTGGTCTACAGACTATGAGTGGGCATTCATGGATCTCAAGGAGACATTGACAACTCCTACAATTTTAGTGTATCTTAATTACACTCGAATTTTCATTTTGTGTGTGGATGCTTATGATATTGGTTTTGGAGGTGTGTTGATGCAAGAGAGTTTAAATATGCTTGATCAGTGCCATCCCATTGCATATATAATCCATACATTACAATTAGCAGAGACAAACTACTTCACAACAAATAAGGAGTGTTTAGTAGCAGTCTAGGGTTTTGAGAAACTTCATGTATATCTATATGGTTCTCGGATGTTATTGGAAGGTGATCACGCCGTTGTGACTTCATTATTAAATTGGAAGAACATAGTTGGTTGTACTATTTAGTGGGTTTTGAAACTTTAAATATATGATTTTGATGTTGTTATCTCTCAGGGAGTTTTATGGTTGACATTGATGCCCTTTTATGAGTTCCTCTTTCTTCTTTGCTTTCTTCTCATGTTTTTAACGAGCTTGGTGTTTTAGCATCAGTGGATTTTCTAGATGAGCATTCAGTGCCGTCTATGGTTGCTATATTTGGTGTTTAATGTTCATAAGGTGCAAAAAAATATTTACTTTCTCTTGATGAGGTTCATGAGGCTCAAAAGATTGAATTATAGATTCAAACGCTTCAAGATAGGTTTGAGAATCCTACATCACTTACTGATGAATTGCAATTCTAGCATTTACATTTTTAATATCACCTTGAAGACGGTCTTCTTTATTTTGTGGGGATGGATCCTGATGATCATTTATAACTAGTGGTGCTTTCAATCTTTATTCTATAATTTTTCCATGCCTACCATAATTCTCTTGTTCTAGATAGGTATATAGGACATCGTCATATGACTAAAAAGTTGCATAAGTCTTTTTATTGGCTGGAGGTGCATGATATTATCCAATATATGCATAATTGCATTTGGTGCTAAGCTTATAATACTCCCCCTCGTGCTACAAAAGGATAATTAGAGTTTATTGTAGTTTCTTGTCCGTTTAAGTTGGTGGTGTTTGATTTTATGAAACCTTTTCCACAATTGAATATTGACAATGAGTATATTATTGTTGCTTCCAACTACTTGACTTGCTAACTGGAAGTTGGTGCTCTTACTAACACCTTTGCAATTGTTGTTGGATACTTCTTTCTCAATCGAGTGGTGTTCTAACATTTTTGTCTGAAATAGATTCTTTCGGATAACAATCCTACATTTATGGCTAAGGCATTTCATGTTTTGATGTCTCAATTAGGGTTTTCACGAATGTTTATCATCCATAGTCAGACGGTTTGGTGGAATGGCTTATCAGACAGTCAAAGGGATAATCGCAAAGTACATGAACTTTTAGCATTTAGATTGGGATGGGTATTTGCCATTTCTTTGGTATGCATATGTCATAAGGGTGTTGTTAGAATCTTATCCTTTACACCCTAAGCCAACTGGCTAAAGGGGTGATCACTTGATTGCAAGGCCCTTTCCTTATCCTATTATCCTGAACTTTTAGCATTTGGATTAGGATGGGTATTTGCTATTTCTTTGGTATACATATGTCACAAAGGTGTTGTTAGGATCCTACCCCTTACACCCTAAGCCAACTGGCTAAAGGGGTGATCACTTGATTGCAAGGCCCTTTCCTTATCCTATTATCCTGACCTGGTGCCTAACAATCCTCCCCTCGTTAGGGAATGATCATCCGCATGTAAGCTCCTGAATTTGCTCCCCTCGTTAGGGAATGATCATCCGCATGTAAGCTCCTGAATTTGGACTTCCAGGAGGTCACCCAACCCAGTACTATTCAAACCTAAGGACGCTTAACTCTAAGTATCCCAAAACCCTTAACCGATTGGAAAAGGGGGTGCACTCTTATTCATGGGCCCTTTCCCTCTATATTTGAACCCTATGAGGACGCTTAACTCCAAGTATCCCAAAACCCTTAACCCATTGGAAAAGGGGGTGCACTCTTATTCATGGGCCCTTTCCCTCTATATTTGAACCCTTTGGACTGTCTCTCGAATCGTTCTCTTTGGTTGCTTACAATCTACCACGCTTCCCTGCAAGTTCACGCCCTCGTGAACGGAAGCTGAGAGCCGCAGCTCTCCCGAGAGCCCCGCTCTCTTGACACCCTACCCCTCGGGTCGAGCCCAGCGGGAGCAAACTGGACCAGTTAGATGTTAATCAACATGTGGTGTGATTCCCTTAGCCAACCAACAGAGTCGGACTCGAGACCTCTCTGATACCAAATGTAAGCTCCTAAATTTAGACTTCCCAGGAGGTCACCCAACCCAATACTATTCAAACCCAAAGACGCTTAACTCCAAATATCCTAAAACCCTTAACCGATTGGAAAAAGGGGTGCACTCTTATTCATGGGCCCTTTCCCTCTATATCTAAACCCTATGGACCGTCTCTCGAGTCGTTCTCTTTGGTTGCTTACACCGCGATCATACTTAGGCCACCCTCCGGTCACCATGATCCTTCTCTTAGGGTCTACCAAACTTTGGTTCTCCCTCTAGATCCACTATGTTGAATATTCCTTCAAAATATTCTTGCCCCACTCGTTAGCCATGAGAATCAAATTAGGCTCTGATACCAATATTAGGATCCTATCCCTTACACCCTAAGCCAACTGGCTAAAGGGGTGATCACTTGATTGCAGAGCCCTTTCCTTATCCTATTATCCTGACCTAGTGCTTAACAGGTGTAGAGTTCTATTGGTGCTTCACTATATAAACTCTTATATAGTTATGATTCAATATTACCAATGGAGTTAGGTTTATCTTTGCGATTGCGACGAGCTGCTGATGCTAAGTTGTGGGATTAGTATTTGACGAGCATTCGTCCACTTGTTTGAGTAGAGTTTATTAAACACTTGGGCCACATACAAGTCGGACAACAATAGTGCTATAATTTCTATCATCGTCTATTAGCAGAGTACAAAGTGGATGACTTAGTGTTAGTCTGTTTTCTCCATTTTACAATACATGGTTTATTTAAAGGGCTCCTTGCTCAATGGAAAGGACCATATCAGGTGTGGTGGCAAGTTGGACTGCAAGTTTATAAGGTTTAATATAATATCTACCAAGCTGATCCTCTAAAAATTGTGCATGTGTAGTGGTTGAAACGTTTTGTACGAAGGGATCAAGAATAACTAGTACCATTTACAGATCCACAAATGCTTCCTTCTGATGTTCCTCAAGATCCTGGCCCATTTACGAGAGAACTTTAATAGTCTTCCATTATTCCAAGAGGAGGGGATGATGTGAGGTCTAAGTGTATGACTATAGTACTATATACTAATATTAGTGTAATGGGATTTTGGTAGTTATTATATTGGTTTCTAGACCACTTGCTTTTGTATATAAACTAGGGTTTTTGGGCTAATTGATATGCATATTTTTTGTATTCCTTTTCTATATTTTATGCACTCACAAAGTAAATATGTTTTTCAGATTTATTTATACCAGATTTCATAAAAAGCATAAAGCTAAAATATTATATTATAACTATGCCTTTCAACAAATCATAAGCCATTTAATGTGATATTGTATTTCAGCACTTAATATATGTTAGAATATGATACTGTGAATAGGGATGCATACATTGACAAGTGTTTAGCTATTACATTACTATTATAAGATAACACCTCTTTCAAAAGGTGTCTCATGACTTAGCTCATGATAAAAAAGAAACACAAAAAGAAGAAATAATATTAGCAAAGAGTTCAAAATATAACAATGTCCATATTGTATTTCAAAAGAGTTGATCACCTCTTTTCTTAATTTTTGGGTATAGCTAAGTTTGTTATATGTTAATTTTGACATTCTTATAGTTCATATGACAGACTTAAATTTAAATTGCCAGTAAAATGGTGGCAACTGAGGCAGATTTTGCCACCTTACTCACTTCTTGTAAGGATCTATCAAAGGCTCAGCAACTTCACACCCAAATCACACATAGCAATCATTCAAATAGCCACTACCTTGCTAATCTCCTTGTCCAGATGTATGGGAACTGTGGGAGCTTGAAAAAGGCAAAGCTAGTTTTTGATGGAATCCGCCAGCCAAACAGTTTTTCATGGAGCATAATATTGACTGCATATGCTCAAAATGGCCATTTGGAGGAGGCGAGTAATATTGCCAAAGAAATGCCCAGTAAAAATGTGGTTGCATGGAATTCTCTGTTGAAATCATATGTAAAAGCTGGCAAACTCTGCGAATCGAGAGTAATTTTCGACAGTATGCTCTATAGAAACACAGTGACATGGACAATACTAATAGCTGCATATGCCGGAGCGGGGCAAATGGACGATGCCGAGGCACTGTTTAATGCAATGTCGGACTGGACTGTGGTGACATGGACGGCCATGATGAAAGGATACGCTCAGATTGGGTGCATATCAAAAGCCAAAGAATTGTTTGATTCCATGATGGAAAGAAATGTAGTGACATGGAATATTATGATCGCTGCCTATGTGGATAATGGCCTCTTCAAAGAAGCACTGGTTTTGTTTGAAGCAATGCCATTTTGGAACACCGTGTCATGCAATACGATAATGCAAGGTTACAGTCTAGATGGTTGTTTTGACAAGGCCAAAGAACTATTGCGTAAAATGGTAGAGAAAGATGTTGTTACTTGGAACATTCTTCTCACGGCATATGCCCAACATGGGCAACTAGAACAATGCAAGGAAATCTTCGACCGAATGACGAGTAGAAGCATCTTATCTTGGAATCTTTTGCTAATGGCATACACCAAGGCATCGCTTTTAAAAGATGCCGTGGAGATGTTTGAGAAGAGTATGCCTTGGAGGAGTCTAGTATCGTGGTCGATACTTCTCCAGGGACTTGGAGAGAACTTTCTTTTTGATGAAGCCAGAAAGGTACTTGACGATATGCCTGAGTGGGACAATGTATGTTGGACGTCGATCATAGGGATGCTTGGAAAAGGTGGCAATTTAGAGGAAGCCATAGCAATGTTCCAAAAGATGCCAAGACACTGCCTTGTCTCGTCTACATGCCTGATTCAAGCATATGCCCAGTTGGGGAATCTATCTAAAGCTAAAGAAATCTTTGATGAGATGCCAGAGAGAAATTTGGTTTCCTACAATGTCTTGCTGGAAGGGTACGGTATGGAGCTTGGAAAGGTGGCGGAGGCCAAAAGGCTATTTGACACCATGCCCGAACATTGTGACGTCTCGTGGAATATCCTGATCTACTCGTATTGCCTCTCTGGGAATCTCGAAGATGCCAGGGTCATGTTTGAGAAGATGCCGCAGCGCGACAGTGTGTCGTACAACACGCTGGTCCAGGCGTACGGCGCCAGTGGTCATCTCCTCGACGCAAAGTTGGTGTTCGATTCCTCGCCCTGGCGAGATACCGTCTCCTGGAACACAATGCTTACAGCATATTCTCTGAACGGGCAAGATCTCGAGGCTAAGGATTTGTTCCAGAGAATGCCTGCTAGGGATCTCGCGAGCTGGATTTCGATGCTCGCGTGTCTAGCGCGCAGTGGAAATCGTCGCGAAGCTCTGCGGCTATTCGAGCGGATGCCTGATCGCAGCGTCGCCGCGGTGAATGCGCTCCTCGCATCGCCGCATTCTCAGTCGGATCACGCGGCGGAGCTCTTGATCGGGATGGCGATGGAAGGATTCCAACCGGATGCTGTCACATTCATCGCGATCTTGCATGCCAGCAGCCACAGCGGATTGGTGGATCGGGCTGTCAAGGGTTTCTTGCTCATGAGCCAAGAACACGGCCTCTCGCCGTGGAGAGAGCACTACTGCTGCATTGTCGATGTTCTTGGACGGGCTGGGCAGATCGACAGCGCCAAGGAGCTCGTGGAATTTATGCCGTTTGAGCCGCAGGCCACGGAGCTGGGATCGCTGCTAGCTGCATCGATTCATAGAAAGGAATCGATTGGGGTTGCACGGCGCATTGTGGAGCTCGATCGATGGAATGCCGGATCCTACACAGCGCTAGCCAGGTCCTGTAAGGCGCTAGGGTAATGGATCTTCTTGGTTCCAGGAATTCCTTTGCCGAGCTCCTGCGTCACTGCAAATCGCTGCGCGAGGCCAAGAGCGCACACGCCGATGTTGCCAAGGCAGGGCTGGATCGCAGCGACACATTTCTGGGGAATCTTGTTGTCCAGATGTATGCTCGTTGTGGCAGCTTGCAAGAAGCGCGCAAGGCGTTTGACAGGATCAAGGAGCCAAACGTTTTCTCCTGGACTCTACTGATCACAGCATATGCCCGGAACGGGCAAATTGAAGAGGCTTCTTTCTTGTATGACAGCGCCCCAGAGCCGGATGTGATCCTTTCCACCGCGATGCTCACGGCCTTGGTGGAGAACAATAAGCTCGACGAGGCCCGAAAGGTATTCTCAAAAATGCCTGAGAAGAATGTGGTGTCTTGGAATGCTATGATCTCTGGTTTTGTTCAAGCAGGGCTTTGCGAGGAGGCATTTGGAGCTTTTCAGCAAATGGATCTCGATGGGTTTTCTCCAAATTCAGTGACTCTGGTGAGCATTCTCAGTGGCTGTACGAGCTTAGCTCAAGGCAAGATGATTCATGGTAGCATTTGTTTCGAGGTTGAGACGAAAGCTATCAACGCACTGATAAGCATGTATGGCAGGTTTGCAAGCTTGGTTGATGCTCGGAGTGTTTTTGATGCTTTAGAAGAGAAGGACATTGTTTCATGGACTGGGATGATCTCCGCTTACGTGCACAACCAGGAAAAGAACCGGGCTATGGAAACTTTCGCAAGAATGGACCTAGAAGGCGTTAGTCCAAACCGGGTCACTCTGGTAAGCGTTCTCAATTGCTGTAGCGCGCCTTCCAGCGTAACTTTCATTCGTGCAGAGGCCGTGGCAGCCGGTTTTCAAGCTCATATCAGTCTGAACAATGCGCTCATCACTGCCTATGCTAGAACCGGATTGATCAAAGTTTCTCGAGCCATCTTTCTGGTTATGCCGGAAAAGGATACCATCTCATTCAACGCGATGATAATCGCGTATGCCCAGCAAGGGCATGCCCGAGAAGCGCTGGAGCTGCCGTGGCTCATGGAGATGGAAGGCTTCTCCAGGGACCGGATCACTTTCACCAACATCTTCTTCGCCTGTGGCCACTCGGGGTTGCTGGAGAGATGCTGGGAGGACCTTCTCGCAATGCAGGCCGACTTCCAGTTGAAGCCTTTGCCGGATCATTACCAGTGCTTGATGGAGCTCCTGGGAAAAGCTGGGAAGCTGGAAGAAGTCGAGGACTTGATCGGCAGCATGCCTTACGAGCCCGACTCGGTGGCGTGGAACTCTCTGCTGGGAGCTTGCAAGATCCACAGTGACTCCAGCCGAGGAACACGAGCAACGCAGAGGTACGTGGATTTAAGTCCAGGTAATGCCACTCCTTACGTGCTAAGTTCTAATATGCACGCTCAAGATCGTGGCTTTCAGGTCCTGGATTCTCAATAGCAATCGAGGTATACACTTCTTATTCACTGCCACTGGAATTGCATGAAAGTTCCAACTTTTCTCAAAACATTACAGTTCTCGTTTCTAGATGATCTTACTTTTAAGTCGATGAACTTCCAGGTAACGCATGAAATCTTCAAGTTTCCGGGAATCCGGCTTCTCCAGGAGATTTTGAGCTAGTTGGCTGGCTGGAAAGAAGAAAATGCTGCGATCCAACGGCAGTGATGTGGACGCCCCGTCGGATTCGACGTGGCACGCGGGAGGCCTTTCGCTCTGCTTTTCTATCTGACACGTCGGACGCGTCCCAGGCCGCCTATTCATCGATCGAATACGAATTGGCGTTTGTGAGTGCGCTATCGTTTTCTATTTCTCTCTTCCAGCTCCATTCTCATTCTATCTTGTATATGATCGTGTGAGGCGCGCGCGCTCTAGGCTATGGCGGCGGCGGTGGCAGCGTCGCAGGCGGCGCTATTCAAGTCTCCATTCCAATCTTTGGATTCGTGCGATGAGCAGAAGAGCGTGAAGTTTAGGAGCACATTTCATGGATCGCGCCGCATCAGCAAGGCGGCTGGATGGAGCAGGCATCTCTTAGCGAGGCAGCAGCATCGGATTACTTGCTCGGTGAATGCTCCCAGGTAGATTTCTCTGACCTAAATGGTTTTCCCGCTAATTCTTTCTTGCTGCGATCTTTCTCTTCCAGTCCAGCTCAAGCGCCACCGCTGCCCAAGGGAGCTGAATGCTACGGTGTTTTTTGCGTTATTTATGATCTTAAAGAAGTAAGTTGGATTGGATTCCAGTGTGATAGCGATTGAACATTGGATCCACCAGGAGGAGAAACCGAAATCATGGAAGAAAAAACTCGTGCGCGTTGCAGTATCAGGAGCTGCTGGGACGATCTCCAATCATCTTCTTTTCAAGGTATGAGTTCGTCTTTCTCTTTTATCTATGCATTTTTCTCTTCCTAGATTGCCTCTGGCGAGGTTTTTGGACCCGATCAACCTGTGGCACTCAATCTTCTGGGATCAGAGCGATCGAAAGAAGCACTTGAAGGTTTTCAAGTTTTACAAAACTGGATTTTGAGTATCAATCTCACGTGAGTTTTGCAGGAGTTGCTATGGAGTTAGAAGATTCACTCTATCCTCTGTTGAGGGAGGTCATAATCGGCATAGACCCGTATGAGGTGTTTCGAGATGCGGAGTGGGCTCTGCTTATTGGTGCTAAACCTCGGGGACCAGGCATGGAGCGAGCTGACTTACTTGACATCAATGGACAAATATTTGCCGCACAGGTTGGAATCTCTCTTTTATCAAATGATAAGTTCAAAACCTTGCGGTTTTGCAGGGTAGAGCTCTTAATGAAGTAGCTAGCTCGAACGTGAAGGTTGTTGTAGTGGGAAATCCATGCAATACCAAGTATGTATTTTTCTCGCTGTTTTCTATACTTACGAGGTGGTTTTTCTTTGTTTCAGTGCTCTCATTTGCATGAAAAATGCACCCCGGATTCCCAGTAAAAACTTCCATGCTCTTACTCGGCTGGACGAAAACAGAGCAAAATGCCAGGTACATTCTTCAGCCAAGTCTTGGATCTGTTCTTTTTTATACCTTTTACTACATTTCCATACCTAGTAGCTCGCTCTTAAAGCTGGAGTATTTTATGACAACGTTTCGAATGTTACTATCTGGGGAAACCATTCTACAACACAAGTATGTGCTTTATTCAATTGGAAATACAGACAAGAATCTTTTTTGGCCTGAAGGTACCTGACTTTCTGAATGCAAAAATCAATGGAAGGCCTGTGAAAGAAGTCATAACTGACCACAAGTGGCTTGAGGAACAATTTACTCCAACTGTACAAACGGTATGGTTTTCTCGAACTTGAAAGGATTCAAGTACTAGATTCACCTGTTTATGCAGCGGGGAGGTGTTCTCATCAAGAAATGGGGGCGCTCTTCTGCTGCATCCACAGCAGTATCGATCGTGGACGCAATGAAATCCTTGGTTCAGCCCACTCCCCCTGGGGACTGGTTTTCTTCGGGGGTAACATTTCTTGCAAGTTCTCGTAAAACTTTGAAAAAAAATTCTTTTTTGTTCAGGTTTATGCTGCTGGGAACCCTTATGGCATTGACGGCGATCTTGTCTTCAGCTTACCATGCAGATCGAAGGTGAGGTTACTTGATCTCACTCGCGAAAAACTTATATGTTGCTATCTCATCCAGGGAGACGGTGATTACGAGATCGTGCCGGGACTTCATATTGACAAGTATCTATACGAGCGCATAAAGAAGGTAACATCCACTTGGAAATTAGAACTGAAGAGAATTCTCTCTTTTTTCCACAGAGCGAGGACGAACTTATCGCGGAAAGAAAATGCGTTGCTCATCTTATCGGCGAGGTATGTCGTTGTTTCTCCTCAATCAAAAGCAATTCTGTTCTATCCATTGTCTTCCCCCTCGTTTTTTTCAGGAGAATGGATTTTGTGATCTTCCTGGAGGCGACACAATGCTCCCTGGAGAACAATAGCAAACAAACTGATTTTTGGAAAACTTGATCTAGACACGTGTCAATGTCTGATTGGTACTAGGTATCTGAGGTTTTTGTGGACGAATGCTTAGTGAAGAGCGTAGCGGGCAGTGGAGCTGAGCGTGGCGGCTCGCGGGAATCTCTGCGGGAATGTTGTGAAATCTCCGGGATTTGCGAGGTGCGAGCTAGGTTTGGCGCGCAATGGAGACGAAATCCTCTGGTAGGTCTTTCTTGCCTCGATGGATGAGGATTTCATGGCTTGTGGCATGTCTAGGTGGAATAGTGGCGAAAAGTGAGGCACACACGGTGAGTCGAGTAATTCTTTCTTGTAACGAGGAATTCTCACACTTGGGTCGTTCTTGTAGGAGGCCGAGTATACTGGCGAAGGGAAGGCATTAATCGGTAAGACAATTACAAAGAAAGACACTCCTGGAACTGTGGAAGAATATGATCCCGAGACCAAACTTTACAAGGTTTTGTTCTTCGGATTTGCCGTTGTCAGTTTTCTTAAAATTCGTGTCTTTGCTTTTGTAGGTGAGATTCGAGGGCGACCAAACTGAGGAGATTAAATGGGAAGAACTACAGAAGTATATCCCACAAGAAATCATTTTCAAGAGGTAATCTTTACAATTTTTTTGTGCTTGCTTGGCGAATCTCTTCTCCTTTTTCCAGATTTTCGCAAAAGAAAAAAGAGCCAAGTGCTGACCAGCAAGATAAACCAGGAGAACAGTCTACAAACTCTGAAGCAGCTACAGATAGTGAGGATGATGTCAAGGCGAAGAATAGTGATTATGAACGGGAAGCAAGGATCCAGCAAGTGTCTAACGAGAACGCCATCGTGATCACGCAAGTTCAAGAAGTGCAAAGGATGGAGAAGATGGACATGCTTGCGGACGTCGTGGTTCAGAGCAAACTCGAGGTGGTGGCGACGAAGAAAAGGCCACGTAAATCCGTTGCTCCCGTGAAGCTGCAACAAGAGGTTGACGCAATCAGTAGTGGCGAGGAAGCGGATGAAGAGGACGAAGAGGATGACGAGGAAAGCCATGACGAAGATAGCGAGAGCCTAGACAGTTTAAGCGAGGACGGATCAGAAGACGAGCCAGAGATCGACAGTGAAGACGAGGACGACGACGAAGAGGATGAAGAGCGGGATAGGAAAGACGGAGTCGACGACGACAGTGATTGCAGCTTGAACGAGAGCGATCTGGAGAGGCTGAGGAAGAAGCCCAAGAAGAAACGAAAGCACGTCTTGACGCTGCAGAGGTGGAGGGGCTACAAGAAGAAGCGCAGGCTCGCGAAACAGGAGGGATCCGATGGCACCCTGGCGATCAAGCGGCAGAAGAGACCCAAGAAGCCGACTCCAGTGGACGAGTTGACGAGGCGGCGTCAGGTCATCGCAGCGGAGCTCAAGAGGAAACTCAAGGAGAGCTGTGCGAATCTCAAGCGGAAGAAGAAGAAGAAGAAGACCGTGGCTGTGGAGTCTATTGTGGAGCCAAGCCTGGTGGAGCTGAGTCCGGCAAAGCTAGCTCTTCCGGAACCACCCGAGGTGCTGGAGTCGCCGGAGCCGTCTCCAAAATCTCTCGAGGTTGCTACTCCTTCCACAGCGATTACTTCTACGAACTTAAACGCGAGCGAGAGCAAGCCATCGCCGTTCGACCGGGGAATCAAGCTCCGGGGACGCAAGCTGAGGAAGAGATTCAATGGAAGGGTCTTTCGCGGCGAAGTTGCGGACTACGACAGAAGGAACCGACGCTACAAGGTTTGGTCTCGAAAGAAGTATTTCTGCATGGATTTCTTATCTGTGAGCTTGTCATCAGGTCCGATACGAAGATGGCGACGAGGAGCAGCTAATGTGGAAGGACGTGGGGCCGCTGCTGGTGCCATTCGAGGAGCTGCATACGTGGGACGATCCAAACTATCAGCCACAGCAAACGCGAGTTATAAGCTCGGAGCTCCTCGCAGTGGAGAAGAAGGCCAGGGAGGAGAAGCTAAAGCTTCCAAAACTCAAGCCTCAAGTCGTCAAGTAAGAAAGCTCTCTCTCTCTCTCTCTCTCTCTCTCTCTCTCTCTGTGTGTGTCTGTTTTGTGATTCTTTGTTTGATGTTTGTATTTCCTAACTTATTCTTTGTGTAGGCTCTTTGGTTGATGATTAAAGATCTCTCATCGTTTGTGACTAGATTCATTGTGTGTGTTTTGTGATTCTTTGTCTGATGTTTGTATTTCCTACCTGATCCTTTGTGAAGGTTCTTTGGTTGATGGTTAAAGGTCTCCCACCGTTTCGTTTGTGACTAGATTCATTGCTTGATGGTTTGATCTCATCGCTTTTCTTGTTTGTGACTAGATTCATTTGATTTTTATATCCAGTTTAAGTTGTAGTACCTCTTCATTGACAGGAAAGAGCGGAAGGAACGTTGAAACAGGTGATCCAAAGGTCGTCCAAAGGTCGTCAACGTACATCAGCTGCAAAATTTTAACTTGAATTCATTACGTTGTAGCACGTGGTGTAGAGACCTGGTAGTGACGTGTTGTTTCTAGCCGCCGCGTTTTTCCAGGTGCATTCTAGCTGCAGGCTTTTACTGACATAGACTTGTACTTTAGGGCAATGTTGGCATCAATCAGAGAGCATCAAAGCATCATCGCATCCTTGCCCGTAGATTTCTCTTGCCGAAGAGCAGCATCACAGGGCTTGGCAATGGATCAAAGGGCCGCATCTCAATGCCTGGCAATGGATCGGCAATCGTGGGTATTCACCAAACAGGTAAATTGCTCTTGTGGAGGAGGAGGGAGAGCTACTGGATCGCTACCATCACGCTTGCATTGGCTTCCATCGCCTAATAAGCTTCCCCCGATCGCTCGCTCCGTGCGGAGATTGCCAAGTCCTCTGGCGGCGGCGGCAGTAAATACCAACGGTTCTTGCGCGGTTAGAGAGAACCACCGGGATTATGTGCATTGGTTCAGGGAAGCGTGGCCATACATCCAAGGCCATCGCGGCAGCACATTCGTGATCGTTGTCCCAGGCGAGATTTTGGCAAAGCGAGAGACTCTAGACAATATCTTGCAGGTTCTTGTGGTGATCTCAATTGTTCCTGGCTGATTTGCCTCGACTTTGCCAGGATGTTTCACTGCTCCATGGATTGGGAATCCAGATTGTGCTCGTTCCGGGGGTCCGCGTCCAAATCGACGATCTTCTCCGGGAGAGGGGTAAGGAGATTTGGATCTGCGAGAGGAGGGACTCTAGTTTTTCGAGCGGAAAAGAGAGGTTGGATTCCAGAGGAACGACACAAACAGCTAATAAATGCTTGTAGATTGCAGGTAGAGAGCCGAGATATGTTGGAGCTTACAGGATAACTGATGCTCACGCTCTCGATGCTTCCATGGAGGCGGCTGGAAAATTGCGCGTCGAGATAGAGGCGAAGCTCTCACGGGGACCAAGCATCCCTGTTCTTCGTCGGCATGGCGAGAATGAAAGGTGGCACGAGTCCGGCTTGGGTGTTGCGAGTGGGAATTTTCTGTCAGCAAAGGTTCGTGAAGGCGTGATGAGAATCTGCGTAACGATCTGGGCTTGAACTGTGCAGCGAAGAGGCGTGGTCAATGGAGTGGACTTTGGAGCGACTGGAGAAGTGAAAAAGATTGATGCGGAACGCATCAAAGAGAGGCTCGACAAGAACTGCATCGTCCTGATGAGCAATCTTGGGTATTCTAGCACGGGAGAGGTTCTAAACTGCAAGTAAGCATCCATTGCCTTTGATCTTTGATCTTTCTTTCTTTTTCTTAAAACGCTTTTAGTACGTACGAGGTGGCGACGGCGTGCGCGGTGGCTCTTCAGGCTGACAAGCTTTTGTGCCTGCTCGACGGTCCGGTTCTTGACGAGAATGGATTCCTGATTCGCTTCATGACACTTCTTCGGGCCGACCAGCTGATAAGACAGCGCGCAAGCCAAAGTTACATCGCTGCCGATTACGTGAAGGCTCTGGCGGGGGCAAGCTACGCGAAAAGTCTCGGTCTAGCGGACGTTCCTTTCACGAATGAAAGGCGCGGTTTTTATGTGAGTGCGTCCACCGGCGACTTAGCACTCAGCGAAGAGAACTATGATTCCTGCGGGAAGGGGTTTGCTGTTGGTGGCTTGGTGCGGACACAAGGATACTTATCGGAGTTGACGGCCTCTGTTCACGTTTGTCGGGTAAGAACTTCGGAGCTTTCGAATATTTTTTTTTCTTTCGCGAAATTGAAGCTGTGCCGTGCTGGTCCTTAGGCAGGGGTAAGGCGGGTCCATCTCTTGGATGGTACCATTGAGGGAGCTCTTCTCCTTGAGCTTTACACCAGAGATGGAATAGGCACGATGATCGCAAGGTAAAGTCTCGTTGTTCATCAGTTTTAAATTGTTTGTGATGTTTGGATCTTTGACTGATGATTTAATGCTCAATACAGTGATATGTACGAAGGCATTCGTTGTGCCACCAAGGACGATCTTCAGGA
>NW_003314271.1:1923674-1926167 GCF_000143415.4 Selaginella moellendorffii
CTCTCGATTCCGATGGCTCTCAATGAGATGTTCTCCGCAGTTACGAGGGGAGCTGGAGCATTATGTCGTCGTGGAAAGAGAAGGATCGTTAATTGCCTGCTGCGCACTGTATCCTTTCCTCAAAGACAAATGCGCAGAAGTTGGAGCTTTCGCTGTTTCTCCCGAGTGTCGCGGCCACGGCCAAGGCGACAGCCTACTCGGTTCGTGCATGCATCTTTCTAGTTTATTGTTTCCTATGCGGAGCATAGAAACTAACCGGTTTCGCGATTGCAGATTATGTAGAGCAAAAGGCTGCTGCAATGGATTGCCAGTATCTCTTCCTCTTGACAACTCGCGCCGCAGATTGGTAAACAACTCTCGTCGATCTTTACGATCTTTGGATAAAAAAGAAAAAAACGTTTTTGTTTATGTTTCTCCAGGTTCGTTAGCAGGGGATTTTTCCAGTGCCCCCTGGAGCAACTGCCGGCGGCGAGGCGGTCCGGAATAGACTTCACGAGAGGCTCCAAGTATTACATGAAGTCCTTGCAGCCGCGGCCGTGCAGCAGCGCACAGCTCGCCCTCCAGTTTTGAGGCGATGTCTCGAGTCTATACAGTGAGTACGCGTCCGTTTTCTTTTTTTCTACTTTGTCAAGGAGTCCGTGTGAGAGCCTGTCCTTTCAACTTCACAGGTAGAAGATGTATACCCGGGCGAGAATAATGCGTCAAGCTTTTCGGGATGGGAGAAACTTTCTTCCACAACTTGGCTGTACTTCTCCGGGAGAGCATTCGATCGATCCAGTCGTCCTCGCGGAAGAGCGAGCGAGCGAAAGAGAGGAGAAAGAAAACTGGTTTCTTGGAAGCGAGAATTTTGCCGAGCAGTGGTGAATGCCAATACAGCCGGTGTGATTCTTTGGTACAAAAAAAAAAAAACCAAGCACACTCCTTTAAAACATTAAAGTGTAGCCGTTATAAAGGCTCGCGTTTAAAAAGATGGGGTGAGATCCCAGCCGCTAGATCCGACGGTGATTGGAGGCCGTCAATATCCGGTCCAACTTCCTTGGAACACACCCGTACGGAACGCGGATGAAATGGCCCATGGTGGGTGGCGCAGGGATAAAGATTCCCTGGAGATGCTGGTATGGCAGGGTCGCCTCACTGGCTCACTGGCATTGGTATAGTTTCCTCCTCCTAGGGTTTTACTACTCTTTTCGTTCTTTCGCCCTTCTTCGCGCTTCCTCCTGCCAGGGCTGCGTCGTGATGATCGTCTTGGAAATCTCTACCGCAATGACGGCGATCTGCGGCCCTGCGCAGTGATTCTTTCCCCCCGTTCTTGAAATCTTTGCTCTTCTTGATCGATCGATCGATCGATCTTTCGATCTTTCCATGGCGCGGCTGGAGATCCGGGTCGCTGCCCTCGTGTTCTTGCTGGCGCTGTCGCGGTTCCGATGCGACGAGGAGGAGATTTCGCGCAAGACTTACATTGTGAGGATGGACAAGGGAGCAATGCCGGCGATATTTCGGACGCACGAATCCTGGTATGAATCCACTCTCGCAGCAGCGTCGGGAATCCACGCCGCCGCCCCGGCGGCCGAATTCATCCACATCTACAACACGGCGATGCACGGATTCGCGGCCAAGATGAGCGCTCGCCAGGCGGCGGCGCTGGAATCCGCCCCGGGATTCATCCACATGTTTCCAGACTCCGCCAAGAAGCTCCACACGACGTATAGCCCACAGTTCTTGCATCTGGAGCAGTCCAACCACGCGCCATCGCTCCTCTGGAAGGATTCCACCTATGGCTCCGAGGCAATCGTGGGGATCTTCGACACTGGCGTGTGGCCGCAGAGCCAGAGCTTCGACGATCGCAAGATGTCGCCGGTTCCATCGCGGTGGAAGGGGACCTGCCAGGCCGGCCCGGGCTTCGATCCAAAGCTGTGCAACCGCAAGCTCATCGGTGCGCGATTCTTCTACCGCGGCTACGAGGCGATGAGCGGTCCTATCAACGACACCACCGAATTTAAGTCGCCCAGGGACTCGGACGGCCACGGCACGCACACGGCCTCCACTGCCGCCGGGCGGGACGTGTACCGCGCGGACCTCCTCGGCTTTGCCGCCGGCACCGCTCGCGGCATGGCGCCCAAGGCACGCATCGCCGCCTACAAGGTCTGCTGGCAGTCGGGCTGCTTCGACTCGGACATCCTCGCGGCTTTCGACCGCGCTGTCTCGGACGGCGTGGACGTGATCTCTCTCTCGGTCGGCGGTGGAGTGATGCCTTACTACCTCGACAGCATTGCCATCGGCTCCTTCGCGGCCATGGAGCGGGGGATTTTCGTGGCTTGCTCGGGCGGGAACGAAGGCCCGACTGATATGTCGGTGACCAACATCGCGCCTTGGATCACCACCGTCGGGGCCAGCACCATGGACCGGAGCTTCCCCGCGAATGTGAAGCTGGGCAATGGGATGGTGATACAGGGGGTGTCGCTCTACAGTGGGAAAGGACTCCCTCACCACCAG
>NW_003314271.1:1926267-1936712 GCF_000143415.4 Selaginella moellendorffii
GAAAGATCGTGTTTTGCGAGCGCGGGAGCAATCCTCGCGTCGAGAAGGGATACAACGTCCTCCAGGCGGGCGGAGCCGGGATGATCCTCGCAAACGCGGTCGCGGATGGCGAAGGCCTCGTCGCGGACAGCCATCTTCTCCCGGCGACAGCAGTGGGAGCTCGGTCCGGGAGCGTGATCCGGAAGTACATGCACAGCACCAGGAATCCAACCGCGACGATAGAGTTCCTGGGGACAGTGTATGGCTCCGGCAACGCTCCGGTGATCGCGTCCTTCTCGTCGCGCGGTCCCAACCCGGAGACGCCCGAGATACTCAAGCCCGACTTGGTGGCTCCAGGCGTCAACATTCTGGCCTCGTGGACCGGCGACGCGGGGCCGACGGGGCTCTCGGCGGACACGAGACGCGTCAAGTTCAACATCCTGTCCGGGACTTCCATGGCCTGTCCTCACGTCAGTGGCCTCGCCGCGCTGCTCAAGTCGGCTCACCCGACTTGGAGCCCGGCCGCCATCCGGTCGGCGCTCATGACAACTTCTACAATGGAAGGGAAGTCCGGGCACGTAATCGGCGACGAGGCCACGTCCAACTCTTCCACGCCATTCGACTTTGGATCCGGGCTCGTGGACCCCGTGAGCGCTCTCGACCCGGGCCTGGTGTACGACTTGTCGGTGCGGGACTACGAGAGGTTCCTGTGCGGGCTGAACTACTCGAGCAGGGCCCGGTCGACCGTCACCCGGAGTCACTTCTCGTGTAGCAAGGACAGCACGACGAGGGACCGGCCCAGCAGCCTCAACTATCCATCCTTCTCGGTGGTGTTTGATCTGAGCCAGAAGGCTTACACCACCACGGTGTCAAGGACTGTGACCAACGTTGGGCCGGCGAAGTCTTTGTATACTGCGAGGGTGGTGGCGCCGAGGGGAGTGGAGATCACTGTCAAGCCCAGCAAGCTCGAGTTCCAGAAGAGGAACCAGAAGATGGAGTTTCAGATGAGCATCACGGCCAAGTCGTCGCGGTCTGTGGCGGCGGGCGAGTCGGAGACGCAGTTCGGGGTGCTGATTTGGAGCAACACTCGCGGAGGACGACAGATGGTGCAGAGCCCGATCGCCATCAGCCGGCAGCAGCCATTTTGATTCGATTCGATCGATCGACAGGAGAGAAGGTACCGTTATCATGAATGATGTGATCTTTGGATAAGCAGCTCGCTCACCACCATTCCAGGAAAGCTTTCTCTCTCTCTCTCTCTCTCTCTCTCTTTTTCTTTGTTCTTTCTTGTTTCGTCCCAGAGCAACTCTCCTCCAAATCAAATAAGTGAGATCTCCGATTCTCTCCGGAAGAAAGGAATTTTGGAGCGTTTCGTAAGGCTTTTGGCTGGAAAGCCTTACAGTGAGATTGCGATTCCATTCAAAAAATTCCAGGAAAAAGATTTGCACCTTCTTGTCATGCTTGAGGCCTCTGGCACGCACTGAAGAGACGCCAAGTTACCAAAGCCATGGCCACCGCTGCCGACATCTCAAATCCCACGACTTTGGAAAAATCCCACTTAAGTCCTCGATGCAAGTAGCTGAAAGGATAGAGACGAACGAAACTTTTAAGCTCTTTATCACCAGCAACTACGGAAGAACTTTAAATGAAGAGAGGAACCTGCTGATCGACGGCATAGCTGCGAGGATTCCAGCACTTGTGTAGATGATTGGAACTAATGCCGACGGCTTGGATTTTCGAAGCCACATTAGCGATCCCAGAGCGGCCAAAGACACTGTAAGAACCTGGAAACACAGAAGAAACAATTCGTGAACTCGAACAAAAGATGACACAGCAAAAACTAAAGTCGAGAAAAACTTCGAGACAGCAAAAGGGTGCTTACCAGGTTCACGTTTGCTTCAATTCCTTGCAGAAGATAGTCCCAGGTGAATTCGTGGCCTTTTGCTCCCACCCACAGCGGTGCGAGCCTGTGCAGCAGTGAATCCGCAAATGCCCATCCTGTGAAGATCTAAAAACTTTAAAACGCTGCTCTTGAGCTCTAAGGCTGCGCTGCGCTCGAAAGGAAAAATAAAGGAAGAAAAACATACCAAGTCCAATGGCTTGGAACTTGTGATTCTGAGAGATGTTCCGGTACGTGAGCTGAGTGAGCGCGAAATACATGCCGGCTACATCCAGAAAACCGATAAGCGCCTTCAACATCTCCTGGAAAGAAAACAAAAAACGTTAGAAGTTGGCCTTTTTTTTTCTTCTTTTCTCTCCTCGCTCGCTTTGAATGTCTTCACTCACTTGGGATGGATGGAAATCATCGTTATCCGATGCCTGTAAAAACGTTGCGAAAAGCACAAGCTGCATAGCAAAACCAGAGATTTTTGGTCGAAAACACACCAAAACAATGGAGATTCTCGAAAACACACCAAAACAATGTAGATTCTATGCACGAGAACGCTTACCTTGATCAATGTAGTCCCCAGATACACAAGCGCGGCCTTAACACACGTCCCAACAGTGTCATACTCAGATCTAAGGCAATCATAGCGTCAATCTGAGACAATTCGGATCGGCAGATCAGATTGATACTCACAGTGGCGTCGCCTTGTAGTAGACAGCGTGCGGGCCAAACGTGAGCGCGGCGCAATTGAAGAAGTGGAAGAGCGTCATTGCTCCAGCTCCAAAACCCTAAACCTAAAGGGTTCTCTAACAAATCAGTTTAACCCTTTGTTTATAATCAAAAGGTAACAGTAAACACTTTTATTATTGTCTGGGCAATCCAAAGAAATTTCATGGGAACTCTCTGTTTCTCAGGACAAATCGCCCGATCATCGTCCAAACTGCAACCCAGTCATGTGAATTTTATTTTATTTTCACCAAGATCTCATCTTTTGAGCTTACTGTAAATCGCTGCTGCTGCCCATTCGTTTGCGATCTTCACCCACACGCTGGCCCAGCCAACATCGATGCTGTATCTGATCAAGGAAACACAAAGACTAGAAAAGAAGAATCCCAGAGCTTGTGCTCTTACTTGTGCATTGTTTGATGGAGGTTCCAGCCGATGAAAAGCATGGCGAAGTACATGGAGCCGAGAGCAAAGACGAGGTGGAAGAAGCCATAGCCGTAAGGCACTTCGTCGTCAAGCTCGAAACTTTTCTTGGGCAGCTGATACAAGAAGAAGAATCAAACAAGAGAAGATTGTGAGAGACAACGACTTACACAAAATGTTTGTGAGTCTGTTCCGGTGGAATACGCAGCCATCACAATTGCCGCTAAGGCAATCACGAAACTCTGAAACTTCCCCACTATGGAATTAAACATTCAGTGAGTGTCAATGCTTACCAACAGAGTTAACCAGTCGCTCTTCCCGGTTTGTCTCGGTCTTGTGTTGCATGCCTCGGACAATGGCTCACTGCAAAAATTGAAGCTTGTGAGGTTTTACCCAAGAAAAAAGAGATTTTTGTACCTCATTATGGCTGACCAGCAGAGAAAGCACAGATAAACCGACATTAACCCCGAGGTCATCAGTCCAGCATTCACCTAGAAGGAAAAAACGATGAAGAAAAACTCCATTTGTATGTGCAATACTTGCCTTGGAGTGGAGAGAAATAGCGGTCATGACATTGATGAGAATGGCCGTCCAGGAAGTGAAAAAGATGTTGAGCGTGCAAGATATATGTGGAGCAAACCACAGGCTCATGTACGTTGTGGCAACGATCGAGGCTCCAAAGCTGACAAAAGCAACCACAAGCATGGGAGCCTTGCTACACAAAAACAAGAAGGTAAAGAAGATATATCAAAAGGAAAGTAGCACAAGATATATCAATGTTAACTTACACACCATCTCTCCTCGGAGAACCACTGTTCGTTCCACCAGTATATGAAATTGATAACGCTCAGAAGCTGGATAAGAAGGAAAATCCTACAAGGAAAACACTTGTTACGTTTTCTTGCAAGAAAAAAGAAAGTTTTACCCAGCTCCATAGCGTGCCACTTCACCTGTTAAGCAAAAGAGAGTGGAAGATCTCACGGTGAGCGTTTGTATCGTAGAGCTTGTGTAACTTACCATAGATGTGGATAAACGACGGAGGAACAAGGAAGGGTAGCACCATGAGAATCACCCACATAACGCCTTTGGCAGGCCACCATCTGTTGTGCCAAACATCTCGCGCTCCATACAGACGCGTTGTTCCAACGGTTGTCACAAACATGGCGAGGAAGAACACCTTCAAGTTCCAAGTTGTCTGCGTCAAGGAAAGACACTCGAAGAAAGAAAAACTCGCCGGGAACCAGAGGAGCTAAAACCTTGATAGCAACTTTGGAAAGAAATATGAAGTACTGGCTTGAAACTTTGAGTGGAGAAGAGTCGTGACAAAGAAGATAACCTTACACTGACAGATTGAGGGATAGAACTTCAGATGCAGGATCATACAAGTTCAGCTTAGGAACTCTGGAAAAACAAACTCAACAATGAATGAAAGTTTTCTCCAAAGGATACAAAGCAGCCAAAACTGATGCGAAGAACACCTTCCGATCCAAGACAGTTGTGGCCTCCAAGGCAACCCTCCAAATCTGATACACACATCTTCAAACCAATAAAAGCTTGGGATAAAAAATGGAAGAATAAAGAGAAACGAAACTTACAATGAAGCTCGGAGAGAGCCCTGTGGCTGTAGTCTCGCACCACCCAGGCGATGAGAGTGGTGAGCATGAAAATAATCCCATAGATATAGCGGGCAGCGCTTCCATGGGCAATGGAACACGACAATGGCTTGATGCTTTCTAGCGAGGCGTGATCGCGGGAGCTCTCCAGATCCATTTTTTTTCTCTTCGAAGTGTTCTTGAGCAAAACACACACACACACACGCAACACTGGGAATGATTAAGAATCTATTTGAGGAAGTGGCTACCGAGCGATCCCCATCGAGCTCTACGAGAAAGTGCGCGTATTTTCCACCCAAAAAAAGTGCGAGTCCATTTTCGAGCTACATAGCAAGAACAGAAACCCTAAAACAGAACAGTCCGCATGTGAAAGTTGTGTAGGAAAACTTTAAAAAAGTCATTTAAAATCACAGCAACTGGTAAGGATTGTATTCAGAAGTATGCAGCAAAACTCCTCCCTTGGCACCCTCCCAACTGCTTCTTCACCACAATCTTTGTCACCTGTGCAAGGGCTTGCATCATACGATTCACCATCTACTGTAAATTGTTCACAAGGAAGGTTTTGTAGATGTGTTGATTCAAATAATCGTTTGTACTAATTCAGTTTTTCAGATTATATGACTTTTAAATAATTTAAAGTATAATAACAATTGTTATTACTTTATGAAACACTTTTTAAACTTTTTTTTTAAAAAATCATATGTATGTTACAATGAAAAAAAAAACTCATTAATTTGTCACCTACATAAGATTTTAGAATTCCATAGATGTCTTTAATCATCATTGAATTCACTTACAAAGAACTTTGCAATTCATATTAATATTGACCAATACTAAAAATATTTTCCTTAAAAAAAATTTATTGATTAAAATATTTATGTCAAATGGTATAATTTTTATTACTAAATGTTCTTAAGGAAGAAAGTAAAAAGTGGGAGTGTTCAATTTTTTATGTTTGTTATTCATGTGTCAATTTTTCCTTGCAAAGAATTGAATAACTATGAATAAAGGTCTTTTGACAAAAGTATACTCATTAAAAGGTATTTTTGACAAACAAAGTGATCAAATAAAATATAAGCATTTTTTATGTATATGTTATTAGTTAATACCATCAACATACCATGACTGAAACAAAACCCAAAGTCATAGCAAAAATATTAATTGACTTCCTTTTTGACCTAAAAGGGTCTTGTAAAATATGTGGCAGGATATGAAATCCCAATGAGTTAATGGCCAAAACATTATAGAGAACCTCCTTTTTGTTCTTCAAATCTTGAGTACATTTCCTATTTCTACCTGACACTCTAGCTTGAAGACTTAGCTTTGGCTTCTGTCCAACGACCCGATTGAAGACTTAGCTTTGGCTTCTGTCCAACGACCCGATCGTATGGCCCATCAGTCAATCGAGAGCGATGAAGCGAGTGCATCGAGGATCAACGTCCACCCGGTTCTCAAGGGCCGTCCCAAAGGAGTTCAAGTTAGGGTTCCTCAAAGACACGCAGGCCAAGACACTATGGCCCGTATAAAAGAGGCTCGGCAATACTCGGAACCACCGGAGATAATGCGGTTCTTTCTAAATATAAAAAAATTTCACAAGCAAAACCTCAGCTTCTTTTCTCGAGCTTAATCAACCTCCTCGATCTTGGGACCGGCGCCGGCCCCAGCCCCGGCACCACCACCTCCAGCACCCGGATACCCGCCAGCTCCAGCACCGGGCATGGGCATATCACCCGGGGCCCCTCCAGCTCCCTGGTACATCCTCGCAATTATGGGGTTGCAGATGCTCTCCAGCTCCTTCATCTTGTCCTCAAATTCGTCCGCCTCGCCCAGCTGGTTCTGATCCAGCCACTGAATGGTCTGCTCCACCGCGTCCTCAATCTTCTTCTTGTCGTCAGCATCCAGCTTCCCGGCGATCTTGTCATCCCGGATGGTGTTCCTCATGTTGTAGGCGTAGTTCTCCAACGAGTTCTTCGCCTCCACCTTCTTCTTGTGCTCCTCATCCTCGGACTTGTACTTCTCGGCCTCGGACACCATCTTCTCGATCTCGTCCTTGCTCAGCCGACCCTTGTCATTGGTGATGGTGATCTTGTTCTTCTGCCCAGTCGTCTTGTCCTCGGCCGACACGTTGAGGATGCCATTCGCGTCGATGTCGAAGCACACAGTGATCTGCGGGACACCCCGAGGCGCAGGAGGAATCCCAGAGAGCTCGAACTTGCCGAGCAGATTGTTGTCCCGGGTCCTCGTCCGCTCGCCCTCGTACACCTGGATCAACACTCCAGGCTGGTTGTCCGAGTACGTCGAGAACACCTGCTCCTTCTTCGTCGGGATGGTCGTGTTCCTGGGGATGAGCACCGTCATCACCCCTCCGGCGGTCTCCAGCCCAAGCGAGAGCGGCGTCACGTCCAGCAAGAGGAGGTCTTGGACCTTCTCGTTGCCTTCCCCGCTCAGGATGGCGGCCTGGACCGCGGCCCCATACGCCACCGCCTCGTCCGGGTTGATGCTCTTGCACAGCTCCTTGCCGTTGAAAAAGTCCTGGAGCAGCTGCTGCACCTTCGGGATTCGGGTGGAGCCGCCAACGAGCACAACATCATGGATGCTGCTCTTGTCCATCTTCGCGTCCCTCAGGCACTTCTCCACTGGCTCCATGCACTTCCTGAAGAGGTCCATGTTGAGCTCCTCGAACCTGGCGCGGGTGATGGTGGTGTTGAAGTCAATGCCGTCGAAGAGCGAGTCGATCTCGATTGTCGTCTGCGCGGTGGACGAGAGAGTCCTCTTGGCGCGCTCGCAAGCGGTCCTCAGTCTCCTCAGCGCCCGGGGATTTCCACTGATATCCTTCTTGTACTTGCGCTTGAATTCCTGGACGAAGTGATTCACCATCCTGTTGTCGAAGTCCTCACCACCCAAGTGAGTATCTCCGGCAGTCGCCTTCACCTCGAAGATGCCCTCCTCGATCGTCAGCAGCGAGACGTCGAAGGTTCCGCCACCCAGATCGAAGATGAGGACGTTCTTCTCGCCAGCGCTCGTCGCCTTCTTGTCCAGACCGTAGGCGATGGCCGCGGCGGTAGGCTCGTTGATGATCCTCATGACGTTCATGCCCGAGATGACACCAGCGTCCTTGGTGGCCTGCCTCTGCGAATCGTTGAAGTAAGCGGGCACCGTGATGACCGCGTTCTTCACAGTGGCGCCCAAGAAGGCCTCGGCAATCTCCTTCATCTTGTTCAGGACCATGGAAGAGATCTCCTCGGCCGCGAAGGTCTTCTCCTCGCCCTTGTAGGTGACCGTGATCATCGGCTTCTCGGCGGCACCAGCAGTGACCTTGAATGGCCACAACTTCATGTCGCTTTGGACCGAAGAGTCCGAGAATCGCCTGCCGATCAAACGCTTCGCATCTGAGAAAGAAATCGCACAAGAACAGTCAGACGAGAGGTCCGAGAACTAGATCTACATGAAGAACATCAAGAAAAAGCTAGATTTCGACAAGAAAAGGCTAGATTTCGACTAGAACACGCAGATTTCGATCGAAATTCCTAGATCTAGTAGAGATTCCACTCACCGAAGACAGTGTTGACGGGATTCATCGCGACCTGGTTCTTGGCGGCATCGCCAATCAGCCGCTCCGTGTCGGTGAAGGCCACATACGATGGCGTCGTCCTGTTTCCTTGATCATTGGCGATGATCTCCACCCGATCGTGCTGCCACACACCGACGCAAGAATACGTCGTGCCCAGATCAATCCCCACAGCGGGACCTTCTTTCGCCATAGCTGAATCTCACAACCTCTCTTCTTTTCCTCTCTTCTTTGGGAGGGCTTCTTTATAAAGACCGGCACGGTTCTAGCAGAACTTTCTAGAAAACCCGGGCACCCACAAGCCGTAGGATCGCGTCTCGGCGCCATCCCGCCGTCCACGCCTTCGTGAATATTCTAGATGCATCGGGCCATTCCGGGCCGAAGCCGTTAGATCAAGGTGAGTCACCCACCGATCTGAACCGTCGGTTATAGGGCGCTTTTAGGGCCACGTCCGTACATCCAAATTTATTCCGTCCGTACGAAGAGTACATTCGCCGGGAATATGCCTTCGTCACTATCCTCCGCTCACTGGCGGGATGAGGGCTACTTCATCGCCGTGCTTGAGCTGCGATGGCTCGCAAACGTACTCGTGATTGAGCGCTACAATGAGAACGCTCTTGATCTCCTCCAATCCCGGGAATCGCGATAGCAATTCTTCCATACAATCGCGCGTGGTGGAGCTCGCCCGTAGCTCCAGTTTCATCTGCGACACACCCACGATCTCGCGCGCCCTCGCGAAGAACAGCACCTCGACCACGACATTGTCATTCTCCTTGCCCTGCGATTCCATGGAGAGCATTAGGGCATAGGACAAATGCTAGGGCAAACGCTATGATCTTAGATCTGGCGGAGGGATGATCGCGGGATTGAGCGCGGAGGAGGCGCGGGCCATCTCCAGGATAAATGTGGGCGCCTCCGCCTTCTCCTTCGCTGGATCCTTCTTCATCGTCGCGTGCTTCCTCCTCTTCAAGGAGCTTCGCAAGTTCTCATTCCGCCTCGTCTTCTACCTCTCGCTCTCTGTAAGTTCTTTGGATTCCATTCGAGCTCTTCATTCCAATCTCTCTTCTTTTTTGCCAGGATATGTTTTGCAGCTTCTTCAATCTCTTAGGGTAAGCTTTCTTCCAGCTTTCGATCGTCTCTATCGTTTTTCCTTTTGTTTCTTCGATCACTCACAGTGGTGCAGTGATCCTGGAAGATGATTTCTTCCAACTTTCTATTGTTTCTATCGTTTTTTTCCTTTTGTTTCTTCGTGATCCTGGAAGACGATTTCTTCCAACTTTCTATCGTTTCTATCGTTTTTTTCCTTTTGTTTCTTCGCTTGTGGCTGGATTCACTCACAGTGGTGCAGTATGGCAGTGATCCTGGAAGACGAGGCTTCTTGTGCTACATGCAAGGCTACTGTACGCAGTTCTTCTCGGTGGCATCGTTTCTATGGACGACCGCCATCGCGTTTACGTTGCATCGAACTGTGGTGAGGCACAAAACAGATGTGGAAGAGCTCGGTCCAATCTTTCATCTTTACGTCTGGGGTATGCTCTTCCTCGCACAAAGTTTCATGGTTTTACACCACTTCTCCATGTTTTCCAGGAGCTTCTCTTATCATGACTGTTCTTCCATCTGTGGGAACTGACTATGGCGAAGTTGGAGCTTGGTGCTGGGTGCAGACCAAAGCCGGAGAGGTAATCTCTTTGCTTGGAGCTTCTCTATTGTGTGATCGATCCATTTTCTTTGTTCCAGGTCCTTCGGTTTATAAGTTTCTACGTTCCCTTGTGGGGGGCCATCTTGTTCAATGGTTTTATTTATTTCCAAGTTACTCGTATGCTCAACTATGCGAGCCGTGTAAGCAAGCAAGAGGGTCTCTTTTTTCCGCGATATGGAACTTCTTGCTTTTGCAGATGGCTGCTGGCATGTCGGATCGACAGCGCCAAGTGGAGATAAAAGCCGATCTTAAGGTATAACTCGCGTTGTCGCTGGTTTTAAACTTTGGTTTGATTTTTCTTCTCTTAGATTATGAACAGGCTGGGATACTATCCTCTGATTTTAATCGGTTCCTGGACGTGTGGGACAATGAATCGCATCCAAAGCTTCATTGCTCCACAGCGTCCAGTCTTCTGGCTGTGCTTGCTGGACGTAGGCACTGCCTCTCTCATGGTCCGTGCCTCTATCCAATCGCTACGAGAGTCCGTATAAAGAGTAGAGTTTCTTACATTATTCTTGTTCCAGGGCCTCTTCAATTCCATAGCCTACG
>NW_003314271.1:1936812-1940594 GCF_000143415.4 Selaginella moellendorffii
TTTGACGCAGATACTGGCCAGAGCAGTACAGGTGGTCTAAGCTGCGAGGCTTTGCCGAAAGCGAAATGACTCCATTGAGCTCGTCTGACCCAGGGTCTCACCTGTAAATGTCCTCCTTTTGGTCGTCCCTTGATAGCTAGCACCGCGTGCTGCTCGACGAGTGGAATAAAACGATGATGTAAGATACTCTCCCGAATTGACAGAGCAGAACGCACTTTACACGCATCCTTGCTCAAGCATCGCCTGCGCGACACGCAAGAATCCAGCTACGTTGGCACCGTGGACTAGAGCTCTGCGAATCACTGGTGAGTAGCCAGACAAAACAAAAAGAGAAAACAACTCACTCTGGCCCATCTTTAGAGTGGCCACACGCTGCAGCTGCTGCCACGGACTTTTGATAGATGTCCCTCATGAGCTCCTAAATTGAAACGTTAATAAACTGGAAATAAAAATGATAGTACCTGTAACTTGGTATCAACTTCTTCGCCAGTCCAATGCATTTGGTTGCTTTTGCTAGCCATCTCCAGCCCCGAAACCGCTACCTGTATGCAACTCAAAGCTAAGAGCATCGTGAGCGACTATCGGACTTACTCCTCCAGCATTTGCAGCTTTGCTAGGAGCCACGATTATCTTCGACTTCCTAAGCACGTCGATAGCTTCCGCCGTGCAAGACATATCAGAACCTGCAAGAGCCGTTGTTTATAAAAGTAGAAACGAAATGATACTTAACCTTCCACAATTACATGACATCCTGAAGAGATAATTGCCAGTGCATCAGAATGGTTAAGCTCGTTCTGTGTAGCACAAGGGAATGCGAGATCACATTTCTCGCCCCAAGGCCTGGCATCGTCAAAATATTTCGCTCTTACGTATCTCCTTGTATACTCCCTGTAAACGAGTGTTACAGACTGCAAGTCGTTCGAGATAAAAGAACCTCAGAGGCTTTTGCTGCGACTTCATGTCCTTTAGAAACATGGCTTTGGACCCATCGAATCCTTCGTCGTCAAGTAAAAAACCTTTGGAATCTGACAAGAGTAGACTGGTCTTTCTGGCCCGGACTATATTCACGCTTACCAGATAAGGAAACGGGGACCGCTCCTACAGCTATAAGCTTCTCCATGACGTGCATCGCAAGCTTACCCGACCCACTGATAAGGCACCTGTAACGAGCAAATTAAAAAACACGAGTGACATATTTTTGTAGAATCAGAAACAACCTTAAGCCCTTGATATCCCTGTTCAAGTCCGCCAGAACATGTTTGGCATAATACACCTGGAAAACACGTAAGATCATAATAAAAATTTACGATCTCATCAAGTCCAAGTCACCAGGCCATGACCAGCAGCTTCTGCATGTAAATTGGAGTTTGCAAGCAAGTTCCGGCCTCCAACTAAAGCACACTGTACAAAAGAATTACAATAATTGATAACTTTCACGGCTTTGAACTACCTCAAATTCTCCAGTCAGTCGCCGATATTGTCCGTAGAGATAACCAAGCTCCCGGAATCCAACGCCAATATCTCCAGTTAGCGTATCCTACAAAAGACAAATAAGTAAATGATCCGTAAAATGAGACACACTGACACACCTGATTAGGACCGATGTGATGAAAAAGCTCATCCATAAAGCTCTGGCAAAATCTCATCACCTGGAAGTAAATATAAATGATGCGTCCTTAGCAAAAAAAATTGTAAGAACCTCGGTGTCTGACTTTCCCTTCGGATCAAAGTCACTGCCACCCTCAGCACCACCGAAACTGAATGTTGAGAGCGCATTCTTTAAAGTCTACAAAAACGTCCAGCCGTTAGAAACGTGGAACTAGCCTCGACTGTAATATACTTGCTCGAGGCCTAGAAACTTGAGAACGCTCAAGTTAACAGACGGATGGAAACGAAGACCACCCTTATAAGGTCCGAGAGCCTGATTGAACTGTACACGGAACCCCCGGTTTACATGCTTCTCTCCCTTGTCATCGACCCATGGAACTCTGAAAATAATCACTCGTTCTGGTTCCAAGAGGCTTTCCAATACGTGGAGGTACCTTGGATGGCAAAGTCATATGTCATCAGAGCCGCATTCCTAATCAATCTATTCTAGCGACAGGATGCAACAGTAAATCAATATACAAAAGAAAAAAAAAAGAAAAAAGAAAGGCAGATACTACTTACTGGATGTTCTTGGAGAGAACCGGCTCGAGCGAGTGAACAATCTCTTGCACAGCCTGGATGTATTCACTCTCGTGAGGATCCCTTCTAATGACAGTCTCTATGATCGACTCTGCGCTCTTGGAGAGAAGAGCTAAACAAAAAACCCCGAGTTAGTGGCTTGAGTAAACGAAGACGCACACAAACGCGAAACTAAAAACGCAAAGACGAACCTTTGATGTATATAGGCCTCTCCAAGAGCGTAATTCCCCGGTCTTTCGACGCTAGCTGCAATCTCAAGGCCTCCTTGTGAAGCAAACTATTGTTATGCTCCTGGAGTGAAAAAATATAAAAAAAGAGAGGAGGTTAGAGACGATGAAGATAGCGAGCGAAAGAACAACGATGATCTTACCTCGAGAGCGCTCATTTGCATGTTGCGACTACCTTCGTTGCCATAAGGATTCCTCCTGTGCTTGCGTCCATACTCCTTACACACCGAGCAAAAAATCCTGGACGAGCCTTCCACCATTTGCACGCAAGCCCACTTATACGTGTCGGCCCACTCGTCCCTCCATTTCTTGACGACCTTCTTCTTCTTCCGGGGCTTGTCCGACGACAAGAGCTGCGCCGATAGCTCCTGCGACGACGGCGATCCATCCAGGACGTGATGCATCGCCTGCTGATTCGCAGACGCCTCGGGCGACGAGGACACCACCGCAAATGCCGCCCGCGCGAAGCTCGCATCGTCCACAACCCCCGCCGCGGCCCCCATTTCCAGATCAATCTCCTCCACCGCGCCGCCCAGGCCGTGGTGGTGGTGGTGATTCCCGGGCGATCTCACCTGGCCGCCGAGAAGATCCATCTCCGCCGCCAGGTAGCCGCCGCGCTCCCCTCCATGCAACATAGCACGAAAATATACGCCCTAAAGCGCAAAACGAGACCATAGAACTTATAGAAGTTTTCACATAATTTATAGAACTTGGGGGCTTATCTCATCACCATAGCCGCAGTCTTTGAGTTCCCATAGAACTTTAGTCGCAGAGAATAGAAGTTTTCACAGCCTTTGTCGACCACTCATCGATGCGCGTTCCCAAGGACTGATACGTAGAAGCAGGCATATCGCAGAGAATAGAAGTTTTCACAGGAAGGACATCTCTTATCGAAGAGCTTCTCGCATCACCATAGCCAGAGTCTTTGCGTTCCCAAGGACTGTGTCGAAGCTCTCGAGCAGTGTGGCGCTGGACGATGCGAGGACGAGCCTCTGGATGCGCTCCATCTTGTCGGGGCTCAAACTTAGCGTCAAGCTCATCGCCTCCGGAGCGTGAGCGGACTTTGCCTGGCTCACCGAGAGCTTGATCTCCGTCGTACCTGTGATGTCTTCCAGCTCCTCGAAGCTGGCTCCATCGTCTTCTTCTTGTTCGTAGCCTTCCTCTTCCTCCGAGTCTGGAATCACGTCTGCTGTGCTGAAACCGATGCGGCGACGCTGCTGGTGCTGGTGCTGATGCTTACGCTTGCTTCCCCTCCGCTGCCTCTTGAAAATGTAAACTTTGAAAGCCAGAGACTTCGCGTTGTGGAGATGGAAGAGGCACACGTCCCCTCTCTCGAGGCCGTGAGAGGTGCTGAAAAGCTTCCAGCCG
>NW_003314271.1:1940694-1946049 GCF_000143415.4 Selaginella moellendorffii
GTCCGGGCCGAGCCGGGTTTGACGCTCTTTTGCAGCGGTCATGGCCTCCAGAAATCCGGGAAGCTCTTCGACGCGTTTTCCCCATGGAACACAAGCAGTTAGTTGCTGCTGCTGCTTCGACTTTATCGGCGGTGGGAGACTGTAGTCAGAGTCGTTCTTTTCAATATCCGGTAATGGAAGATCTATCAAACAAAAGCACGGAGTCAGAGAAAAACTTATGGACCAATCTTGGCATACTCTGAGTCTGAGAACCAGATGAGCTGCTGATCTCCATCCAAACACTGATGCAAGGAGCCACAAGACAACACGTATGAAGACAGGATTTTTTTTCAGCTGATTTCAGTGTAAAACAGCTGTTGAGAAAACGTGAAACCTCCGCTGTACCTTATGTACCGGTACTATGAGAGTATAGCACGACAAACAAAAACCAAGCACAGTTGTTAAAAAAGATTAAATTTGCTTAAATTGATTAATCTCCTCCAATACTTCATGTATCTGAGCAAAACAAAACCTCCAGGCAGTCAGAAACAACAACAAAGGATTCTCTTCACCTCTGGTTTTTCATTAGAAACCACCCTGGTTATGTTCCTTACGGTCTGTCGAAATGATCGGCAATGGCTCGATCCATAAGGGCCCGCCGATGGAACTACGACACTCGGAGAAGAAAGCCTCTTGACGTGGCGTAGAATATAATTAGCTTTGGACAACTCGGTTTGCTTCGTTGGAAACAGAATAGTCATCTGAAGAACGAAAAAACATATCAATCATGTAGTAAGGCCATACGGAGAAAACTTATTTATCTCTGGCAAACGACCTCTCACCCAGGACGACCCTCAGTCCAGCTTGTTCATTTCCGCCTGCATTCCCATTGCCTGCATGCACACATACATAGTCAGTATACAGGTAATAATAATCTCCTTTCTTTCCTGATGTCCTTGACAAGTTTCTGTTCGCCATCGCTTTTAACCGAAGATTCTATAAGAGACAAACTCTGTAGGATATAAGAGCCGTTCAAATCCTCGTTTACTAGACAAAGTAATATAGCATATCGTCCCTGGAACCAAGGTTGCAAAACTGATAAAAGAAAAGAACTGAACTCTCTTACCAATATGAAAGTTTTGGAGAAAGCTTTGGAGCTTTCTTACTGTTTGATCTTGCCAGGATCAACTCCGGGCACAGATCCTTCCCCCAGCCATAGGACTAACTCCGCCGAGACAGATCTTTCAGTTAAGACCGTGATGCTGAGCATGTTCCCGTAAAGCATTCTCTCCGTCAGCTTCACTATAACATTGTCTATAAAATTCAGCGTCATAACAGAGAGACAGCCTTAACATGAGAAAAAACAAAACGTGGCCTTACACGATATCGTCAGAAACCAGGGAATCACTTTCGATTCATGGAAGCATTATGGTTGCCTGCGAATCAAAGAATGTGAAAATAAAGATAACAATCAAACATGCTTCTGCTAGAACCTGATCATCAGGTACGGTTCCGCTGAGTGACTGAAGTACCGACAGAAAAAAGTGATAGCAGAAGAACAAGTAGTGCCTACGATAGCAAATTTCGACAAACTGGAGGGACAAAAGGGTCCGCTAGGTCGTCGGCAAGCTTCACGCATAGCAAGTTGCAAGCGGAAAGGCCGATTCTAGCTTTACCTGGCCTGACATTCCATCTCGACTCTGAAGTTTAACCATTCCATTTTCAATCTGTTTAAATCACACAAATATTAAAATCTTCATACAGTTGATGGATGACAAAAATTACCTCAATCATACCGAAAGATGGTCCGCAGTCCACTTCTGCAATATTATAACTTTTAAACTTGTAGTGCAAAACTTAGAAGATACTCACCGTCACAACTCAAACTCTTGTCACTGGTGTTTGTCAAACCACTGAGTGCTACCTCATAAAGGGCACGAGGGAATGTGAGTCCGCCGTATCGGGCTTGCAATCCTGGCCTTAAGACCTTCAAAACCAGGAGCTTCGAGTCGATAAAATACCACGAAACCAAATCAGTGGACGTACTCGGATACGAGAGTGTTCTAAACCACTGCTCAGGATGATGACACACCCCGAAGCTTTTGTAAGAAGCTCAAGGAGGTTCATCTGTGCAGCTGTGTAGCAGTCCCAGTTGTCTAAAGAACAAGAGCTGCTAGCCTTTTTTGAAAAGCCTTGTCAAGTGTGGAAAAGAACAAACCCAGTCTTACCTCGTCATCAGCTGCTAGAACAGATGAACTTGACACTATTAGCTTTACAGGTGAATTTGACTGCAGCAAAGTGGTTTCCAGCCAATTTCTTTGATGGTTTCCAAGAACGTCGCAGAAGTTAGAGTTTGACAATAACTTAGGCAGCTCTGATTCTGTAAAGGACAACATAAGTAAAGTGAAAGAAAAATACACTGCAGACCATTCAAGAACAGACTATCCTTGCCACAGCAACTCCCCATCCCAGTCTCTCCTCCGAGAAAATCCTCACACCTGTAAATGCAATGTGAACAGCTTGCGAACCAAAAAAACTTACCATGCACGATGCTCAGGAGAAGTTTTTGTCCTTGTAATGTCCTTGCAAAATGCTCTTTTAGTGTGGCATGGTAGCGGATCACGATAGTATCGAGTGTCTAAAAGGATGACATCAATCTCATAGCCTTTACTTTCTTGATTCAGCGTGTACTGGAAAGACAAAAAAAGCTTATCTATGTCCTTCAAACGTTTGTTAAATTTTATAGTACCTTCCATTCTATTCCACGACCACCATTCCTCCGAGGGCTGTCAAGACTTTCCCCAAGAGCATCTAAGAAAACTTGTTTCAAGGCATCCTTTTGAGGCAGCCGCTTATTTCCATGCCTCCTGTATAAACAGACATATATCAGTAAAGCAGCAGAGCCTTTAGCTTCATTACCATCCATAGTCGTGGTCACTATATGTTCCAAATATCCTTTTCGGGCACACTGCTGGATCAGCACCGGGAGGAGGAAACAAGCCTTTTTCTCGATGTCCAGGACACATGAACGCGAGAAACTGTAAAAAAATCGGAGCGCTCGCCTTGTCAATGAGAAAAAAAATGGAAAGAAAAGTTCGCAAAAAAGATTTGCCTGCGCATAGTCTGGATTGGCAAGCTGAACTTGCATCTTGCTGGCGGCATGCTCCAAGTCACCTAGAACAGAAGAATGCATCGAATCAAATAGACTATGATAAAAGAGAGAACGTTTCTAAAATCTAAACTCGCAAGTTCTCACCTGTCATACAAAAATGTGGAGGCTGTCTCAGCCAATCTGCCGAGCAATTGCACTGGTAGTGATTTGGAGAAGCATCGCAGTTCACTCGAGCTTCATCCAAGTAAGCCATATTACCGAGCCTGGAAAGTATTGTTTCTAGCTAAAACACCGAAAATGATCCATTCTCTTACCATATCCATGCGTGAGGATCGCTTGGAATGATCCCATGGACCCAGACCGGCTGAGCGCTGTAATCGTGAGAAGAAGACGATCCAAACGCGATCCTTGACACCCGGGGCCCCGATTTGCTACCAGAAATCCGCGTCGCGTCGTCGGGGAAGACGAAGCTCCAGCAGATTACGAGGCCGATCGAGCACAGGACGAAGAGCGCGACGAGAGCAATGACAAAGGCTTGCTGCGGGATTTAGGTCGGCATTGTAGAGCTCGATCGAGGAGGAAACGAGAGACTTACGCGATTGAGGCGGGACGACCGGCGCCTGGAGGGGAGATTATGGAGCGCGCGCGCCGTGCGATTGCTGTACAGCGCCTGGGCGCTAGCTCTCCTCATCGAACAAGAAGAAAACTTACTCTTTCCCTTGGCAAGCAACCATCAATTATAAATGCCACATACTTTTCTAAGGAAATGCCAAATACACCGAGGAACATTCCTTCGATCCAAGAAACAAAGTAAAAATCAAAGTAAAAGTAGTTACAATAGTTTCAACTCTTTGCTCAAGACACTTCTTTTGGGGCTACTTCTTTTGGGGGATTTGCATCTCCCTTTGGAGGCTCCGGCCAGTACGAGGTCGCCTTTCCACTCTTTGACACCGCCTCTAGCACTTGTTCCGGCTTGAGGCTGCTCGTTGTCACCGAAACTTTTTGCTCCTTGAGATCAATCTCGAATTTGTCCACTCCTGCGAAACCAACAGAGTCGATCTAGAAGCTTTCGAGCAGCAAAAATGGAGTAACAAACCTTCCAGCTTGCCAAGGACTCGCTTCACTGCACCAACACATCCCTGACAGGACATTGCCACTTTGAGCTCCACAATCTGGAATGAAAGCAAGAAAAAAAATTTCAACAATTGGGAAAGCAAAAGAAACCGAGCTAGTCCAAACCTCCGGCATGTTGCTGATGAGTGAAGCTGCAATAAAATCGTTGGCCCTTTCACCTTCGATAATGTCACCTATTAAAGTACCTGAGTGTGGTCCACTCTACAGTTTCAAGAACTTTAACCAGAGTCCGATCTTTACAGCCATTGCGCGTTTACGTTTTCTTTCAGCTCACTGAAACAAATACGAGTTATAGATTATACATAAGAACACAAAGCCATACCAGATACTCTTCAAGAATGGACTCGTTCCCGGCTCCTCGATCTTTGGAAAACATCCAGAAATCCATAGACGCTCCCAGGTGGATAGGGGCTGAAGTATGTTTTTCACACTGCATGAACGCAATAGTCAAGTACTCTAGATACAAAAAGGCCTTACTACCTTGATTCGGAAAGCCTCGAAAGTTCCTCAAGCAGACACTCCCTTGCTTCAACCGATACGTGTAGATTGATTAAGGCATCAACCTTGAGACGAGCGTCCATATCCATGAGTCCTGCAAGGAAGGGAAAACAATATAAGTAGCTAAGAGAACGTTTAGCACAAGCTCACCAGCTTTAACCAGTCGCGCATCCTTTGTGCTGATGAGACAGTCTTGTTGCTCCTTCGATAGAATTGATAGTTTCTCTCCGGTGCTGAGCTCAATATAAGCCATTGATAAGTCCCCATCTTTGGTCAAAAAGCCTGGAAGGAGAAACTGAACGATGTTTTCATATGAGACCATCTCCCTGGAAGATTCATTTTCGTTGGAGCCAATGAAACCCAGAAGTTTCACCATTGCCTCGACCACGATATTTGGAATTTCCATATTATACACAGTACCATCCTCTCGTTTAGAAAATAGCTTCACCAAAGAACCACGAACATCATCCCATTTAGATAAAGGCTGTGTGCAGACTGTGTTGAAAGCATCCAAGAAAATTCCAAGATGGGAAAAGCATTCTCGCCATTCCAACCTGAAATAATTTCCTTTGCTGATGTCGACAGAAGGCTAGAGGCCAAAAGTTTCCTTGATACAAGCAAGCGCGCACTGA
>NW_003314271.1:1946693-1978505 GCF_000143415.4 Selaginella moellendorffii
CAGCTCGGACATGAGAATTCCGAGATACCAATTTATCGGACAGGAACTTCATAACACTAACAGCGTCACCTTCGGAAGCTTTGTCCTCAGAAAACAGCTTTCTCAAGTTATGTAGAAAATCGTGTATAGGAGACTTGGCAGCTTGAAATATGAAGCGATAGAGGAGCTTGCGCTGCTTTCAAATTCTGATTATTAAAGTTTAGGAGCTGAAAACGAAGTTACCTGCCAATCACAAGGCAGCATTCCCAGTACTTCTGGCTGTTTTCCCGCGACCTTCTGGATCCATTCCCAGGCTTCCTTGAAGTCCTGCTTTAAGGAAAATAGAAATGAAAACCAGCAGGTGATACCTATCATCTGTTGTACCTGCGAACTGACCGTATTACACAAAAAGCTTGGTTCCGTGCAGGAGCGGATCCTTCTGCCCAAGTCATAAGATGGCTCGATATCTTTTAGCTCTTCCAAAATGTAAGTTGGAGGTTTTCTTCGATTGGTCTGGGTGTTTAAGAGCATGATATTTCCTTTCCATGGTTCCATCACATTCGTGGGCTCGCATTCCAACTCTTTTATCAGAAAAGAGTCTAATATTTCCTCAGCCTTGATATCGTTTAGTACAGCCTCTTTGTCTTCAAGGATATCTGCTGCCGACAAACTGCATCAAGCTCAAAAACATTAGAGTCACGTTAACATTCCATGAAAAACAAACCCCGACTTTGTGCCTTCTGTTATAAGGTACTGCAGAAGATATCTGACTGATGGGAAGTTCTCCCAAACGCTCTTACCAATAGTCGCTGGATTATAAGCAGCGATAACTATAATAACTAGGCAAGACCTCCAGTACAAATCTTTTATCTGTCAAAAGTTTCTCAGGTCTTGCAAAACTCAAAGCAGCAATGCTTACGACAAGTTGCGGCAATGGCTGCCGAGAGACACTTGGTAAGTAAAACGATGAAAGCTTCATAATCGCTGCAGGTAACTACAAACCAAAATTAGGCAGATAAATCACGATAAAAGCTTTGATATTCACCTGCAAGCTATCAGCAAACAGCGTCCCGAAGGCATGCTTATCCGAAGCGGCCGCCCGCCACACCAGCTTCTCAATTATGTGAAGAGCATCTTCTTGCTGCATCGGGAACTGATTCTGTTTGTTCCTAAACTTCATTACAAGTCCCCAAAAACTCGAAAGAGAGAGAATACCGATATTCCCATCAAAATTATTCGCGCAAGTACTTCCTCGGAAGCGTGCATGGAGAATGCAACAAGCTGGAAAGAGTTTAGCTCGACGGTACCACTCGACGATGATAAGTTATATTCCTGGTGGAAGCGTCAAAATTCGAAAAGCCAATGCACTACTGCCTACCTCAACAGGTTCTAAGAACATAAGCTTCTGTACAGCAGTAGTGAAAAACTTGCAATCTCCAGCGCTTAGCTGTGAGCTAAGCACGTCAACACACCACGTTAACGCTTCCTCCTGAGAACACAAAATAGAAAAAGAGCTTTCAAGTAAGAGAGCTCTAGAGCTCTTACTTGAAAGGTCATAATCTTCATGCTGAGATCTTTAAAAAGAGGCAATATCTCCTTGAGAGATTCATCTCTAGATCGTTTTCCAGTCGCAGAAATGGCAACGAGAAATTTTTCATCGGAGGAAAAAGGAGTAGCCGCTTGAATCAGAAAATGGCATGATAGCTCTATCACCTTGTAGCAGCAACCAAGTAGTAGAGAATTAAAACAAAGGTTGATATCGTTTTGATAATATTCTTACCTGCTTGAACCATGACTGCCTGGCTGAATCCTGCTGCTGCAATATAGAATCCCAGGGTTCAAGTAGAGCCCGGCATAAGAGACAAGGGCTAATCTCTTTTAGTTGCTTCAAAACCCTGAAGTTTACACGAAACTGAACATGACGAAAACGTTGATGAAAACGTACCTGGTCACGGCTTCCTGCAGCCGTCCTACATGATCGTCACTTAAAACCAATTCCTGCACAGCAGCACATTATTCGGAAGAGCATATCCTTTCTGATGTATTACCTTGATCACTAACGCCAAAGCTCTCTCCGGAGAAAGCGAATCCGGCAAAGCCTTTAAAACAACTGAAATGCCTTTCATATTATGGGGGCCCGTCGAATTCAGCTCCGCGGTAAGAAATGTCTGAGTATATAAGATTAGCTATCAAACACGCACTAGAAGCGAAGTACCTTTAATGCCAGAGACGAGTATTCTGGTCTTTTCTGAACTATCTGAATGACAAGCTCTGTATAAAACGAGGTCGACGCATTCTTCATCTGGGAACAGTGCCACGGTTAAGTACTTAGGCACCAACAAGTCACTAACCTGAGAAACGCCCTGATTCAATCGTAGAGATAAAATATTTGCAACCGTTTCAAAATCTTTCATTGTTGTGCCATTTGTAAAATGTAGAACACGATCCAGCAGAAGTTTCGCGCGACGAAAATGGAAGGGAGTATTCAACCAGCCCTCCATCATGCTTGATGCAATGACCCGAACTTCTTCGTAGTTTACACCTAGTGTCAACATCCTGTAGAGCAGGACTTAGAGATAAACCTCGAAGGAAAAAAAATGTTGAAAACCTTAGAATACGGGGATTTTCTTTGATCAATGGAACCTTTAAGAGATGATTGAGGGCTTGCATAAACTCAGCCTTAGCCTTCTGACGAATTTCGTCCCCAGGGTATCGGTTTTTAAGGCTACACTGCTACATAAAACAAAAAGCATTCCTAGACATGCTGTAAACTGGAAACCGAAGTACCTGAGCAGTATCGCCCTTGACATCTGATGGATCTTCCGTGCCCACTGTCAGGTCCTAAAAGCAAGAAGCACGTACAAATAAGATGTAAAACCATCGAGCATTACCTCATCAAATGACGTAAGTATGTTAGCGACAAACTCTTTGCAGTGCTCACTGTCCACCCAGTTACGCAAGTTGATCGCATCGTCTAAGTAGGCCTGCACTCAAACCCAAGCACGAGACCTTCTGTGAGACAAACAGCCACAGCGTACCTGCACAAATTCTAAAGGCCATTCGGGCTTTTCATTAAAAGCTCGAAACAAGAGCTTGCAAGAAAAACCAGGTAGAAAGTTTTGTTTCTTTGTAGAAGCCTCAGATGGACTTGAATCAAGGAAGGAAAGCAAAGCCTGGAAAATCCTTGAAAGTGAAAAACAGTCATATCCTTGAGGACGAACCTTGTATGTTCTTGGAAGACAGAAAGCGTTTGGCAGCTTTTTGGAAATGTAAAAGCAAGTAAGGTACTGATATCTCGGAGGCGAGGATGGAAATCTGCTGATTTCATCAAGCACAGACTCCAGAATCTCGTCTAGCCGCTGCCAATTTTCCTGTGTCCACGCGCTCCAAATCGAATGTAGAATATCCAAATCTAAATGAGAGCGTCAAAGTGAGATGAGGAATCAAGCAAAGACAAAAAAGCACACCTTCGTCAATTCCCAAATCAGCTGCTGGCTCCAGATGCTGCTTGAAAATCTCGCGATGCAAAGCATCCTCCTGGCCACTGCCAGCAATCCACTCCTGCCCCTCTTCTTCCGAAAATGGCGCATTGAGATCGAATCCTCGCGGAGTCGCATTCAAGTCGAGCGCCTGGGCTTGATCTTCCCTGGCTTTCGGCTTGCCGCGACCGTCCTCGTCGTCGTCGGGAGGATGCTGCCTCTGCAAGAACACAAGACGCTTCATCTCTCTGGGAATCGAGAAAGAACGTTACCTTCATCGTCTAGAACCCTAGAAAATGATAAACCCTAGAAATTTCCCGCCTGACGAAACGATCTAATAGCGATCACAGTGCTCTTTCCACCAGCTACATTGTATAGGCCCCAATCACACAAGATGAGAATGTATAGCAACAATATTTCCAAAAAATATCAAGAAAATGACCGTACGGAAGGTTTGGGCCGAATGACCGTTTGTGGTCCTGCTAATCTGGGCCCTCCGTATATCCCATGTCTCACACTCACACTCAAGTAGAGCTAGGCTTGGTTAGTTTCTTTCTTGTTTTCACGCCTGGGGCGGCGGCGGCCGGGCGGCGGTGGCGGCAGCGCGTGTGGCCATCGGCAAGCAGCTGGATCGATCGCGGCGGCCTTGTAGCTCGATCGTCTCGGCAAATCGATCGATGCAGTGATGTGTCGTGTCCAGGTCGTGTATTATCTCAGCCATGGGGGACGGATGGAGCAGCCGCATCTCATCGAGGTGGAGCAAGAGGGAAATCGTCTCTACCTGAGCGGTATTTTCAATGGGATCGATCGTCGATATCTTGGACTTGCTGAGATAATTTCGTGTTGCAGAGGTGAAGAAGCGATTGACGGTGCTGCGAGGGAAAGGCATGCCGGATGCCTTCTCCTGGGCCTACAAAAGGTTCGCTGTGTTCTTTCTTCTCCCCTTTTTATGTGGTTCCTCGCGTGATTTTCTCTTGCCAGGAGCTACAAGAACGATTTCATCTGGAACGACGTGACAGAGAATGACCTGATCTTACCGCTTCGCGACAATGAGTATATCATCAAAGGATCGGAGAATGTGTATGGAAGACAAGGTCAGTTTGGTTCTTTGGATGATCTTTCATTCGTTTCGTCCTTCCAGAGAGTCGTAGCGATCGGGGAAGAGTTCCAAGCATCCAGGAGGAACACAAGGATTTCGAGAGTCCAATGTCTTATCATCACCACACTCCCATGCGAGCAAGCGAAGGCTATGACAAGCGGAGCTCATTGTCTTCTTCTTCCGTCGCTGGCAGCAGATCGCCCAGGAACAGGAACAAAGCTTTCAACTGCGAAGGCGCTCTCAGAGTGAACAGGCAGCTCATGGAGACGCTCACGCAGGCAAAGACCGAATCCATGGACGAAGTCTTCTACGATAACCCACACTCGGATGGATCAAGCAACGGCAACACTTTCACTGACGTCAAAGTGTACAAGACTCCGGCATCTCCTGTGACTGCGGACCACGGCAAGGATGCAGCAACGCAGACGGAGGAGCATTCTGGTAAAAATACTCACGAGTTCCAGTTTCACCGAGATGTTCAGCACGATCAGGAGAGAAGCTGTCAACGTGATCAGGAAACTCAAAGCTCCAGGAAGAAGTCTGAGAGAGCTGGTTTGGTTTCTACCGTAAGGAAGCAACTGGAGGAGAGTAGCCGGAAGCAAACAAGCACTGCGGTTCTTCGGCAGCTGCTCTCCTGTGGTGGGATCGATACGAACACTTGTTCCTCCATGCAGTACAACAGGTTGCACTATCCACCGCAAGCATGGGCTTGGAGCAAGTCCAAAGCAGATACCAGGTCCGAAGCGGAGAGTGCTTCCAAGATTCCACACGATGTTCTTCCTTCTTGGGAGTCTCCTAGGATGCCAGCTCGTTTGGTCAGCTCGAGTCAGGATCCTGAATCTATTCCAGAAGTTGTGAAGGAAACGACGAACTCCCCGGCTGCAAGCCATGCGGAGCGACGATCCTTGGTAGACAAGGCATCTCGCGAGGAGGCAAGAAAGTTACAGAACAGTATGCTTATTGCAACTAAGGAAGCTCGGAAGGTCGAAGACAACAGCCCCCGTCTATCGCCTGCGATAAAACGTGTTAATGTGGAACTTCCAACGCTAAAGGTGCAGTTCAGCCCCCCGAAAAAGGAAATGAAGTGCAAGGAAGACAGGTAGGACTCCGTTAGTTCGCAAAGTTTCAAACTCCTCTAGCTTTTTCGTTGCAGGCCTCTAACACCAGGACGAAGCCGACTCGATTGGGAAAAGACCCTCCAAGAGGCTGTCAATGCAAGTTCTCCTCCCGTGGATTTCAGATTGTTGCTGCAAGAATGCCCGTAAGTTTCTGCCCGGAGCCGCTTACACTTACTCGGAAGTCTTCTTGTTCTAGGCAATGTGGTCGAACTTTCAAGCCAGATTCTCTGAAGGTTCACTTGCGAGGATGTCATGGCCAGAAAACTGGGAAGATAACAAGCGTGGCAAGGCGTCTTGAATAGGTACTATTTGTTGTTTTATGATCCCATAGCCTTTCTATGTTCTTTTCTGCATGTAAAGAAACTTTTCCTTGTCCTTTTTTTCCTGAGTTTGATTAGACAGGCATTTCGTTTTGTTTCCCTGCGTGTAACGTGTGTGTCTCTGCATGCCTCTGGCTGCTACTGCTGTTACTAAACTGCGGGCTTCCTGTACAAGATTTTGGAAAGCAACGGATTGTATCTGAGAATCATTAACTGGTGTGTGAAGTCCAAGGCAGGACAGACACCAGCTGTTCTTCTCGGAAGTCGTTTGCTGCCGCATTCTTCGTCCTTGTTTTTTGTTGAGGTTGGCTTCTTGGCGTGTCCGGTCCTGAATTGTTAATGTGTCCATTATGTAAAGTTCTGCCTGGGTGGTGCTGCTCCGCAGCCGTGGGCGTAAACATCGACGCTGTCATCTGTGGATGGTCTGTGATTAAACAACGTGAATCGCTTCGCTTTAGTTGCTTACTCTTCTATTTGATGCATTCTTTAGCTGGAAGTTTGTGAAAGCAACGCCTGAGCTTTTGCAGAGCTGGCCGACCTTATCAACAGCACTGCAATATCCTACACTAGTTTCCACAATCAAGTCGCTAAAAACTCAACGTTGTCTCTGTCGATCACTTCAGCTTTCCTTTTGGTTGTAACTTCTTCTCGTCACGTTTTTGTATGTACTTGTTTGGAGCATCCTGTCTCTTTGTAAAGATGTCTGTCTTGAGTCACAGTTGTTTCATCGTCAGGTGTCACAGTCGGGGATTCAAGAGAAGATTGTTTTTTCTTGGATTTTGCAGGGAGGCTGGCTACGGAGATGAACCATCGAAAGCGCAGTTAAGCATAAAAAGTTTTCTGGTCGCTGACTCACTGCTTACTTATTACTGTGCTTGCAGAAGCAGACCGTTTAAATAAAATCCATGATTTTGGAGTGCGCGGGTCTTCCGCCTCATCCTCGAAGGGGCAAAGAGCATTGCAGTACGAGTATAAAATCTTGTGAAGGTACCTGGGCTATCTATGGCGTTCCAACGTCTCTTTCTTCCAGCAACAACTCTAGTACTGATTGTGAGCTCTTTTCATGCTCAGCCGGTCGATGACGATAAGTGCTGTGTGGACTCGGCCGCAGTTTATCAACCTCCAAAAGGATGTCCCCATCCGCATCCTGCATCAATGTCGCCTCCGCCCGCTGGAAGCTCGGAGTCCTCGGTGGTTTTCCAGAGTTTTCACAAATCCACAAACAGCACGAGAGCCGGGATCTTTAGTACGGGAACGCCACCACCAGCTCCGGAACCAACTCGTCCACCGCCGCCACGTTGCGAACCAAGCCCGCAGTCGGCGACGCTGTTATGCTGCTGCGCCAACATAGAGTACGTGGCTACTGAGTTCTATACTCAGGCGTCCATGGGGAGGACTATGGACTACTTGGACTCTAGCCTCGCTGGGAACTGTACCGATCCTCCGCGAGGTGGCGAGAAGGCGTACCTCTCTCCCAGCGCCGAGGATATGATGCGGCAGATCGCTTACCAGAGCCTGGATCACTTGAAGTAAGCTAGCTGCAAAGCTCTCCTTCTCATTGTCTTCCTTTCCAGGGCGATCCAGTTATCTCTTGGAAGTAACAAGTCTTGCAACCGGCCGGGGATCGACGTGAGCTGCTCCAGGTTTAGCAGGATTGTCAACGATGCTATGGGACACACACTGTGGCCGGATTTCGACTGGTACAAGAACGACTACACCACACTCTTGGGAGCTTACTGGTTCTCTGGCCTCCTCACCAAGTGCTACACTGGTATCCTTGACAGATGCGAAGGCCCAGCCACCAACAGAGTAAGCTCTTTCTTTTTACTTCTACCCAGGAGAGAGTTGGAAGAGCCAGAAGAGAGCTCGCTAACTCACAGAATCCTTGTCTTTGCAGCTCTGTGGATCCCTCGCCGCTGCCAAAGCCCGGCAGGAGATGGTGATCAGGACGGTGCTTTACCAGAACTTCCAGCACAACGTCTATCCATACAAGATCTCGGTGGCGGAGTTTACGAACAGGCTCTCGCGGTACAAGGACAAGCTCGCTGGGAGCAACGGGACTGCGGACGAGGGGCTGTGGGTTCCAAGCTGCCTGGGAACTGGCGGCTCTAACAGCAATATGTTCTCGGCGGATTCGTACGGACTCCCCTTTAGCTACAACGTGACCGACGGCTGCGATGTTGTCAAAGCGGTCCTCGGCCCAATGGCGTACAATTACAAGTGAATTGTACAGAATAAAACCAATACATTAAAGTTTTCGAGGATTTAGGGTTTAGTGGAAACTTAGGGTTGTAGTGGAGGGGATGAGGGACGCCGATGGCGCCGAGAGGGCGCTTCTCGCTTTCCTGGAGTCGAATGCCGAGATTTCCAATTCCGAGGCGTTTGCGCGGGATCTAGGCGTGGATCACGAGCTGCTGGCGGGGACGATCAAGAGTTTGCACGGATTTGGCTTCATTGAGGCCAAGGTGAGGTCGATTTCGCGAGGATTGTGGTCGGCAACGCCCGCATTGTGTAGGATGTGAGACGGGAGTCGTGGGAGTTGACGGAGGAGGGGCTGGTGTACAGCCGGAATGGCTCCCCCGAGGTACAAGTGTTTGACGCGGTTCCGGCTGGAGGGATTTCGCGAGAAGATTTGCAGGTTTGTGTCACGCTATTGTGATTTCTTTGATATCTTCTATCTTCTTCTATTTGTAGAGAAAGCTGGATGACAGTGTGTTTTCCATTGGTTTCCGCAAAGCAATGAGTAACAAGTGGCTGGAGACCAAGCCATTGGTTTCTCGTAAGGTAAGACTATAGAAGTTTTGTTGTGTTATTCTAACTTCCGTTTCTTTCTTCACAAGGTTTTGAAGGTTGAGGATGTTGTGAAACAACAGCTACTAGACGTTAAGGATGGCAAGGTGAAGAAATTTATATTGTCGCGAGTCTAAGTTTCATATTTGTCTGCTTTTTTCCAGAACTTATCAGCGGCTGACATTGATGCTTTGAAAAAACGGAAGCTTATAGTTCCTAAGTATATATTCTTTTTTCGGGGATCAAGAGTTTCGTTTTTGATAAACGTTCTTACAGGGTATGGAAGGCGTATTCCATAACAAAGGGAGCGAATTACGCTCCAACGAGAACGAAAGCGGCAACTGAGGTTACTCGTGAGATGCTACTAAAGTAAATCTAAGAGTGTTACTTCGGAAATTGATACAATCTTGTTTTTCCAGGGAAACCTGGTCAGAGGTTGCATTCAAACCGTACAATTTCCAAGCTCTTGGACAACCAACGGAAGGTGGTCATTTACATCCATTGCTGAAGGTAGCAGGAGTTTGTCATTTTCTTCTCCATTGTTAACAGTCTCCTTCAGGTGCGAACAAAGTTCAGGCAGATTTTCTTGGAGATGGGGTGGGTTTCGTGACTTCCTTATCTATATAAAACTGCAATCATGCTGGTTACAGGTTTGAGGAGATGCCTACGAACAATTTTGTTGAAAGCAGGTACTTGTCTTGACAACAATTGCGTCGAGTTTAAGCATTTGTCTTTACGATAGCTTCTGGAATTTCGATGCCTTGTTCCAGCCGCAGCAGCATCCTGCCCGGGACTCACACGACACATTCTTCTTAAAAAGTAAGTGTGTTCGTGATATGTTTATCATTTTATGGTCATGTAGGTCCTTGTAAAACGCAGACATTCCCGGAAGACTACCTGGAGCGTGTGAAGACAATCCATGAACAAGGTGGCTTTGGTTCCATTGGGTATGATTTATCTATCGTCTTCTTCTTGCACTCAAAACTTTGTACCTGGAGCAGATACATGTACGATTGGAAAAGGGAGGAGGCCGAGAAGAATGTTTTACGTACACATACGACTGCTGTTTCTTCTCGTATGCTGTACAAATTGGCCCAGGTACGGGGGTCTTGAAGGCATCAACTAGCTGGCCAACTGACCTTTTGTTTGGTTTCCCAATAGGATGGATTTGTTCCCAAGCGTTATTTCTCCATTGATCGTGTCTTTCGCAACGAAGCAGTAGACAGAACGCATCTGGCAGAGTTCCATCAAATTGAGGGTGAGTTTAAGGCGGTCTCTTTTCTCTTGTGTCACCAAAATGACCGTAATATTTCCAGGCTTGATTTGTGACAAGGGCCTAACACTCGGAGATCTCATTGGGGTTCTTAATGACTTTTTCTCTCGGTTAGGTGAGCCACACTTTCTACCACCCAGCGACTCTTTTCTTCTTCGACTTAAAACGCATTGACAGGGATGAAGAAGCTGAGATTCAAGCCGGCGTACAACCCGTATACCGAACCGAGCATGGAGATTTTCAGGCAAGTATATCCTCTCTACGGATCGTCCGCGCTGCTGACACTTATTTTGTGCTGCAACAGCTATCACGAGCAGCTGAATAAGTGGGTGGAAGTCGGAAACTCGGGCATGTTTAGACCCGAGATGCTCCTTCCAATGGGACTTCCAGATGACGTCTCTGTGATTGCATGGGGGCTATCTCTAGAAAGGTATTTCTTGGTTTTCGCGTTTCTTGTTTGTTCATGATGTTCGCTTCGCTTTCTAGGCCCACGATGATTTTATATGGCATCGACAACATAAGAGATCTCTTTGGACACAAGGTGAGCTGTGACGAAAGAGAGTAGACACATGTGTTGACCTGTGTTTGCTGCGCAGGTCGACCTCAAGCTAATCAAGTCAAACCCGATTTGTCGGCTCGGCATGTAGCCGATAGAAACCGCAGCATACCCAAAAAAGAATCCGCGGCTTACTTTTTTAAAAGCTCGAGCTCTCTCATTCTCTCTCTCCCGTGACAAATTGACAATGTCACGATCCCAACCAAAAATTTTTAGATCCGTCGGTCTGCCGTTTTTCTCTATTGATATTCCCAACGTACAGAAACAAAATATATATAATCAAGCAGAAGAAAGATGGGAGAAAAAAATAAAAATAGATACAAACAAAATTTTGCGGATTCTACCTATTTATTAACGGCCTCTCTTGGTTTGAGGAAAGAAAGAAAGTAAAAAAGAAAGCGCTCTATTCACAAGCACAAGAGGGAGGAGCATGAAGATCAGAGAAGACCTCGGCGGAAGGATCTGGCGGTGGCGTTGTAAGTGCGTACCATGAGCCCGACTCCCAGCCCGACGCCCAAGCACATCCCCAGCCCGATGCCAACTCCAACCCGGACGCCCGCGTTAAACCACGAGACGTCTCCATTCTCCTCGTAGTCGCTCTCGTACAGCTTGCGAAACTCTTCGTCGTCATCGTCGTCGCGATCCACGCCGTCGTCGCCGTCTCTGCTTTTGACGGCTGATACGGATACTTCGGCAGCCTCTGGGAAGTTCTCGCCCTGCAGCGACAAAGAAATTTATAAGATTTTAGAGAGCGAGTGCGAGAGATATTGTTAGTCAAAGCCATCAAATCAATCGTGGGATCAGCGCGGGTCCATGGGAAGAGAGAATCTCCGGGCCTAAACAAAAACACGGGAAAACGAAACTGGTGGCCAGACAGCGGCAGGCAATCATGGACAGACTGTCGCAAGAAAACACTCGGAGAAACTGATGAATGCTGCTGGCTGGGAGATAATAACTGAGAGAGGGAGAGAAGCAGCAGCAATAGGAATAAAAGAAAAAGAGCTGGAGAAAGAGAGAGCAAAAACAATGCCTATAAAACTCTAAACAATCGCAGCCACCATCTCCACCCAGGAATCAAATCCTAGAAACCAGTGCAAACCAACAAAACGAGAGGGGCCGGAAGGAAGGCAAGAAACCAAAAGCCTAAGAGAACCTACCAGTTGTTGCTGCTGTTGATCGGTCACGAAACACTCCCTCGGCACTCCACCACCACCACCGCCACCGCTGCCAAAGCACCTGTTCTTGGGCGTCGGGGTGGCGGCGCCACAGCACTCCTCGTCCTCCGGGATGACATCTAGCACCGTGCACCTGAGCCGGCTTCTCCTCGCATTAAGCTGGACAGTCTGGGTTAGAATCACCGGAGACCCGATATACCTCCCCACCACGCAAACTTCCATCAAAGTCGTCAAGCTCGAGCTGGAACTGGAAGAAGAAGAGGGCGATGGCGATGGCGGTGGTGGTGGCGATCGTAAGTGGTGCTGCTGGACGCGAACAAACGAGCACTTTGAGCTACCGGCCTCGCAGCTACACTCCATCCGCCACCCGAGCTTTCTAATCCCCGGCATACCTCCCTCACAGAAGCTGGAGCTATCGTGGCTGCTGATCACCGATTGCTTGAGGCAGCCCGACACCAGGAAGTCGTGGCGATGGTAGATCTCGAAAGCCAGCGATCCAGACGTCCGAAGGTTGTCCGTGCTCACGAACGTCACCTCCTCGGACTCTAAGTCCAGGCGGTCCCGTCGGAGGGCGATGCATGCCTCCTCGGACGGCGCGACGCGGCCTCCATTCACCTCCAGCGCGATGTCGATGCCGCGCGGCGGGAACCAGATCGTGAGGAGCTCCGGCGCCTCCTCCACGGCGCAGAACGCGACGCGGGCGTAGAGCACGCGCACATCGAACCACGAAGAGCACACCGAGAATCGCCCACCATTGCCACTGCCACTGCCGCCGCCGCCGCGGCCACCGCCGCTCCTCGATCGGCCATGCAACAATGTAGTTTGATTCCTCTGCTGCTGGGCACGATTCCGCCTCAGATCCTGCTGGCCCATGGCCGATCGCTCGAAATTCCGAGCAAGATTCTCGAGATTTCGAGGAAGATCTGGCCGATGCCCCTGGCCGCCGCTCGATTTCGAGCGAGGCTCTTCCGATGCCGCTGTCGCCGCTCGAAATTTCGAGCGAGGCTCTTCCGCTGCCGCTGTCGCCGCTCGAAATTTCGAGCAAGATCTCCGGGACAACCGACCTGGCGGTAGATGAAAATCCTTCCCCCTCTCCTTCCTGGATCAGCTCAGCTGAGGATACTCCTCCAAATCCCAGCGCTCATGACCGATGAATCGCACCGCCTCGATGAGCAGCGGCAGCGGCCTTGGGGCGCGTTTGGGGGCTTTCGCTCCCCGAAGCATCCGCTCGCGATGACACATGAAAGAAACGAAAGATCTCTCCACCAGAAATCCAAGCAAAGATCATGCGCTCGCTGCCCCAAGCTAGCTCCCTAGAACGATCATCTCGCCAGAAATGCGCGAATCGAAGAACCCTAAAAACTGGCATGGGGTTTAGCTAAAGACAAAGGTTTATTAACGGGGTTTAACGATGCCGCCAAACGCGTGGCAGCATGCACAGGTATGCCGCCAAATCTAGCGGAGCGCTCACGCGCTGAATCTGGCGGTAGCCCTAGTCCCGACTCCACGTGCTCACTGACGGCGGCGTACACCGTTCGCTCACGGCTGTCGACGCGGCGGAATATTCCGCCCCCGCTATTTTAAAGAGCCTAAAGAGGCTGCCTTGTCTCACAGTTTTCGGTAGCTCGAGAGATCTTTTTTCTTCCCCAATCTCCAGCTAGCCATGGCGGCGGCAATCGTAGCTAAGAGATCGATCACCTCATCATCGCAAGGAAGATCGATGTAAGTTTTGGCTTTTTCTTCGATGTTTTTGCCTCATTTCTTTCGATTTTTTAGAATGTTCTTGACGAGATCAATCGGGACGGCGGCGGCGGAGACGAGCAAGGAGCCCTCGATCAAATCGTGGTGGGTTCCCGATCCAGCGACCGGATTCTACGCCCCCAGTGGGAAATCGAGCGCCCAACAGGCCGATCACGCCAAGCTCCGCGAGGAGCGATGCGAGCACTCGCAAATGCCGGCGGTCTCTTCCGGATGCTGGTGGCACTCTCTGGAAGAAATCCCCGATCGATCTTCCACTCCCGCATAGTAAAAATAGAGTCACTATTAAGTGATTGTAACGGAGTTCCAAAACAATTTTTGTCTGTAACTTTTTTCTCTTAAAAAAAAAAAATCCCACACTTGAATCTTATAAGATTCCCATAGATGCGATGATAGTCTTCTTTTGTGCTTGGAACATTTGCCTCTAAAGGGCACTGCTGATTTGAAAATAATTGAGCCAAGGTACCAGATTCCATGGTTGGAAAGTCGCAAAAAATCAAAGACAGATGTCATCGCAAAAATTCAAAGACAATCTCATCACAATTCCACACTTCCCTCCAATTTGGAGAGAATTTGCAACCCCATGATCTGTCCCTCCACAGGAATTTCAATGTCCCTAAACTCCACCGGACTCTTCCCAATGTCTACAACCCTGATCAATCCCCCTACCGATCCACAGATCTTCCCATGCGCCGCCACCACATTCCTCAAGTTCTTGAGCCTCTTGTCCTCGAGCACGCAAACCCAGCTCTCCGTACCGCCGTCGTACGCCTTGATCCGCCCGGCGGTATCATCCATGACGAACAGCTTACCGCCGGAGGTGACGCCGGGCCCGTTCCATCCGCGCGTCAGTCCGCTCGGCATGGGCTCCCACGTCTCGCTCCCCGGATTAAGCACCAGCCCGCTGCGCGCGCTGACCATATAGAGCTTACCGTCAAACTCCACCGCCGGCGTCGCCTCGCGGCTGAGCTTGGAAGACTCGAGCGGCTGTACCGCGCGCCACCCCGCGACGGCGCCGCCGTTGGTGTCCCACATCTCCGCCTGCCGCGCGGTACGCAGGTCCCACTCGTTGCCGCAGCCGCTGGCGACGAGCAGCTGGCCGCCGGCGGTTGTGCCGCAGCTGCACCAGCGGCGCGGGACGGTGTACCGTGGGCCCCGGCTCCAGCTGGCGGTGCGCACGTGGAAGACGAGCGGGCTGTCCAGCGCAGGCTCCACCGGCGGCATACCGCCAGGTGGTGCCCGCGGTACACTGGCGGTGGCGGCGCTTGATGATGGTGCTGCCTGGGTGTCGGCGCCGGCGGTACGTGTCCCAGCGACAACGATGAGTTTGTCGCTAGTGCTCGCGCATTGGATGGAGGAGAGCGAATAAGGGCCCGGCAAGAATCCACGGCGCGAGAGCTCAAATCTCACGTCGTGTGGCATGGGAGGGAGGCGATGCCATTTGGCCGCCAAAGGATCGAAAGCGTACCACTGGAAGGCGGCGGCGCCTCCGGTGCTGTTCTTGGTGTTCTTGGACGCGATGAGAACGTAGAGCCAGTTAAATCCGCCCGGCAGCCCCAGCTTCGCGCGAGCGGGGAAGAAGAAAGGGCAATCGTACAGGAGGCGCTGCCAGGACCTTGCCACTCCCCACAGCCCGGAGATTCGATCGACCCGAGCCAGGCACAGCAGCGCTAGATCATCCGGGAGGCCTGGAAGCAGGGGATCCAGAATTGATGACGATCCTTGACGATCTGGCCGAGGGCGCTTGCTTGGCGGACACTCCTTGCCGTCCTCTACCGGGATCATGATCCAACTTGATACTCCACTGATAGGAAGGATCCTTCCCTCCAAACTCCACCACGCTAGAAGGAGAAATCTAAACACTCCATCGCGGCCATGAGCCAGGAATTTTAGGATCACAGCCAAGACATGATGCACCAAACTCGCTCGCTCGCGCGATTTCTAGCGCTCTCCAGGCATGGGCCGTGATTGATAGCTGCCTCTTTCCTCCTTTTCGAGAATTAACACACCAGAGGCCCCAGTGGCCAGCATTTAAACGAAAAAGCTGCAAAGCTACTGGAGAGCGAGCTTCCACCCTCAAAAGAGCGTCTTTGTCCTCACCCGCGACACTATACACGCTAACGCACAGACCTTGTTTAATCGCAAGATGTGCTGGGTTTGCTGGGAAAAAGTAGAGCATTTGTCGTCGTGTATATGCTAGAGATCCCTTCATGCAGGGCGATGAATTTGGTTGGAGTGGTCCTCACTCTCTTCATCCAAAAGCCATGAGAGCTACGTGGGCGAGATTTGATCCTGTGCATACTTTTCTTTTTGGCAATGTCCATCCAATTCAATGCCCCAAAAAGTTGAACCCTAATTTTCTTAAAGAAGTTGGTCTTTAAATGTGGAAAGCTATATATACGTATGAAAGACTTATTTTTGATATTATATTTCTATTTTTCACTGGTAATGGACTCGCTAAAGTTGTTGTCCTCCCCGAAAATCTTTTGGCACAAGAGCGTGGTGAAGAAACAAGATCGGGAAATAGCACTAGGGCAAAAGGGATGTGTAATTTGGCTCACAGGTCTCAGTGGCTCAGGTAAAATCAAAGTTCTATTGGTTTTTCTGTTTTTTCTTTTTTATGATTGCTTGAAATCTTTTTCTCAGGAAAGAGTACTTTGGCTTGCAAGCTTGATCAGGCACTGTTGAGCCGGAACAAGCTCAGCTATGTCCTCGATGGTGATAATCTTCGCCATGGGCTCAACAAAAACTTGGATTTTAGCGTTAAAGATCGTGCTGAAAACATTAGACGTGTTGGTGAGACTTATAATTCTCTGATCTTGATCTTGTTCCTCTTAGTTTTTAAGTTCTTTAGTTCTAAATTGTGTTTTTATCTTATGTGGATAATAATCCCTTTAATTTAAATTTTTTTCTAGGTGAAGTGGCCAAGCTATTTGCGGATGCGGGGCTAATATGCATTACGAGCTTCATTTCACCGTATAGAAACGACAGAAATTTGTGTCGCAAACTACTTCCTCCTGGAGATTTCATTGAGGTATACAGTTTTGTTCTACAAACTATTTCCTAAAGTAGGTTCTTCATTCGAGGAGGTTTACCTCAAAGTTCCATTGAGCATTTGCGAAAAAAGAGATCCCAAGGGACTTTACAAGCTTGCTCGTGCCGGGAAAATCAAAGGTTAGTTTTCTTTTACTTTAAGATTGCTGGCATCACAGTTGGATTCATAGGTTTTACCGGTATAGATGATCCATATGAGGAGCCTTATGACTGCGAGGTAGATTAACTCTCGAGGTTTTTACCAGCGTTTTTAATGTTATATCTTTGCCTAGATTACAATGGGAGTAGAGAATGGCACTCCAGAGGAAATGGCCACCACAGTGATTACGTTCCTTGACGGAAGAGGTTATTTGGCACCTCCAATTACAATGTAAATAAACTTGGAGTTCCAGTTCCCTCATTTTAGGGTTTTAGCAGTTACAAGGGAATTGCTTGCCTGGATTTGGACTTGGTGGTCACACTAGGAACATCAATTCATTCAGCATCATAAGTAAATGGAGCCATCACCCATTAGGGACAACACAAGAGGAGAAACCTTTACCATGCTATGGAGTGACTGGTCCTTTTGCCAGGTAGAAATACATCCCTTGCCCAAGATTCCAAAAGGTCACTAAATAACATAAAGCATGTGACTCATCATATGCATTTTTAACAAAAGGTAAAACATCATTTCCCCAGTTGTGAAGCATTAGTTCAGCCCTCATGTAGCTGAGTTCACCCATGTTCAAACATGAGAGAATTTTGCCCACCTAGATCTGAACTCAACAATTACAGCACAACAAAGGATGTGTGCTTGGGAGGGGGTGTGAACACCCCTACTGCCCCAAAACACACACAAAAGTGAGAGGTTAGCTCAAGCTATAGCATACCACACATGTTGGTCATCTAAGTCTCTTGGTTCTACTAAAGCATTGGTCAAGACTTAGCACAAGCATATTTGTTGCACCACAACAATGAGTGTGCAATCCTCTACCAAAGGTACACACCACCACATCAAGAGGATTAATTGCCAGCCAACCCACCACAACTATATGCAAAGATCTCAAACTCAGGTTTGACCAAGTCTCTTGGCTTTCACCAGAATCCATCCTAATCTGCATTGTGGTGGCGAGCAGGATCTATCCCAATATGCATTGTGGTGGTGAGCAAGGAGTATGATTTTGTGGGTAGCAGAGCACCCCCTCCTAAGCACACACCCTTTATTGTGTTGTAATTGTTGAGTCTAGATCCAAATGGGCAATTCCCTCATGCTTGAATGTGGGTGAGCTTTGAAACAAACAAAAGAGTGAACCTTAAGCCAACCTCCCAACCCTTAAAACATTATAGCATTAAATCCCACATGCCATAGAATATTTTTGTGGTTTATGTCATTCTTCCCTCCCTCATGACCCAGCCATGGACGGCAGCCTCAAGAAACTAATTGAGCCTCATATGAAGGGAGTTCAAGGCAATACTGCCATGGAGAAAAGATGTGCAAACGACAATACTAACGTTGCGACAAACGGCCATAAAAGAAAGAAAGCAATATGGCTTTCTTGCATGACAATATGGTCATGGAAACAAGAGAATGAGAATAGAATAAACAACTCAAATTATATAGCAATACAGTTATAAAACTTAATTCTTTCCTTCTCAAAAATGTCATCTAAGTCATAACCAAAAGTCAAAAACACTCTCTTCATGTCATCCTCAATTTCCTATGTAACTTTGTCCATGGAATAACCATTCGACTAAATTAAGAACTCTTTAGTTGGCTTCCGGCATGTTTTCACCAATCTTTAAGCAAGAATATTGGCTGGACCAACCTTCTTAGCATCAATCTCTGGGACATGGATAATGGACTGATTCACAACATTGCCAAAGTGCAAACACACTTTAAATTTGCTCACATAGAACATTGGATGAATTTTCAAACTAGCTAGCAATTCCAAAGTGTATGCAAGATCCCCCATGCACTATAAAATTATCCAAGGTCCATAATACTATAGAAACAACTTAGCACTACCATCTCCTTTCAAAGACTATTGTGCATTTGACAACTTAAGAAAAACCTTGTCACCAACTTTGTACTTTTGATGACAACGATGGTTATCAACAAATCTTTTGTCTTGATCTTGATCTTGCCTCATGTTCAACTTTGCCAACTCAAGTTTGTTTTATATATCCTCTAGGAAATCATAACCATGAGGTACCGGCCAAAGCCAAACTCAAACTCACAGAAGACCTAGACTTATAGCCATATATTGCCATAAATGAAGACATGTTAATACCCAATTGATGAGTGTTATTGTCAGCAAACTAAAGCAAAAGTAAGTATTTCTCCCATACTCCCTGTTTAGTCAAGTTTCCCATAAAAGACCTCAATATATCTTCCAACAGCTAATTCATACGCTCTGATTGCCCATCTGATTGTGGATGCTCACCACTACTCATGCTCAGCTTAGTCTTTAGCTTCTCAAATACCATTTGCAAAAACTTGGATATGAACTTGGGATCTCTATCACTCACAATATCACCTAGAAAACCATAGAAACTGAATAACTAGTTTACAAACAATTGAGCAATTTCAAAAGCTTTAATAGTCATCTTCATTGGGAAGAAGTGAGCCATCTTCATTAAACGATCCATAATAAACATCATTTTGTCAAAAAGTCTTGGGCAAACCAATGATAAAGTCTATCAAAATGTTATCCCACTTATTCTCAGGTACACATAAAGGATGATAGAGGTTAATGAGCTTCTGATGATCAACTTTGACTACTTGGTAAATTAAACAACCATGTATGTACTTCTCAATATTTGATTTAATCCCAGGCCAAAAAAAATGCCTCTTCATCAACATATACATTCTCAATACCCCTAGATGCCTAAGACTTGGCACATCATAATACTCAACCAAAATTTATTTGATGAGTTTGTTAGTATGAGGAGCCACCACATATCCCTTCTTCACTAGGATTCCATCTCATATCTCGAATAACACAAACTTGTCACCCTTCAAATCTGTAGAGGCGCCGCTCAATAAAACCTTTGTATGAATATCAGTGATAAAGGAGTCGGCAAACTTCTTAAGTTCATCCAAGAAATTGCTGAATAGCTTCATGAATGAGATAAGATTTACCATCCTAGATAATGCATCTACCACTTTATTGTCACCTCCGTGCTTGTACTGGATCTTAATAGACATTTCCTACAGAAACTCTTACCAATGAATAAGGTGGCCTTGAAAATCTTTTTGTTAACTGAATACTAGAGAGACTAATGATCTAAATCCACATGGAAGTCCGATCCATATAAATAATATTGCCATTCCTTCATAGCAGTGATCACAACATACAACTCCTTATCTTGAGTAGGCCAATTCCATTGTGTAGCATTAAATTTATGGCTCATGTATGCAAGAGGATGCCTAACTTGAAGTAATATGGCTCCAATAGCAACATCACTCGCATCTGTTTTGACCACAAAAGGCTTCTTAGGATAAAAAATCTTTAATACAACATTGTTTCAAACATTAAAATGCCACTTCACACTTCTCATTCTAACCATGAATAATAGTATGTTTCGATATGTTGTAGAGAAGATTGGTCAAGGGGGCTATTATCTTTAAAAAGTCCTTCATAAATCATCGAAAAACTCCAGCCATACCAAAGAAACTACATAGATTATGCACTATTGAAAGTATAAGCCAATCAATTACGACCTGAATCTTTGCGGGATTAACTCTCACTCCATGTACTAAAATCAAATGCTTAAAATATCCAATCTCCTCCAAGAAAAACTCGCACTTTAATAATTTTGAGTAAAGCTTGTTTTCCCTTAAAAGTTGCAAAACACTTCACACATGCATCTTATATTCCTCCACTAAAAAGTTGAATACTAGGATATCATCAAAATAATTAGTTGCACACTTTCCCAAATAAGGTTGTAGAACTTAATTCATCAATCTCTGAAAAGTTGCAAGAGCATTTGTCAAACCAAACAGCATCACCCAAAACTTGTAGTAATCCGTCCTTGTCCGAAATGTAGTTTTCGGAACATCCTTTAGCTTGACACAAATTTAATGATACTCTTGCCTCAAATCAATCTTCAAAAAATATTGAGCATCACAAAGACTATCAAGCAAATCATTGATATAAGGGATTGGGAATATATTCTTCACCATTCTATTATTCAATCCCTTGTAGTTCACGCAGAGATGCCATATACCATCTTTTTTCTTGACCATCACCACTAGAGCAGCCTAAAGAGACTTGTTAATCTGTAGCCACCTTTTCCAAAAGTATTTAGCAAGCTGCCTATTAATCTCCTCATCTTCAGCAGGATTAGTATGAGTTGGTTGTTGCTGATAAGAAGTAGCTCCAGAACCTCATGTTGAATTCCATATTCTGGAGGCAAACCATTAGGCAACTTATCCGGAAATATATTATAGAATTCCTCTTGAATGAAATTCACCTGAGCCCCAAACCCACGAATGTACTCCAAACCAGATATGATCATATTAGAAAGAAACGGGTACACTATAAAAGAACTAGCTATCTCATGTATATAAATCAAGTATTAACGAATGGAGTATCACTATTGTCTATTTTAACAAAAAATTTTTTATAGTGCCACCAACTTCAATATGTAGAATATTACGCTCCTAATTAATCCCTAGCTTCTTATCATAAAACCATTCCTTGCCAAGAATAACATTTATGCAACTAAGATCCATAACTTAGAACAAAGGATGGTTAAGAATCCTCTAAACCATCAAAGGAACGCTTGGAGCCCATTCATTGTAAACACAAGTGTTATAACCATTTGCCATAACCACCTTGTAAATTACTGAATTCTTTTTCACATGTAAACCAAATTTCTTCACCACCTTAGAACTCAAAAAGTTGTGAGTATCACCTGAATTGAAAAGAATATTAACATCATAACCCTGAATGTCCCTCTTGGCCTTTACAAGTTGATTTCACATAGAACCATTAATCTCTACAGCATTGATATGAACTCGAAACTTAGATTTTGGAACTTTTGCCATAAGGTGTGGAAAAACCACTATAGTAAATGCTTGATTTGTATCCACGATAAATTCCATCACATTCACCTTAACATTCTTTAATCCTTTCACAATAAAACAATCCTTGCTATGATATCTAGCTTTGTGACAATGAAAACAATTGCCTTCCATCTTGTCTTTCTCACTTTTGGCTTTATTATTATCTCCATTCTTTGAGTCATGACAGAACAATGGCTATTTCTTCCCCAAAAATGAAGTTTTGGCAGGTTTGACTACCCCTTAAACCATCTTGTTGACTAAAGTGATTGGGTGAAAAGATCTGAACTTTGGGGATAGCATTAGTCAATATGGCTGGAAAATCCTTTTTGACCTTTTGTTGTATATCCACAAATCTCAAACTTTTGATGAAACATTACACCTTTAACAACTCATTATAAGTGCCTATGAGATTAAGGCAAAGATCACGGAACTTGTAGGCATATGCATCCAAAAACAAAGTCCCTTACCAAATCTCTAACAATCGGTTCACAGAATCAATCTCTTCAAATTTCTTGACAAATAAAGTATGAAAAACCTTTGTCAATTCAATCCAAGAAGTTAACTTTGGATTAGTTTTGATGTAGTTCTTCCACCACAATGAAGCATGGTCTGTAAGTTTCTTCACAAAAAAATCAATCTTCATTTTATCTTTACAATGATTGTGAGATTAACAACTTTCCCACAATTATCAACCTCCTGATTATCACAAACATCCAGTGATACCATAATCTTTGGCATGTTTGACATACTAGTAATAATCATAGACATGAGATTGATTAACCTTCTTAATGTCATTCTAAACCTTAGAAATCTTGCGTATCATCAAAAGTTTCTTATAGCCATCATCACTAATGTTATACTCATTAGGATCAAAAAGAACATGTTACTATGATATCAATAAAACAAACAAGAGAGTAAACTTTAAGCCAACTTCTCAACTCTTAAAGTTAAATCCCACAAGCTATAAAATATTTTTGGAATATTTTTGTGATTTGTGTCAAACTCAATCACGTGGGGGTTTACTGTCTCTAGACACCTACCTTTTGTTAAAATTGCATGTGATGGGGAACCCAAAAGAAGCATTGTAACTTGGGTTAACACTTGCTCGATCGAGCAATGTTAGACGTGCGCCAGGCACTGCGCCATCGGAATCCAGGCTACCTCCAGCTCGCCAGCACTGCTGCCACCAGCATTTCGACGAGGAGGTGCAGAATCAGATGCGAGGCTTCTTCCACCAGGGAATCTCTGGCGCTGATAGTGCAGCACTGCGCAAAAGGTGAGAACTATCCCCAGATCGATGAGAGAATCTTGCTCGACGTCGGTGGCCTTGATCTCCGATTGCTCATGACCTCCGCTGCCGCAATCCGTGACTCTAGGCCCGACTCTAGTATCATCACTTTCTCGCCAAAGGCATTTATTCCTTTGACGAGAGCATGCCGGGATTCCTGTGGCTACTGCGCTTTTGCTCGAGCTCCAAAGCCTGGGAAGCCGGTTTATATGTCTCTGGACGAAGTTTTGAGCGTTGCTAGCCGCGCTGCGGAGCTGGGATGCACGGAGGCACTCTTTACACTCGGGGACAAGCCAGAACTTCTTTATCCACAGGCCAAAGAAGAGGTAAGTTCTTCGAAGTTTTAAAAAGGAGGACTTTCATGTTTCTGCAATGACCTTTACTTTCTTTCTTCCTTTGTGCTTTTGCAGCTTGCGTCACTGGGCCACTCCACGACTATTGAGTATGTTGCTGAGGCTGCTAAGTTAGTGCTCGAGAAAACTGGACTTCTTCCTCATGTCAATGCAGGGGTGATGTGCAAAGAAGACGTGTCACTTCTGAGAAGCGTCTCCGTTAGTCAGGGCTTGATGCTTGAGTCGACTGCTTCGAGCCTTGCTGAACCCGGCGGCCCGCACTTTAATTGTCCAGACAAAGTTCCCTCCGCCCGGATTGCAACTATTGCAATCGCAGGCATGTAACTTTTCATTTGTTAACTCCTTCCTTTCTGTACTCTAAACTTTTGTTCAGGTGAGCTCAAGGTGCCTTTCACGTCCGGCCTGCTGGTTGGTATTGGTGAAACCAGGTCCGATCGAATCAAGAGCTTGCTGCTCCTACGTGGGCTTCATGAAAAATATGGCCATATCCAGGAGCTCATCATTCAGAACTTTCGAGCAAAGAAAGGCACCCCAATGGAAAATGCAGCAGAGCCAAATATTGACGAGCTCCTGTGGACTGTAGCCATGGCACGGATTTTATTCGGTCCAGACATGAGCATTCAAGCGCCACCAAACTTGACACCAAGGCAAGTGAACCATGACCTCAGTTTGCACTGGACTTTAACGATGTTGCAGAGATGACACAAAAGAAGGAGTTGAGTGGGAGCTTCTTATCAATGCAGGAATAAACGACTGGGGCGGAATTTCTCCCTTAACAAGAGATTGGGTGAATCCCGAGGTGCTTCCTTTCTTTGATTCTGTTTTCTTTTATCATTTCTTCTAATGTCATACTCTGATTGCCTGTTTTGCAGCTACCGTGGCCGCACATCAGAAGCTTAGCCAGTGCGACAATGCAGTGCGACAAACTACTCGTTCCAAGGCTGCCTGTATACCCGTCATATATTCGCAACTTTTCGTCGTGGCTGGTATAGCGTTGTTTTTGGAAAAGCTTGTCCACTTCCTCTTGACTTACGTTTTGCCAGGATCCCAACGTCTTGCGATATGCACTCGCAAGCTCTAACAGTCTGGGCTACGGTCGAGCGGATCCTTGGTCACCAGGTTGCAATGCTACCACTGACTGGAGTCAAATGAACAACGCTACAACCTCATCTGTTTATGTCGGCATACAGGGAAATGTTTCGTGCAATGCCTGTACGTAGGCTTCAGTTTTCCTTGCGTCTGTTAAACTTCTGTTTGTTTTTTTTTAATAGCCGCGAGAGCAAGCAGCCGTGTGGAATATATAGTGGATAAGGGCGTGGCAGGAGAGGATTTGACCAGAGTACATTGTTGCTTTGTCAACTCACTGACTTATCCATTTCTTGTGTCAGGATGAAATAACTATGCTATTCTATTCCATGGGACCAGATTTTGACTATATATGTTCTTCAGCGAATAGGCTACGTGAATCAGTAAATGGGAATAAGGTAACGAAGTTTTGACGCGCGCACATTTTGATTGTATTTTCAGGTAACATATGTTGTAAACAGAAACATCAACTATACCAACGTTTGTAGCTACAAATGCCAATTCTGCGCTTTCAGGTATCTTGTCGCACTGTGAAATAAGACCTTTTAAACTTGTATGTATCAGCAAAGGAAAGCAGAACGAGAATCTAAGAGGAAAGCCATACAGGTTGATACTTGATTGCTTTGATGCTCTCAGTTCTAATTATGTCTTTTCGTAGCTTGTCACTGGAAGAAATATCTCGTAGGACTATTGAAGCCCGTGAAAGAGGAGCGACGGAAGTATGCATGCAGGTAACAAGATCTTCAGGGTATGAGATACGACGAGCTGTTTCAGGGAGGAATTCACCCCGATTACACTGGCGAAACATACTTGGAAATTCTGAAAACTGTGAAATCAGCGGTGCCTGGTATCCACGTGCATGCATTCTCGCCTTTGGAAGTTTACCAAGGTGCTTCAACCAGCAACATGAGGTACTCAATTGTCGAGATGTGAACGTCCGTGGCTCGGTTTATTTTAATTCTCTGGCTTCCAGTGTTGAAGAGTTCCTTGTGCAGTTGAAGGCCGCTGGACTTGGTTCTCTTCCTGGAACTGCAGCCGAGGTAACAAATTTCGGTGTGCTTGTATGACTTGATCAGTGATGGTAGCAGATCTTAGACGACGAGGTGCGAAACGTTTTGTGTCCTGACAAACTCAAAACAAACCAGTGGCTCGAGGTAATGCGTGTTCGAGTTCCATATCGAAACTTGCCAAGATTTTTACTAGGTGATGGAAGCTGCTCATAGTATTGGATTGAAGACTACATCAACCATTATGTTCGGACATATGGACTGTCCGTCTCACTGGTAAGACTTCAATTCTCGGCTCATTCTTGTGCTGGTTCAAAGTACGTTCACTTTCAGGGCAACGCATCTGCAACTCATTAAAAGCCTACAGAAGAAAACCGGCGGCTTCACAGAGTTTGTGCCACTACCGTTTGTACACATGCAGGTTTGAGACGTTGTTTGAAAGCTCTTTCTTTTCTGACCATACTGCTTCTCTAGGCTCCAATTTTTGTCAAAGGCCGGGCGAGAAAGGGGCCAACAAGAAGGGAATGCGTCCTCATGCATGCAGTCTCTCGTCTGGTGCTGCATCCCCACATCACAAATATACAGGTACTATCGATGTATTGCTAGAGTTTAACGTGTTTTTTCCTTCAAAGTTGCAGGCTTCCTGGGTGAAAATGGGAGCCGATGGAGCTCAGTTCCTTTTGGCTGTTGGCTGTAACGACATGGGCGGCTGCTTGATGAACGAGAGCATCTCAAAAGCGGCAGGGGCTTTACATGGTAAATAGAAAGCTCTGCATTCATATCTTTGATATAATTCTGCGAAACTAGGTGAAGAACTTACAGCCTCGGCGATTAAGGAGCTCATCCATTCCATGGGACGAGTTCCGGTACAGAGAAGCACTTTGTACAAAGAAATGGTCCACCACTAGTGGTGAGTTTCCCATTCATTCAAGAAAACCATTCTAACTTTTTACTAGAATGGATGAAGAATATGGCAATCGAAGTCTCTTGAGGTAAGCCTTTTATACATACACATAATACAGTTTTTCGTTTCATACAACTGTTTAATATCCCTTGTGGTGGTGTTGCAAGAAAGGGTGCCTCAAGGCTTCGTCCAGTGTTATTCTCTTTGCCGGATCATTGTCGATCATCTTGTTGATAAGATCCATCGCCGCGGCTGGGCACTGTTGGAAATCTATCTTCCGATCTTCGGGAGCCTTTAGCTCCAGCATGAAGTAAAGGATGAGTCCCAACGCGTACACGTCCACCCTCTCATCGTAGCTTCCCTGGAATATCATCTCTGGGGCCATGTAGTTCCAGGTGCCCGTCACCTCGTGGAGCTTGCCTCCCTTTTCAATCTCCACAGCCGTGCCAAAATCGCCGACCTTGAGCTCCCGTTTCTTCGTTACCAAAACGTTCTCCGGCTTGAGATCCCGGTGAACAATTCCGGCGTGATGCATTGCTTTGATTGTCTTGACGAGATGCCGAAAGTGTTGGGCTATTTGGATCTTATCGTACTCGATCACGCCGGTGGCCATGGCCGTGACTAGGTCGCACTCGCACAATTCCATAACCATGCAGGAACACGTTGAATCGCAGTGCGCCTTTTTAAGGCACACCACTCCGTGAAGGTTATGAAGCTTCTTCATTATCGCCGCTTCATGGCTTTGAGATTTCTCCCTCTCAACGTCCAGTATCTTACACGCCACCTTTTTCTTCTTGATCCACCTCGACTTCTCCCGCAGCTCGAACACTCCACCGTACGCGCCTCGCCCAAGCTCACGAAGAACGTCGTAGTGTGCGGTCACCCACTCCGGCATAACAACAGTCGCCGCACACGCCATAGCTCCGAAGAAATGAGCGCGTCTATTCTTACGCAAAAGGGGCGAGCAAGGGTTCTAAAGAGGGATTTTTATACTGTTCCGTAACCTTTTGAGATGACGTGGCATTTCGTGCTTATTTTAGATTAATATTAAATTGGAGTTAGGAAAGCTCAAAACCAGAATTGGAGCGGATTGCGTACTGAAGCTTTTCTCTGAGAGTTCCAATGCGCCTGTATGCAGGTAGCTTCGTTGCAACGAAACCGAGAGTAAGTGAAAATGCGGTGAGAAAAGTCGGGAGCGCAGCAAACCTTCAATATGTTATAGCAAGTAGACGCGCTTGGGAGTCGATCGACATCTTGGCCAGCTAGAAACGTCCACACTGGAGCATCACTTGTCACCTAAGAAAGAAAAACGGGAACGAGCTAAAACCGTTGATGCTTAAGATTGCCAAACCTTGTGGATTGTAAACGGAGGCTGCAAGTGTTTGAATCCCAGCAAAGGTGCACGAGAGCAGCTCGTTACAAATTTGAGCACAGCGCATCTTTCTTTGACATCGAGTTGCTCAAGCACCTGGGACAGTTTCCACGCTCAAAACAGCACCAAATAATAGCAGGTAGTTTCCTTACCTCCCAAAACAGCTTGACCGTGCGGCTGGTTACACTGTAACCTCCAGTGTACCGGGTGTTGGCCTTCAAGTCGTTCACGTCGAAGTCGTGCTCTTCACCTGAAAGAAGCTGCAACGAGATCTTCAGGACGGTGTTGTAGACAAAAGATAGCATACCTGGTTAAATTCCTTGGCATTAAACAAACCCAGCCACGAAGGAGAGATTAAATCTGTAAGGCCTCTCACAAACGCATTAACTACTGGTCGCACCTAAGAACAAAGACAAACGGTGCTGAGAAGAAGTTAGCAAGAGGCGACTATACCTGACGATTTAGCTTGTAATCGGCCATAGCATGGACATACTGCAGCTTGTTAGCGTCAGTCACAGGGATTTTGTCTCCTCCCTGCACCAGATCAATAACCTTTCGCTTTCCAAAATATTCTTCCGTTACAGTGAAGTCCAGAGCCATATCTGAAACGTCACCTTCATAATTCTGTCAACGAAACATTAGACAGCCAAGTTTTTGAAAACGACCAAAACCAACCTTGAGGTACATCAGATTCCGATGAAGTTCACCATCGAGACTAGAGAGATCGTCAATAGGACAGTAACGACCCAGGATCTTGGATACGAATACTGGAGAAAATAAATGTTCCAGCAGAATACCTTCGTACAAGGCCTTCCCAACGATGCGACCCAAAAACTCAATCGTTCGTAATCCCTGACCAAGGCTGCTCGCAGCTGGATGAGGAAACAAAAACCGTTCTTCCGTGGCAGTTTGTTGAAACAAGCCGTAGCTACAGGAGGTACGTTAAACCGATTATATAGATTATAAGTCTGATTGCTTACCCAGGATCAAATGCAGCTTTCGCCAAGTCCGTAAGGAACTCTTTAAAAAGCCCGCCATAGTCGAGCCCTGCTTCCGTAAGACCATGCTCGTTCACAAAGGAAACGTTGATGCAGCCTTTAAATCTTGCGCCCAAGGCACCAAGCTGTTGAAAGCCATCTTCGACAATACGATCTCTTCGAATCGAAATCTCTATCGAACCGGGACCCGGTCCTACTATTTCCCCTTCTATTTTCCTCAAAGTTTTATCGCTGTTGATAAACTCCCGAAAGATTTGCACTCTGCCAACGTAGTCAGTACGAGCATGCAACAAAGAATGAGATACCTCTCCTCAAATGGTAACACGTGAGGCATGGTCGTCAATATGGAGCCAATTGCTGACGCTTCTCCCGCTTTCGAGACCGACGCGGCTTCGTGTGCTCTTGCAGCTGCAGCAATAGCAGGTCGCATTTCCGTGGCAGGCGCAAGCCATAATGCAGCTGGGCAGAAGCTGCGCCGGCTATCCCTTTCATACAATGCTCGTAAACACCTAGTCGAAGCTTCCATCAGCGTCGCATATTGAGTCCTTCCAGCCAAAAAGAAGCCATGATAGAGCATAGTGTTTAGAGCAGCACTTATCAGCCTTTGCTCGTCGATGGAAAAGGGAACCTGCAACAATCGCTAAGACAACCCGCCATGCATCAAAAGGACGAGCTGTACCTGCTTGTCGTAAAACTCGTTGTCGTCAAGAACGAGTAGCAAATGCGCATACAGCGTGCAGAAAAGCGTTAGAACTGAAGCTGCATCCTCTGAAAGAGCAGCCGGGCCACCCTTCAACTGTTCAATATGCCACTGACCATCGTCATGCACTTCAGAAATGGACTCGCTGGAGGCAGACTTTGTTCTCTTCAGGAAAGTATTAGCCAGCTTGCTTGAAAGTTGACGTGAACTCTGTTCTTTTGCTGGTAAGGCTCCCCTGCTCTCTGGCATCTTCACAATTTTTAGTTGTATGCTGCTCATGAACCAGTTCCAAAGCTGCGGAAGAAGTTCCTTGGTAAATGCTAGCACGTTTAGCACGGGTAGCGCACCTCCTCCAAAGTTCAAAACTGAGAATGTTGTGAGCAAGTAAGAGTAGAGCCTTGCAATGTTTGGGAGCCCAACGGATGATGATGTAGCCTTCTCCAAAAGCTGTAACACTTGTCGTTGATCAAACAGTGGTCTTAGGAGACGAATGAAGGAGTCCAAAGCAGCGCCACCACACCGAGAATGCAGCTCGGTATAATCTTCAGTATCCTCATCGCCGGAGTCTTCATAACTTCTTTTCCTCTCTCGAACTTCCTCAATCCAAGGTGTCATACTGTGCAGGAGGCAACAAACTGCTTCCACGAAATGACTGTACATTGGTTCGCTCAGAGATCCAACTGAAACGATGCTTACGACGTTGGTGAGACTCCATGCTTGATGTGGAACATTGCTGTCCTTTTCTGACAAAACGGTAATGCCAAAAGTCTGCTTAAGTAGAAAAAACTTAGTTTTCATCTAGCATAGAATCTCTTGAGCAACCAACCTTGTACGCGCGAAGGCAAACAGCCAAAACATTTTCATGTTGAAAGGCAGGAACGAGACCTGCAGGAAGACGTTCTATGAGGCATGGAACTGTTAAAACGTGTCTACATATTTGTGCTGCTGCTTTGCCTTTCCAGTCTTCCAAATCTCGAGCGTACCTTTGACACGAAAGCTCGGCAGCAATAGCGTGGAACGGACGAAATGCCATGGTGATCAAACTGGCAGTCACTAAGAAGCTTTCCTTGGTTTCAAGATCTGCCGTATTGCCTTCCATTAGATACGCATGAGCTGCGTAGTAAAACCCGCTGTTTCCTGCTCCAAACCACTGCACTATCTCTGAAGTTACGGCACCTGTTTCTCGCTGTCTGTCCTCAAACCCGTTCCACAACTTCGAATCGGTCAGTGTTACCAATAGTCGCATGGCCAGTGCCAGTAAGGAAGTGGAAACCGCATCGCTACGTCGCCTTCCTATGAGAATAGCCGAGCAGATTGTTAAGAGTCGATGAACTTGATAGAACCACTGAGCTTTTCGACTCGGTGTGCCGCAAGCAAGTTTGCAAAAATTCCTGGCATCTAAAGAAGAAAGTTAAATAGAGAAAAATCGATGCTGCTACTCACACCTGGAAAGTTTACGCTTTGAAGAAGAGCTTGGAAACAAATTGAGACGCGCTGGAGATCCTTGACGAAGAAACTTCGTGTAAGCCAGCTTAAGTTCCTCGTAAAGAAGATAAATGGCCTGAGAATATCATCTGCAAACGCTTCGGCACTGACAATGCCCGATCGATGAATTTCCTCAACCCGCTCGTCCCACAGCAGCTGGATGGCATTCACGGCAATTCTCGCCGCCCGGCGGCTCCTCCAGATCCTCTAAAACACCAGAGATTATGCGATTTTCGGGCAAAACGATCGGCCTGGCTCACCTGAACCGTCAGTGTTGCTGCCAGCGTTCTCCTCTGGAGGACTCGAGAAGCTCGATCCCTGGCGATTTTCTCCAGCAACACATCCCTGGAATCCTCCTTGGCGCTGGCGCCGCGCAGCGACACCTGATCAAAGCCACATTTTCAGAGGATCTAAATGACCTAGAATTTCTCTTACGCGGCCTGTCAATGGCGCCTCCATTGGCGCTCCCGGGCACTACACTGTGAAAGAAAAAGACCAGGGAGACGCATCGCCGCCGCCCGTCACATCCACATCCAACGGCCACAACCCTGACAGCCTGTTGGCGCATCCAACCGTTGGATCTAACGGTGGAGACAACTCACAAAGCGTGAGATAGGGGATGCCGGCTTTGTCAGCGCAATGAGGAAATGTGGGCGGCATTCGCAGGAATGTTTAGCTCGCGCCATAGCGCCATGGATACAGCTGTGAGGCGGGATCGCGCATTCCCTAGTCAGGAGATCGGGGGCGCGGATGCGTGGATTTGCCGCGGCCAGGTTCTTGCCATCGCTGATCTTTGGAAACCTAGAGATCTGAGGTACACTGATTAGCAAATGCGAGTGCCAGGCAATGGAATTTTGGTGTGTTTTCTTTCCAGCAGTGCCTGAGACGCCCGCAAAGATGATCAATCGATCGCTGCTGTTGACGTATTTGTACCTTCTAATTTACATCACGCTTTCTTCTGGCGTGAT
>NW_003314271.1:1978605-2022743 GCF_000143415.4 Selaginella moellendorffii
ACTATGGATTTCCTTATCCCATCTCACTTACGATGATACACATGGGATTCTCTGGAGTTGTCACGTTTTTCCTTGTGCGTGTTTTGAAGGTGAGCTATTTTTTTCCGTGGAATACATGTTCTAGCGTTTTTCTTCAGGTGGTCACTCCAGTCAAAATGACGTTCGATATGTGAGTATTATCAAGCGGTTTCAATCGTTTCCTGAGGATGGTTTTTTGTTTTGGCAGATATATATCTTGCGTTGTGCCGATAAGCGCGTTTTTTGCTTCCAGCCTTTGGTATAGTATAAACGTTTCTATACATTTCCCTAAGCTTTTGCATGGTTTCAGGTTTGGAAACACTGCTTATCTCTACATTTCCGTGGCTTTCATCCAGATGCTCAAAGCTTTGAGTAAGTTTCCAGCTTCCGTTTGCATAATGCTCTCACACTTTCTTTGTTGCTAGTGCCTGTAGCAACATTCATGATGGCTGTTTCGTGCGGAACGGATAAAGCTAGATGGGATCTGTTTCTAAACATGCTGCTCGTCAGCGTTGGAGTGGCAGTTTCTTCTTACGGTGAAATCCACTTCAACGTCATCGGTACATTCTTCCAAGTGACAGGGATTGTCTGTGAAGCTCTGCGACTAGTACTCACGCAAGTACTTCTGCAAAAGAAGGGCCTGACATTGAACCCCATCACCAGTTTATATTACATCGCCCCATGCAGGTATGTGACTTCTGGTTTCCCCTTTAGATTGTAAAATTCTGTTTTTGTTTTAGTTTTTTGTTCTTGTTTTTCCCCTGGATTGTTTTGGAGAAGCCGGCTATGGAAGTTGAACACTGGAAATTTAGCTTCTGGGTGTTTTTTACGAATGCACTGTGTGCTCTGGCGCTGAACTTCTCAATCTTCCTCGTGATTGGGAGGACAGGGGCTCTCACTGTCAGAGTGGCCGGAGTCCTGAAAGACTGGCTGCTGATAGCGCTTGGAACCATCCTTTTCCCAGAATCCAAGCTCACGGGATTAAATATCATCGGATACGCTATTGGTAACGCTGTCTCAAATCATGCATCAGTGCTAATATTTTGGAACTCGGTGTTTTCAGCACTCTCCGGAGTTGTGCTGTACAACTATTTGAAAATGCGGGACGCAACCATTGTCCACCAGATTTCTCTTGTGGATGTAGACAAGCCAAAGGTTTGGAACCACGACCCGGTTGCTCAAGTCTTTTACTAAAGACGCGTGTATGTTTCTCAGGAATGGCGGCTCGATAAGAAAGACTCCGACGTGCTCGAGAAAGATATTCCAGCCAATGCAAGCATGCCTGTTGGAGACGAGGAGGCCCCTCTCATTCCCTCTAGTCGTTTTCAGCGTAATCAAAGTGGGAACCATGATGTATAGCATTACAGAAAGAGGTACGAGAGCTAGCAAACAAATTTTTTCTCCTTGGATGTCAGGTACAAATATGGAGCGTTAGCTCTACTGTAATTCTTTTCTGCTAGCAGGACAGTTTTGAAGATAACACGATTCATAATTTTCCATTAGTATAATATTAGCTATGTAACTAGAGCTACGGAACATATGTGCAGGCAATTATAATACGTTTTCTTGTATTAATAAATTTAAGTTTAATTGCTAGGGCACTGCTGGTCTAGTCTCCCACGAGTTGGGCAGTACAAGTTTTATTTTGTGCAGTCTCTAGACAGTCACTTCCATGGACAAATGTCTAGCTCTCTAAAACTTGGAACATCATGGGACTAAGAGAGGTACAAGAGTTTATTTGTAACATTAAAGATATGCCATGGCAAGAGTTTGTTTATCTTGGTTCCAAAACTTGGAAGTTATGAGTGTGGATTATATTTGAGTTCGCAAGTTGAAGAGTTAAGCTTATGAGTTGAACTCAAGTTTCAATTATACTTTAATATGAACATTATAAACTTTAAAATATTAAGGTTATGGCAAATTTAATAATTTCACAATTCTTTACATTCTTTACATATTAGATAGATAAAAATGTTCTAAAGGACACTTCTTGTTCTAACAATTTAAATATTTACTACATGCTATAATAGGGATGTTTATTAGAACATAAACTAAAATATTTGCATAAAAAGTATCCTTGTCACTTCTTTAAATTTGTACTCTATGCTTTCTAGCTAGTAAATGTCAAGTGTTATATAATTTTAAATTATTAAATTTGAAATAAAATTCTATATAAAACCATATAACCGTTTGAAAGGAAAAAAAAATCATTGATATAAAGTTGTTACATATAAAAGAGAGAGTTTGTTTTTCTCTAGAATACATTCTTGAGGGGTTTATCATAGTATACTATCTAGAATTTATGGATCTTCAATCGCACTTTCATTCAAAAAAAAGGAAAATACACATAAATATTTATAGGTTCTTGTAATCTTTTTTCCTAAGATTCAAGGGCTAAGAGATGCAATAGTGATTTTATTGCACAACATAACCAAACCACGCAAAAGAAAGAAAGAAAATATATACATTAGTAGTGTTTTCCTAGATTTTATATAAATTAGTTGTTACTAAGTACATTATTACTTAACATTTTGATACGAAAGAGCTCACATCTCCCTTCTCTCTTTGATCAAAACAATTGTGTGTGCCATTTGTATATTCTGTCATAACAAAGCCAAGCCATTAATTTATCTTTTGCTCTTATCCTTTGTTACACCATGTAACATAAGATCACTACTTTCATCCATGATACATTCTTTTGATTCCATAGCAAATGTTTTGCTTTGCTAAGTTTAAAAAGTTTTCACCCCTAGTAAGTCTCACTAATATTTTCTATTATGGGCTTTATTCATGCCTCAACTTTGTGATCCACCCATGAAGTTTACTACATAAACCTTACATAAGCCCTAAACTGGAAACAAATCCTTAAGTGTCCTAAGAGGTTAAGTAAGAAAAAATGCAATGTTGAGAATTTTTTTTTAACTATTATGACATAGTGAATGGTTTGCAGTGTTTAATTGCCACCAAACATAATTAGGAAAAAGGGACATCAACAATTTAATAGTAAACTAGTAAGTATAATTGTGAGTGCTTAGAATATGGAAAGGGAATACAGAAATGTGCATATCTATTAACCCAAAAAACCCTAGCTTATATATAGGAGTGAGTGGTCCGGATTGAAACCAATCCGACAGCTACCAAAATCCCACTATGCGAATATTAGTATACAACATCGTAGCCATACACTTGGCCCTCACATCATCCCCTCCTCTCGGAATAATGGAAGACCATCAGGGTTCTCTTGTAGACGGGCCGAGATCTGGAGGAACGTCAGGAGGAGGCATTAGCGGATCTGTAGGTGGTATTAACTACTCCTGATCCCTTTGTATGAAGCGTTTCAACCATTGCACATGCACAATCTTTGGAGGATCGGTTTGCTGGACGTCATGCCAAACCTCATAAACTTATGGTCCAACTTGCCGCAACACCTAATACGGCCCTTTCCACTGCGCAAGGAGCCCCTTAGATAAACCACATACCGTAAGATGGGGAAAACGGACTAACACCAAATCATCCACTTTATACTCCGTAGGAGGACCATGATGGGAGTTGTACCACTGTTGTTTTCCCACTTGTACACGGCCTAAGTGTTCGGCAGACTTTGCTCAGACAAGTGGAAGGATGCTCGTCAAATACTGATCCCATGACTTAGCATCAGCAGTTCGTGGCAATCGCGAAGGTAAACCCAGCTCCATTGGTAATATTGGATTATGACCATATAAGAGTTTATATGGTGAAGCACCAACAGAACTCTACACCCCTGTGACATATGCATACCGAAGACATGGCAAATAACCATCCCAATTTGAATGCTGAAAGTTCACATACTTCACAATCATCCCCTTGAATGTCCGAACAAGCCATTCCACTAGACCGTTTGATTGTGGATGATAAGCACTGGTGAAAGTGTGGCGTATCCCCAACCGAGACGTCAAAACATGAAATGCCTCAGCCATAAATGCAGGACCATTATCCGAAAGAATCCGCTCTGGACAAAAATGCTGGAACACCACACGATTGAGGAGGAAGTATCCAATAGCAGTTGCAGAGGCACTAGCAAGAGCACCAATTTCCACCCAACGAGTCAAGTAGTCAGAAGCTACAATAACATATTCATTGCCAGCAGTCGACCGTGGAAAAGGTCCCATAAGATCAAATGCCACCAACTCAAATGGACGGGAAACTGAAATTGACTTCAACTGTCCTTCCACAGCCCGAGGGGGAGTATTACGAGCTTAGCACCAAACATAGCTACACACATACTGGATAATATCACGTCGCATCTCTGGCCAATAGAAAGACCTGCGCAACTTCTCGGTTACACGACGATGTCCCATATGCCCTCCTAGAACAAGAGAATCATGGTAGGCATGGAGAAACCGCGGAATAAAGATAGAAGGCACCACCAGCCGTAAATGATCATCAAGATCCATCCCCACAAAATAAAAAAGGCCGTCTTCAAGGCGATATTGAGAATGTAAATGCCGGAAAGGCAAGTCATCAACAAGTGATGCAGGATTCTCAAACCCATCTCGAAGCCTGCGAATCCATAGCTCAATATTTTGAGCCTCGCGAACCTCATCAAGAGAAGGTAGATCTTGCTCTGTGCCTTGTGGACACTGAACATCAAGTACAACAACCGCCGACGACACGAAATCCTCGTCTAGAAAATCCACAGAGGCTGGAACAACAGGCTCATCAGAAACATGAGAAGAGTATAGAGAAGAAAGAGGAGCTCGAGAAAGGGCATCAGCATCAGCCATAAAACTCCCTGGGCAATAAACAACATCAAAATCATATATCTGAAGTTTCAAAGCCCATCGAATAGTACGACCAAAGAAATACGGTACCTAAGATAAGTTGTATCCTTGGACCCAAACACGCACTTACCACTTCAGCTTTAAACCAACATCGTGTAGCCGATCTAACACTTTACAAACATCATGAACGTGCTCTTCCCACGTCCCCTCCGAGTGAATCAAGACATCATCAATGAAGTCAGTAATCATCTCTGGCATATCACAAAGAACCTCGTCCATCATTCGCTGGAAAGTTGCTAGAGCATTGTTCAAACCAAATGGCATCACTAAGAACTCGTACAAACCAAATGGTGTACGAAAAATAGTCTTAGGAATATCTTCTTCGGCCATCGGTACTTGCCAATACCCAGAAGCAAGATCTAGCTTGGTGAACTAACGACTTCGTTCTAGACGATCCAAGAGATCAACAGTGTGAGGAAGAGGGTACACATCCGGGATCGTCACTTCATTTAACAGACGATATTCGATGCAGAAACTAATACTCCCATCAGGCTTCATCACAAGATGAGGTTCACATGCCCAAGGACTCCACGACTTCTGAATAACACCCTTCTCCAACATCTCCTTGATGTTTGCATGTAAAATCTTGATCTCCTTGAGTGACCGACGATGAACAAGAACCTTGATTGGACAAGCATCCCTGGTGGGAATCAGATGACATGTGGCAATCTTGGCCCCAGACGATATGTTAAATTCAAAGAGATCAGAATACTCCTTCATGAACTGGTCAACAGCTGCAACACAAAGATCATCGGAGGGATTGGAAAAGGGAAGAGCAGAAAAAGATGGAAACATAGGAGGAAATAGTGGGGGAACAAAAGTAATGGAAGCAAAGGTAGAAGTAGAGGGACGAAGAGGTACGAAAGTGAGAGGAATGGATGAAACATAAGAAAATATGAGACAAGGGGGAGAAGCCTCAAAGTCACACTTTGCGTGATTGTGCTACAACCAATCCATACCAAGAATGAGGTCAAAAGCTTGACTCGGCACCACCTGCAATGACTGCAACTTAAGCTCGAGATCGCCCACACACACAACTAGGTCCGCCTCATCTCGTGCACATGCATGTGTACGGCCGTTGCCATAAAGAATGAAAACTAGATTTGCTGCACGACGCAAGTGTAGATGACAATGTGTGGCAACAGGTCGAGCAATAGAAGATAAACTCGAACCTATATCAACCAACACAGAGAGAATAATAGGAGACCTCTTGTTATAAAAACAAGCTTGGAAAGTAAACACTGGATGAACCGGTGCCAAGTGAACCCCTTGATAATATTCCCGAAAGAAAGATGGAGGGGTCACTAACTTATTCACGCAAGGTCCCTCCATTACTCGCGCGACTCCTCATTTCCCGGATGCACCTCGGTATCCAAACCTTCCACTGCAGCAGCACTAACAAGACGTTGCTGACACCAAGGTCTCCACCCAGGAAATGGAGGTTGCCAATCCGGAAAGTGCCGAGAACGCCGATAAGTATGACCAACTTCATCACACGCCTAACAACGAACATCACGGCCACGTCCACGTCCTCGCCCTTGTCCTTGGACACGAGCAGCAGCAGCATCAACCTCCATTGGAACAGGACCATCACTCATAAGAAGTGGAGCGGAAGGACGTGCAGCAAGAAGTGGAAGAGGCGACGTCTCATAACGTTGTGCCAAGCGAAGAGCATCGTTAAGGGTGGCAAGAGCAAGTGCATGCACAAAGCCGACAAGATCTTGACGAAGTGCTGGCCACAACATTCCTAGCTTGATCCGCTCCGACATATTGGGCTCCACACGAAGCAAAAGACTTCGGAAATGAATGCCAAATTGCATCACTGACTCAGATGGCCTTTGGCGAAGACGATGCAATTGTTGGAAGGCATCATCACAATCGTCGGCATGTCCGAAGGCGTGTTTGAAGACGTCCAGAAGAACACTCCAATCCCCACGAGTGGCCACACTCAATCCATTGTACCACTGCAATGCCATCCCTTGGAGACATGTGGGAAACTCACGCAAACGTCAAGCATCATCTCAAGGATGATATGTGGCAATCACCGTGAAATGATCGAACCAATAATACACATCATCCCTAAGATGCCCACGAAAGAACTCCGATCGAACACGAGGATTGGCACCAAAAGTAGGAGGAGTTGGACCACGTGCCGTGAATGCCACCATCAATTGAGTTTGGTTGTTCAATTGCAAGCACATAGCATCAATCAATTGGACCAACTGTTGCTCTAGAGTCAATAGCAATAAATATTATAATGTAATATCTTGTCCCTTGTAAAGCCTCTAGCTCTACATATTTTACAAATTCAATAGTTTATACAATGGAAAATTAGATGATGAGCAACACCTCTATTTCATAAGATTTGGTATTGCTTTTAAGTTTTATGAATTAAAAAATGATATTACTTTTGGCCATAGAATAAAAAAAATGTGTTATATTATTTTGAAGTGGAAAAAATTACAATATTATTGATTTTAACTGAATTCCCCAAGTAACATCTTGGCAGCTTTGAATATTATGTTGAACACTAAGAGCATCCTTTGGAGGCATACACTTACATCCATATGTAACTTTCGCATGGAAGCAAGGCTCAAGTGACACCATCTTAGAGCAGTTCTTCTTGTTATCTAGGATCCAAGGCTTTATTCCTGCAAGGCCGTGGCCAACATATCCAAAAGTTGATCCAGGACTTGTTATTAGCTCATCACAGAAAGAAAGCAAAAACATCTCTGCAAGTGCTTTCTCTTCATGCTCTTGATTGTCAACCTTTTGCTCATTCTCTTGGCTTGGAGTGAAAACTCGAACTAATGATCCATCTTCTGCAGAATTCAAGTAGAGTTCTCTCAACCTCTTAAAGTACATCCCATCAAGTGAAGTCACTATAGCAGTAATGAATTGTGTGGGAATTCTAGAAGCTTGAGTTGAATTGTTGGACTTGATGGATTTTGGAAGGAGGCCATTGTCTTGAGCACAGTCGATCATCTTGTTTAGAAAATGTTCATGACCATTAGATCCAAGGTGCTCTAGCAATCTCATTTGAATACCAACCACTTTACTTGCATTAGCTATGTAATCCTCATAAATTCTCACCGTTCTACTCCAAACTTGATTTGAGGGATGAAACAAATACCTTCCAAGGTGGTGAAACACAGTCTCTTGCTCTGGAAATAACATATCTAGTTCTAACTTGAAACTTGGAACGTTGTACAAGCTTGGAATGAAATAAAGATTAACAACGATTGCCAACCATGGGATTTTCTCACTTAACATCTGCTGCTCGTGCTCACAGAAAAACTTATCTCCAAGACCATCAAAACTATCAATAATTTCAATCAGACCATACCCTTGAACTTTGAGATCACCCTTACAATTATCAAACTGAAGTCTATGCTTGGCATGATTGAACAAATAAATTGGAAAATCTGTGGAGAGAAACCAAGAACTGGTAGGAAAAGGCTCGCAAAATAGTTGTGCCATGTAATTCTCTGGCCCTGGCTCAATCAGCAAAACTCTATTTGTCAATAGAGCATAGGCAAAAGTAGCAGTGATGGAGATAATCTTGTTTCCGAGACCACTATAACTTTTCCACACTATAAACTTGCACCGGGAATCACTAGCATTACTTCTAAAATGATGGAAAGCTTCAACATAGTCATGAGTACAATGAGCATGGAGTTCTTCATATGCTCGAAGCCTTTTGAGAAGGTATGGTGATGGCACATATTGTGAGCTTTTCCTCCGATAGCGGTGCTGTTCGAGACGGGACTTGCAATGATCATCCCTTTCTTTAACAAGAAGTAAACCATTAAAAGTTGTGTGATCAAATTGTTGATGATTTTGGCGAAGGTATTGCAAAAACTTTTGCTTTTTCAATATCAAATCAAACACAGGGAAGTAAAGAGCAAAGATGAACACACAAAATACAATAAATATAAGCAATCTTCCTTTCATTTGCTTCATAAGATCCACCCTCTTTTTTTTCAAACCAAATTAAGTAACCAAACCAAATCGGGTGAGATATTCTTATTTTGACATATAGATAGATAGTAGATAGATAGGACCAGCGGACAGGGTTGATCAACAAAGAAAAGATGAACGTGTCAGAAAGGAAGAAGAGAAGCTCGCTCAGCCCGAAACGATGCTTATGAGGCTAGAAAAACATATCAGTTTGATAAATGGTTAACATTTTACTAAAACACTGTTGGTCTAGCGGTAGAATAGTTCCCTGCCACGGAACAGACCGGGTTCGATTCCCGGGCAGTGCAATCGTTTTTGTTGTTTATTTGGATAAGATTACTAGGAGTTTAGCAGAGTCGCTTCGGGAAAAAGGTCATGGAGCTCCATTTTTTGGTGCTTGCGGTGCTCGGCGCCGTCGCATTGTGTGGCCGTGCCGACAAGACGTGTGAGGAATTAGGGTTCACTGGCCTCGCGCTTTGCTCCGACTGCGATGCCTTCGCCGAAATCGTCAAGGATCAAGGTAAAATTTGTTGCTGTTCTTCCATGATTGGTGAATTCATTTGATTCGATTCAAAGAGCTGGAATTGGACTGTCGAAAATGCTGCGCTGAAGAGAACGAGGAGTCGCTCAGCAAGGTATAGGGTTCTTCTGGAATGAATCCTGTTAATTTTTCTTTTTTTATTTTGTAGCTTACTTTCTCTGGAGCTCGTTTGGAAGTTTGTATGAGGAAGCTCATGTTTTACCCCCACGTCCAGACCTTTATCGAGAGCAAGCTGGAGAAATTCCCGGCCGTCCAAGCTCAATATCGATTCAATGCGTCGCCCAAGCTCATACTTCTTGACGAGGATGGTAACGAGAAGGAAACAGTCAGGTTTGTGTCGATGAGAGAAAAAGAAAAACCCATTCTTATCGGCTTGTTTTCGTTCGTCTTGCCTTGTAGGATTGACAATTGGAAAACGGAGCATATCGAGCAGTTCTTAGAACAAAAAGTGAAACCGAAGCATACCGAGATCTAATCCGATATCACTTAGAAGACATTTTTTGGTAATGAGATTTTCGACAGGAGTTCTCTGTGAATCTAAAGCTGCGGTGAAACATGTGAGTTGTTTTTCATTTCAAGTGTTCCTGGTTGTTGCTTGTGAGCTCTTTCGAATTGTTTTGGCTCGTTTACACGTACTGTTCGTGTTTTAAGACTTCATCCACAGCTTTCCGATTCGGCATACTTGGAATCGCTCCTTTTGCTCTCACGCACACTGATGCAGCAGCAGCTGAGAAGAAAACAACAGCAAGAACAAGATGGTCGAAAAACAAAACGCGAAAGACTGATTTCCCAATACCTGCAAATCTCAAGGCCTCGGCTGGCTCTTTGCCTTCGAGAATTGCGACCGTGAAGGCAGCAGTGAAAGTATCTCCAGCGCCTGTAGTGTCGACAACAGCCGGGGCTGGAATTGCTGGTTGGAGAATGGGACTCTCGTCAGCTTTTGCAAGCATAGAGCCTTGAACTCCTCGCTTCACCAGAACTTGTTTCACTCCCTGTCACAAAGGTTTGTTTCTTAGTTTGATCTTTTCCTTTCTCTCTCTCTCTCTCTCTCTCTCTCTCTCTCTTCTCACCATGTCGAGGCACTTGTTTGCAGCACGGACGACTTCCTGCGTTGTCTCCGTCGGCATGCTCGTGAGACGAGCAAGCTCCGTCTCGTTTGGACTCAAAACCGTGATATACTTGAGAAGTTCTTCCGGAATGGGCGAATCGAAGCCTCCTGCGTCCATGATGACGGGAATGTCCGCTTCTCTTGCAATCCGAAAAAGGCAACCGAAGTGTGAGCGAGCTTCGCAACGACGACCAAGGAAGAGAAACTCGGTAAAAATTCAACTTTGAGTACCTTTGCGGCTTCGATGTTGACATCGTCTGGGATTTCTCTCTGCAGGAGAAGAGCGCCGGCTTTTCGAATGGTTTCCTCGGCCTGGACGGGAATGGTCGACGATCCCGTCCGCTTCTTCCACGCAGTGTTCGCGCCTCCAACAATGACGATGGAGTTTAGTCCATTCGGCTGGAGCATGACGATGGCATGACCTGTTGGCCCAGAGACTGTGTTGAGATAGTCGAGGCGAACTCCAGAGGTCTGTAGTGCATCTCTCAACATCGTCGCATTTCCATCTTTCCCGACCTGTAAGATCGAGACACAGTGTTCAATCCTTTTTTTTTATTGTACTTCCTTTCCAGGAACTTTGATCTTATCCTCGTGAGGAGCTAGAGTTTCCCGAAGATCTAGATCGCTTTCTCATACCTGGCCAACGAAGAACGTTGGGAAGGAGAGGCGAGCAGCGCAAGCGGCTTGATTCGCTCCCTTTCCTCCTGGTAAAGTTTGTCCATTCCTCGCAGCCAGCGTCTCGCCCTCCTTTGGCATTCGATCCAGCTCCACATACATGTCCGCATTCGCCGATCCCACCACGACCAGCGGCCGCGCCAGTAGAAGCTCGCCCATATCAATCTAATTGTCTCGTTGTTCCTAGCTAGGCTTTTAATACGCGAGGAAGAAGGGGTTGAATCATGTGTGGAATATGCCAAATGGCCCGCAGAATATACCACCGCGAGAATTTGCGGTGGAATATGCAAATTGCAAAAAACTTATCTATATGAGGTATCGAACACCTCACTCCACTTGAATCATATGATAGAATATGCGGAGATACTACCGCTATTTGCGGTGGAATATGCTAAATTCATGGTTTGCCATGGGCAGGGATCGAACACCATACTCCACAGTCCACACGCTCCTTGCAAATATCTACGTGTGCCTATGGCCATGCTTGGGCAGTCCACACACACACGTCCTTCGTGCTCGACCTAGAACAGAGAAGCGCTACTTAGGGTTTTGGATTTTGTTTTGCCTGGCGCTGCAGTGCATGCCGAGGAGAGGGAGCGATTAGGGATTTTCGAGCGATTGGCAGCGCGCGGGCAGTGTCCGGGCATCGCATTTCGCGAATTGTGTAGCAGGCATGGAGATTTTGGAGGAAAATCTGCTTGCATGGCCGCCGGTTCCACCGTGACGAGGAATTGGAATCCACATCGATCGCAGCGATATGGCATGCGCGGCTCACTATCCAGGTTCGAGGAATGGCGCTCTCGTCGATGAGCTAGCGCTCACTGCATTGGATTTTCTTGTCCTCAGCATTGGTGGAGGCAGCTCCGAGCTGTAGAAGGTGTTGCTGTACAATCTCTGCATGGATTGCGCCCCGGCAACTCACTGGCACTCTAGCCAACACCGCTGATTCTCATCTCCAGACTGAAATTAAGTCGAAAAGGGGATTTCTTCGAACAGCTGCTATTCTACAGGTGCGTAAAGTTTCCCATCAATCTCTTCTATCTCTGAGAAAAGCGTGCTCTCGTAGAAGTCTTCCGCTTATAAAAGGCTGCGGAGCTGTCGTGTTCACAATGGATCGGATACCTCCGAGGAATATGGATTCAGTTCACTATGGGATGTAAGTTCTTTCTGATTTTTCTTGTATCTAGTTCTTGATTTCTCACGCCACCAGAAACTGCGGACTAGCATCTCTTACCTTTCGCAAGGAGAACTTAACAGGGTGAAAGAAGCTCTGAAGGTACGAAGATATGCACGGATTTTTCTTTTGGCTCAGTACTTTCGCAGTTGGCTTTCGATGCACACGACGGGCAAAAACGGCGGAGTGGTGAGCCTTATATCATCCATCCGGTTGAGGTCGGACGCATACTTGGCGAGCTTGTAAGTAGTTCAGAAGCCGTTTTTAGCTTCACGCTTACGTACATGCCTAGGAAATGGATTGGGAAACTATTGCGGCTGGACTTCTTCACGACACTGTGGAGGACACGGACTTTGTAACTTTTGAAAAGCTAGAGGAAGAGTTTGGTTTTAATGTCCGCAGGATCGTCGAAGGTGAAACGAAGGTACGTCGCAGGAAACATCTTTTGAAAAGAATACAAATACAACTGATTCAAATCTGCAGGTTTCTAAGCTGGGAAAGATTCAATTTTCTGATTCTCAGGCCGCAGTACAGGATGCTCAGGCGGACGATTTGCGACAGATGTTTCTTGCAATGACAGAGGAGGTTCTGTACTTGATTTTTTTTAATCCTTGTCATCTCATCACTGCTTTTATTTATTTTAGGTGCGCGTGATCGTTGTGAAGCTTGCTGACAGACTGCACAATATGCGCACGTTGTCGTTCATGCCAGAACACAAACAAGTTAGGCGTCCACTTTAAGCGAGCTCACGGTGCTAACACTTATTTCTTCAGAGGCATATTGCTCTTGAAACGCTTCAGGTTTTTGCACCATTGGCTAGATTGCTAGGTATACATAAAATCAAGGTACTGAAATGCACTTTTTGGTCTTGGTCCTAACAATGACGTGCTCTTTTTTCATTCAGTCAGAACTGGAAGAGCTATCTTTTATGTATGCGTATCCTGCAGATTATATTGACATGAAAAAAAAAGTCGAGAAGCATTTTAAAAGTCAAAGCGATCTGATTTTGCAGGTAAGTTTGTTTTGTCTTTGTTGTGTTCTTGACACGTTGTGGACAGGCCAAAAATGCGTTGGTAAAGTCTGTGCAAAGCGATCAATTTCTTTCTCATGTAATTGATGGTGTCAACATTTTTACTTTATGTAAAGACCTGTATAGGTATTGTTTCAAAATACGTATTGGAATTGTGAAGGAGCGGGTTTGCATGCAGCATATACAAGAAAAAGAAAAATCTAGAAGAAGCTGGAGACGTTGCTCAGGTAGTAATATTTACCGGTTATGCCACCTGAATTTCCACTGTGTTACAGGTGAGGATTGTGCTGCAGCCGAAGCAGGATTCCATCGATCGTCTGTGCAGTGCCAAACAAGTATCGTGTCTATTATCGGTTTGTTTTTGGTAACTTGAAATGATTGCTGCAGGTCTGCTATCATGTTCTCGGACTGGTACACACATTATGGTCTCCTGTACCGCAAACCGTAAGTTTTTCTTTGTAATGCCACTGAACTTAAAATTCGTGCTCAGATGAAAGACTACATTGCTACCCCAAAACCCAATGGCTACCAAAGTCTACACACTAAAGTCATCCCATTTGGTTCAAAGACATTTTTCCCACTGGAAATTCAGGTGCTTAATAGTTGCTATGTTGGTCTATTTTCTTAAAAACTTTTGTTTGCAGATTAGAACAGACAAAATGGACAAAATTGCGCAGTATGGCATTGCCGTGCACTTCAGTGGAAGCATAGCCTTAACACCAGCTATAAATGGTTCAAGGCAACAATCTAACTGTTTGAATGCTGCAGATCTTGCTCGCAGGGTATAGAAGTGTAGGGACGCAGATCTTCTCTTTCCTGAAGTATACTTAACTGTTTCTTTCTCAGGTTAGCTGGCTGAACTCTATCCGACAATGGCAAGAAGAATTTGTTGGTAATATGACCTCAAGGGAGTTTGTTGACACTGTGACTGTTGATCTACTGGGGAGCCGAGTTTTTGTATTTACTCCAAAGGGAGAGGTTAGCTGGATAGTTAGTAACCATCATCACGTTGCTAAGGTTTGGCTTTGCGCAGATCAAAAATCTTCCAAGAGGCGCAACAGTTGTGGACTACGCGTACCAATTGCATGCGGATGTTGGCAACAAGATGGTTGGAGCAAAGGTAAGCTAAATCTTACTGTCTATCAATTCATGTATTTGTTTTGTCAGGTCAATGGCAACCTTGTATCGCCAACACACGTTTTATCAAATGCCGAGGTGGTGGAGATTTTGACATATGAGGTAATAAAGTTCACTTTTATCTCGCCTCTTCAACGTTTCGTTGCTTGCAACGTCAGGGCATATCAAACAAGAAGCAATTCTTACGGCACAAGCGGTGGCTGCATTTTGCGAGGACGAGAAGCGCCAGACACAAGCTGACGAAGTTTCTGAAGGAACAGGCACTTCTATCCGCGATAGAGCTGACAGCTGACGCTGTTAAAAAGTTCCTTTCCAACTCCGAAGAGCTTACTAGCGGGGAAGGACATCCAGTGACTGACGAGGACAAGGATCGGGATCGGGCTATGGCCGGTTTTAGTGGACACTTCAGCATGAACGATCTGGCTACTTCGAATCCCTACGCTGCCAAGTTGCTGCCAGTCCAAGACGCTATGATGTACGGTGGACGGATGATCAACGGGAAGCACGCCAAGAGGGGCGAGCTAGCCGGTAAACTGGGACGAGGGACTTGCGTTATTGGGAGTGCTGCCTCGGACAGCCAGAGAACGTATACTTACATTAACAACGTAACGGACGCCAGCCGAAGTCGAGAAGACTGGTTGATTGGCAGGCTAAAGAACTGGCAATGCCTGGGAAGCTCTGTGCAATGGTTCAGCATTTGCTGCATGGATCGAAGAAGTAAGCTGTTTTCCTGTCCTTGCTTTTTCTCCGCTAAGAAGAGGTGTTTATCAGACATTCTTGCGGAAGTAACAGGAGCTTTAGGCGGAGCTGGGATCTTAATTTGCGCCTGTGTGGTAAGACTTAAGAGCCTGGAGTTTCTCGCATATTATCACACATTGTCTGTCGTTAGGCTGAAACAGATGGGGTGAAGGGATTAGGGACGATGCTCTTCCACATTGAAGGTAGCACGGATAATCTGGTAAGTTTGAGAAATACCAATTACTGGCTCATACTTCATGCCTTTGTTTTGGCTAGTGGGAAGCATGCTCCAGTATGGATATGATCGATGGGATCTTGAATTGGTCCATCGGTTGCTGCTGGCAACCTCCAGATACGAGGCAACGTATCGACTTGCAATATAATGCTTAGAGTGAGGTTTCTAATGACAATTTCACTGCTTCTCTACTAAAAACTAGTTAGTGACACTCTTCTGCTAATAAGGTCTTAAATATATCTTTATTTTAAAACATCTATATTTATAAACATTTTGTAAGGTTTATAAATATATGTATATAATAATTTGTTATGCGTTGCATGTAGCAATGTTTGGTTTGTTTAATAGTAGTGTTATTCTTACTTATTAATCCAATTGATCAAATAAAAACTTATAATTATAAATATGTTTATAATTTATAAACACAAGATTAATCTTATTGCATATCAACCATTAGATGGTAGAATAAAAAAAATATTAAAAAGTGTTTAAGAAAGTATAATCATAAATATATTTATAAATTATAAATACAAGATTAATCTAAATGAATAACAACCATTAGATGGTAGAATATTCTAGAATATCTAAGCATATTCTAGGTACATTCACTACCATCCTAGCAAGTCTATTTAGGATTAAATTTGGTCCATCCATTCTTTTATATAAATAAGGGTTTAAACCTAATATATTTAATTGGTGGAGGTGAGGAACATTATAATTTATCCTTGAAGGGTAAAACTTTTTGACAATATTTTACTCTAGTATTCCTTTTTGTTCTTATTTCTTCATTCTCTTTTAAATTTAGATCTATATTACTTTTTTGCAAAATCTAGAATTTTAACTATTGTTATGCTTAAATTTGTTTTTTCTTTTGATTTTCATTGCATTCTTGTTTTTTGCCATGCCATACTATCATTAATCAAAAAGTATGTCATTTAAGGTTGTTGATGTTACTCCATTAGATCAAGTTTTTGGTATTGTGGGGTGTGATCATATTAATGTTGCACCCATCTTTGGTGTATTGCCATCTCTAGTTTTTATAAGACATGATTACATGGTTTGTCCTATTCTTGGTGTTTTGCCATCTCTTGTTGATGTGGAATGTGATCATGACATTGATTGACAAACTATGAATGATGTAATCCAGTTTTTAGAGAATATTCAAAAATCAAGTTTATAAGAAGACAATATGTACAAGCTCAAGTGGATTCTAGATTGTGATGATAAACTTGATTATTATAAAGATAGTTTTTCTAGATTGTGATGATAAACTTGATTATTATAAAGATAGTTTTTCTAGATTGTGATGATAAACTTGATTATTATAAAGATAGTTTTTCTAGATTGTGATGATAAACTTGATTATTATAAAGATAGTTTTGGAGACAAAATAGAGATTTCATAGAGTAAGTGTTAATCTTTCAATTTGCTATTTAATCCTCCCTCTTTATCTTCTATTCTTTCCCAACCTTCTTTTTATTTCTTAACTTGAGCCACCTTTTTATATTTCTAGTGTTTCTTCCTTATTTGCAATGTTTATTTTTCATGGTATATCAATCATTTGTGACTTTTATAATTATCATTCTCAATCTAGTGTTGAGTTGAGTGTTTCTATCTTTGATCAGTTCTAGCATTAAATATTCCTTTGTTGCAAGGGTTAAGTCACTTTGGCCAGAGTTTTAGGTTGAGTGTATGGCTCTGGTCGAGAATGCTGTTGAAAGCTTTCATTTTATTATTGCTACTACAATATTTATGTATTACTTTGAGAGTGTAAACTTTTTTATTAATTTTTCTTAAGTGTTGAGCTGTGTGTTAGGGAGGTTGAATAGTGTGAATCTTTTGTTTATTTCACAGTGGCCAAAATACCCTAATATCTAGGTTTTGATCATATTTATGCCTTTTCTCCTTATTTATATTTTGACAACTATTGAAAATTCTTCTTTTGATGCTTTTTCATCCACTTTTTCTTCTTTTACAGTGTTTCTTCCCCAATTTTTCTCATTTTCTCTTCTTTGCTCTAACACTTCAAATTATTTTTTCTTCAGAGACAAAGTTTGGCCTCGATAATAGAGTGAGGACGAACAGATACAGTGATGGAACAAAGATGAATGACATAAATTGTGAAGTAAGGACAAATATAGTAAGTCCGAATAAAACATTTAACCTTGATGTAATAAGGCTGAATAAATGTGATAATAGAGTGAAGCCAAATATAAATGGTAGAGTGAGGATAAATGTAAATCCAGACAAAGTTACAATTTTTTTCCTTTGAGAAATGGATAAAGATGATATAAAGGATGAATGAAGTGAGTCAAACCTTTTATATGTAATGCTGAACAAAGTTGTGAGTTTGAGTTAATATGGGTTTTAGATGTTGATTGAAGGGAAGATGCAAAGGCAAGTTTTGCTTATGGTAATGAGTTTGAGTTAACAATAATCTTAGAAAATCATTAATAGGTAGACTTAAAAATAGGATATATTAGTTATTGCAATAGTGCTTTATAAACTATATTAACTCTCAAAGTCCCTTGTTTTTATTCAAAGTTATGGCTTTGGGGTTAATTCAACAATTTAGTAGTTGCACATAAAGTTGTAATTAATTCATAAAGGTTTCATAATCAAGTAATGTTTGTGCTATGCCTTTGGGTTTTGTTTTAGTTATATTTATTAACAATTATGTTGGTGGTTTTGTGAGAGCTTTAGATTCTTATAGTACTTTATAATTGTCCACTTGACTTATTGTTATCACCTTTTCAAATTTTAAAAGGGAGGATGGTGTAAAGTTTGGATATTTTATATATATATATATATATATATATATATATATATATTATACTTTGCTTATATAATATGTTAATTCTAATATTATAACATATAAACCATCTATTTGGGATTGAATTTGGTCCATTCATTCTTAATATACCTATTACTATATCCTAAACACTCATAATTTTAAATTAAAATAAATTTTAATATTTATTTAAACTATTGTAAATCTCTAAACTTTTGACTTTTTACGTAGTGTTTCTTAATAAGGTAATATAAACTTTTGAACAGTGTTTCTTGATAAAGTAATTTTGAGTTCTAGAATATGATTATTTGAGCACTATTATATGTATATTTACATATTATTTTGTTTAGGGTTATCTATGTAACTTTTATTTTTGGTTGAATTGAGTGGTCACATTTTCTTATATAAATTTTAATTTAAAAAAGAGTTAAAATAAATTTAGAGTTAAATTAATTTTAAAATACATTTAAAGAGTTTTTTTTATTTTTTAAAACTATTGTTGAATAGCTACTAGTTAAAAGTTTTACCCATAATAAAATACTATTTACTAATACCTTATATATTTTAGAATTATGTGTTCTATAGGGAGCAGTTTTATGAAAACAAAGTTGTTAATTAATGAGTATAACATGTAAATAAAATATTTATGAAAAAAATTATTTCAATCATTAGCTTTTAAAATTGTCAAAAAAATTTATTTATATCCTATGAAAACAGTAAGAAAAATTAAATATATTTAATAAAAGTTATATTATAAAAATTATAAATTGTTAAATCATTTTAAATATAAATAGTATATTTCAACTCTTAAACACAAGCACAAATATCAAAATGTTTTACACATTAAATAAAATCTGACATTGGTTATGTGATTTTTACTTAATAAGTGGGTTGCAAGGTGTTGACAAACCGGCGACCCTGTGACGCCAGCATGTCATTGAAGTCCGCTTGCGTCGGCAGCGGCTTCTCGAACTCAAACACGTCAAACATGAGCCGCCTCACCTCCGCCTTACCGTAAACAATGTAGCCCAGGCCGTGTAGCGCCTGTTGGGTGGCTGAGTGCGTGAAGTTCCTCAGACGGTGGCATCTCGCAAACTCAAGCTGCCGCTCCTCGCCGTAGGTGATGAACTTGTGGAGCCTCTTCATGCGCAGTCGCCTCCCGCAGATCCGGTTGATTGTAATTCCCCGGTGGATCCTGTTGAGGAAGATCGCCGGGGCGTCCAGGTGTTTCATCAGTAGCCTCTCCGCCATGACAACGTCCTGTTTTCTCGAGTATGATCCTTCCAAACCATAAGAAACGAACGAAAATTTGCTATTACCTGGATCTTTGATCCTATGAACTCCAGTCTCTCGTAACAAAACCGGGGGTGGTCGTTCTTGTAAGCCGAGGGATGCATGAAGCACAGCTGTTAAAAACAAAGGAGAGGATGACAAGGCGCTTTCGTGGAAACTTGAGCAAGTTACCTGGAGTCCCAAGCCCAGCTCGATTTCTCTGGCTTCTGTCATATCCAGGTTCTCGTCTCTTACATCCAAAGGGTAGCCCAGTATGTCCATGACTTTGGGACGAGACTCCACGTCCCACAGGTTTCTCCGGAAACGGTACATGCCAGGTGGTACACAAGCTCTGAAGAGCCTCGGAGCGGCAAATAACGCATCCTCAGGTGGCTGGGGAAGATAGATGAAGTCAAATCAGGAGTCAGTTCAAAGGATGTGTTACTCTACCTTGTAAAATGCAATATCTTTCCAGGTGAGTCGTCGGCCCTCGAAGTCCGCTGACACATGATCCACATCCTCGTGTTTTGATCTCACTTTAGGCTGTGCCGACTTTGCGTCCAAATCAAATGCGAACGTCTCGAACAGCAGCTTGTACACCTCGGACATACCGAGTGACAAATAAACGGCTGCAATGAGAGCAAGGAACACAGACCTGCAGGGAAGAGAGAACAAACACACATCTGCAAAGTTCGTAAAGAATGACACGCTTACTTGGACAGCAGGCACCGTTGCGGAAACCTTGGACGAAAATTCTCGTCTTCTGGGAAAGCAAGCTGGTGAAGCCCCGCATCGGACAGAATACGCTCGAGGCCCCGTTTGTTCGTCACTGCAAATGCTCGTTCTCTCAAGCTTGCTGGCGTATCTCGAGGATACATCTGCAGTAGCAGCTCCGCCATTGCCAGATCCAACACGAACTCTCCAAGGAACGCAAGCCTGTAGTGTCCGACTCGTGTGTGCCGCATCCTCTTGGCCCTGTAGCTCTCCTCGTGTTGGAACGCAAGGTACAAAAATGTGTGCAGATGTGCCTTTGGATCCGGACTGCTGTGCTGCCAGAACTTCTCGTCATCTTCCACGTCCCGGTCGTAATCTTCGCCAACCTTTCCATATCCAAGGATGTCCTTCACCTCCACCATATTCTCGTGGATCCACTCCTTGTCGAATTCCGTGAAAGGAGCCACCGGCAGCAACGAGCTCAGAACAGGGAGTGAATTTAGCCTCAGCTGGGGACTGGCTAGAATTCTCCGTGCAAGCTGCCTCTCGCTCATTGGAGGCTTGAGAATGAACAGTCTGTGAACAGGCTGCCCGAGACCACCTCTTCGTCTCCTAGGATCCACTCTACTCGGTCCCGGATATGGGCCTCGTCCGCCAGTCACCAGAGGCAGCGGAAACGGTCGGTCTACCCTGGTTGCAGCCAAACTAGTCGTTTCCTCCTCATTCTCTTCTTCCTCACTGCCACCTTCTTCTTCGTGCTCGTTCTGTTGTCCATCCTCATCACTATAATCCGATTCTAAGTCTTCTTCGTCTGCTCGGTCCTCCTCATCACTATAATCCGATTCTAATCCCTCTTCCTCGTCGTCGTTGTCTTCACCATATCCCCTTTCGGTTTCCTCACTACCTTCTTCCTCCGACTCTAGCTCTTCTTTTCCATCACCATATTCCCTTGCTTCTTCGTCGTCAAAGGCCCTGCTTTCACCACCTAGTTCACCCCAAGCTCCAGACTCAAATTCTTCGCTGCCACTACCATAGGCTTCTCCTCGAGCCTCGAATCTATGAACTCCCTCTAGTCGTCGACTATACGATTCAGAACTACAGCCTACCTTGGAACCCAGACGATTTCTGTGCTGCCCAAGCTTGCCTGAGCCACAAAACCTGTTTCCCAGCACCGCATTCTCGCTGTGCCGCGGCGGCCACAGCAGAGAGAAGGCCGGAGCCGCTGCCACCCCTAGAACCATCCCTAAGAGCAGAGCATCCTCTTTCCCTTACTATACCTTGTACGGTCGAGTAGAAACGCTCAGTTCAGTGGCCTTTGGCACTCGGGCAAGTTATCGACGTAGAGGCAGCGCAGCATCTCCAGGTATGAATCGGCCTTCTCAGGAAGCCATTCCTGCGTCTCGATTGGAGGAAGGAACTTCACTGTCAGTGGAGCTGGGCGGATCTTGAGGCTATCCTTGTGCCAGGCGCGGTGGGTGCCCGTGATTACGATTGGAACAATGGGACGCTTTGTTTGCAAGGCAATGTGAACAACTCCCTGTGGAAGAGAAGATAAAAGAGAACGAGGGTAAGCCACACCGTACGGTACTGTGTGTGTAAAGCTTACTTTCTTGAATGGAAGGAGTCGGCCACTGGCCGATCGCGTCCCCTCGGGGAAGATTATGAGCGATAGGTCTTTCTTCGTCACGGATTTGGCCACCTGGGAGAAGAGATTGCGAGGAATCGTGATTGAATCATCGCCAAATCGATTGATCCTCACCTCGTTGATGGAGCGAATCGCGGCATTGGGATTGGAGCGGTCGATTCGCAGGTGATTGGCGAGCACGTAGAGCTGGCCGAAGAGCGGGTACCAGATAATCTACCACAAAGAGAGCGATAATCGATTGATCGATCAGGAAATCGCGATTCGCACCTCTTTCTTGGCGATCCCGACGGTCCCCAGCGGCGTGAGCCACATGACGAGGAAGATGTCCAGCGGCGACGCGTGATTGCAAATGTAGATCGCCTTGGCATTGGCGTGCTCGGCGCCAGTGATCTTTATAGGGTTTCCAAGAATCCAGAGCTGGGAGAAGATGAAATCCACACAAAATCACGATGAAATATTCGTGCTCCCTGCCTACCAGGATCCTCCCAGTGATGTGGCCATAGAGATTTCCCTGCTTGATCCTCTCGTAGGGCCAGGGGAGGAGCAAGAGCATCACGCCAGTCCAGATTGCCGTGGTGATCGCCATGACGACGAAGCACGCCACGATCTTGAGCCCCGACGCGAGCGCAATTCTCAGGCCGGAGCTCTCGACGTAGCGATTTGGATCGAAATCGTCATTCCGAGAGCAAGCCTCGCGATCGCGAGTGGGAGATTGGGAGGGAGAAGAAGAAGAAACCATCGCGCACTGCTATAGGAGGGAAAAAAAAGAGTAAAGCAAATAGTAGTGGTATCTCTACCTTTTAACTTTCCCAGTCTCAATCGCAGCCGTTGGAATTTTCTATTTGACTAGTTACTACACTTTCATCAGTGGTAAGAATTCCTGTGGTCAAACCAAGTTATAGACAATCGCGAAAGAAGAAGAAGAGAAGAAGATCATACCTTCGTGAATTAACGCGATCGCCACTTTCGCTGCCAAGACTTCCGACTCTTTTTTTTTGCTCGCGGGGCTTCCTTGGATGATCCGGCCAGCAACAGTGACGGTGGAGGAGAACTTCCTGGAGTGATCCGGCCCTGAGAAAACAGTGTTGTAAATCGGCCGCGGCAATCCAGCTGCAAGAGCTAGCTCTTGGAGCTCGTTCTTCACTTGATCCTGTAGAGACAGAATCACGAGAAAAAAGTTGGAGAAAACAAACAGAAAAGAACAAAACAGTACTACTGACCACTGCTGCTCTCGAGGAATCGACCATAGCTTTGAATCTCTGGTAGCGAAAGGGGACCAATGGAGCATGAGCAACAAGCAGAGATTAACTTACATATTTCCATGATTTGGCTCGGCTGCGTCCTTGATCCTTTAGGCAGTGCGACGAACACAAGCTCTCGTGGATCAAGGGTAGAATCGCTGCATCCAATGCTGCGTAATGCAACTGGAACCACGATCAGGCTTAGCTTTTCGATCGAAGTTTATAAGAAAAATGGAAAAATACTTGCCTGTTCTTTGCAGAGTGGACGCTGGTTCCAATCAGTCATACGCACGTCTTTGTCAAGATGGCCTCCCATCGTCAACTTCATACGCATAAAGCTGATGTTGAGTGAATGGAAAGGGAAAAAAATCGATTCTTGCAATTTATTACCTTCGTTAGTCCAGAGAGTCCTCCCGCCGAAAGCTTGTCAGGAAAAACTTGCAGGTCAATTATCGTTTTACAAGACCTGAAACCGTCCACTTCCGGAAACGACTCTGCTAGCATCTCCAAGTCATTGTGTACGGCATAGCCTGTGAGTGAAGCGAGAGAAAGAGAAACACTTAGAAAAAGCGATGGAGACGTACCGAGCTTTATGATTTCCTCTGATTGGAAAAGGGTGCTGATGCAAAGATTTAAAGCTTGGGGTGCTGTGACGGACAGTCCGAGTAAATCGAGCACGAAGGCGTCTTCCTTGCTGGCCATTTGTAAGATGGATACCTGAAAAGAAAACAGTGAAAGAAGCTTGAGAAAGATAAACTAAGATCAAACCTTAGCTTGCTCGCCTTTGGTGCTCACTGGTTTCCACTCGCAGTCGATTCCAATCGCCTCAGCTTCGATGAGATGCTTGGTGACGAGCTTCGTGCCTTCGGCATCATCAACCCATACGACTCTGTCCAAGTCGACGATGCTCTCGAGCTGAATGTAGTCGCCAACCTGATCTTCTTCTAGTATTTCAATTGTGACTGCACGTAAGTTTCGTAGTAAATACCAGAACAAGATTGAAAACAAGATCGAGAAAACAATAACAAAACAGGCATGCTTAACTTGAAGATAAGTCGAGATCGTCAAGGTGGAACAGCTCGCAAAACTGCGCAGCTCGATTGTGTTGTTTCCTTCCCAGTGCCAAAGAAATCTGTGCAGCACGCATATGTTTCAGCAAAATGAGAAAACAAAAAACACATTACTTACCAGGTATTCCTGTAGAACACGGTCCGAGCTAGCAATGCTCTCCGCAAAAACCCACAGGCCTTTGGAGACAAGTTTCCTGAGCGAGCTGCAAAGTCCGACTCTCAAAACGAGAAAAACGAACAAAAACTTTCCAATACCTGCGTTTGTAAAGGTGATACGCCTCTGGAAACTCGTCATGCATGCCATAGCGGTCGACGAGCCTGTACGCCATCTTGAAGAGCTTCCTGTCTGTGCAATGCTGGACGAGGAAGCGGCAGCTCTCGGGCCCCAAGTGCCAGGCCCATTGCCCCGCCAAGTCCACCTGGTTATCACGTACCATGGTGACGAGAAACTCTCGCCCCGTGCACTCCTCCAGCCCAAAGCTCTTGAGGAGAGCCACCGCGCTGTTGTAAGATCGCCCCTTCACCAGCTTAAGCACAAGGTTCTCGCCCAGCTTTCTCGCTTCGCTGATGGAACTTTCTTTTTTCTCGTCCATGCAAGAGCAGTCGTGTTCTTCGTCTTGATCGGCCTCGGCAAGATCAGATAACTCTACTCCGAAAGTGGTCACCAGCCTCACGAGCAATCGCTCGTCAAGCGTGAGATCGCCGGACATGGCCGACTTGACGAGCTTGGCGGCTACTCTTTTGGAGCAGGAGATGTCTTGCGAGTCCGACTTGAAGGATTCGTCCAGCTCGTCGAGCGAGCGAGTGATGAGGTGACCGAGGGTCTGGTCGGATGGATCCTCGAGGCGGAGTAGCGCGTCGATGCAGCGCGCGATGAATGTGCATGGCCCCGGCGCTGGGGAGTTCTCCAGTGCCTTGGTCAGCTCGCGGCGGATTACGTGAAACTTCTTTCCTGTTCCTGGGACATCAAACGAGAAAAAAGTATGAGAAGTAGCAAGAAAAAAAAAAGATTTATTCCAGGCAAAGAAACAGGCACAAAAAGCGAAAAACATTTATCACCTTTTTAGTCGATCAAGAGAAACGATGAAGAACTAGCAAGAAAAAAAGTCTGAGAGAACGAGAAAAAAAAGAGAAGATTTTCTTATGAAGATTTTTTTCCTGGGAAGATGCAGGCACAAAAAACGAGAACTGGTTTGCTTATCGCAAGAGAACGATGAAGAACTTCGGGAAAACCGAATAGCGCGGAGGAAATTTTTGTTGTGCTTGATCGTATACCACGATGAATGCATTGAAATCCTACCAGCGGCACAGACGAGCTTGAGATTCTCCAAGAAACTCGGCACTGGCGCGCTCAAATCCTCCAAAAACTTCCATTTCCTATCCCGCGGCGATCCAGGCACAGCGGCGGCGGCAGCGATGGCAGCTGGAGGGCGATTTCGAGCTGCAATCGCCGATTTGCCGCCAACGGGCACCCAAACCAAAGGCATGACTCACGAGTATATGGTACTGTGTGTGGTTTTTAGGGCTCTTTGGAGCTAGGGTTTTGAGGACGCGGAGCGGAGAGAGAGAGAGGGATGGACGAGGAGACGGAGAGGCGGCTCGCGAAGATGATCATGGAGGAGGCGGCGCTGCTGCGGCGGCGGGCGGACAAGGAAGGCGTCCATGTCTACCTTGCCAAGCCCACCGTCCGCGTGAGGCCTAATCCACAGTTCCTCCAGGCGACAATGCGTAGCGTTGAGCAATGTAAGTGATTTCTCCTCTGTGTTGATACTGATCCCTCTAGCCTTGCTTGGATTGTCCAAATTTTTTCCTTTGACCTTTGATTTTTTCGTTCTTTTTTCTTCTACAAACCGTAACGCTTATTCTATCATTCTCCTTCGCAGCAAATCGAATTGTAGAGATCAACGAGATGTGGAGACGAAGAACTGCGGAGCTCAATCTGGACAGGAGGCGGCGGCATCAGTCTCCCCGATCGTCTTCGAGAGCTAGACAGATGAACGAAGAAGAGGAAGGAGCGGTGGAGAACTCGATCGATCCACAGGCAGCGTGCTCCAACGATCTCCGGGACGACGAAGTGGAGGAGTTTCTAAACACGAGGATCAAACGAGGGAGGGGCTCGGTTGGATCACGAATGGATGACACTGGCCCATATCCAGCAGAGACGATGGCCACGACGTCGACGAATGCGTCCGAGGTGTCGAGAACAAAGGAAGATTGGGAAGATCGGCTCATCGGGCCTCGGTTGCCGGACAAGGTGGCGGACTCATGGACAAAGGCCAAGGCGAAGGCGACTGAGTCCGAAGACGATGGTGGCTCTTCAAAGAAGGATAGCAAGGATCGCAAGCGGAAAAAGAGCAAGAGCAAGGAACACAAGACCAAGAAGAGGAAAAGAAAAGCAACGTCAAACTGACAACGTTTTTGTGAATAAAATCGAGAGTGAAGCTCTACACAGAAGAAATCACGCTGCTAGGATTGACAGGAATGCTGATCAGATCGAACGAAGCGACCAAAGATCTTACCTCAGTGTTTAGTTACTGCGCATGAGGAACTGCTGGTGAAAATCTTGGATGTCTCTCGTGCTCATGCTGGGAGCTCCTTGCTTGTGAAGATACTGCATTCGAGCTTGTAGCTACAACAACAAAATAAAGAAGAAAAGATTAGACCGGTATTTATAAAAAGGAATGGACTTACGTCTTGGAAGAAGGCTTGCTGCCTGTCTAGAGAAAGATTTCGAAGCTGCTGTAATAACTTGAGTTGCTAGCGCGATACAAAGAGAGTGTTTGAGTTGCAATCCTTTTAACAAGATCAAGCTTAACCTGTTCTTGAGATTTCGTGAACTGCTGCATCTTTTGCTGAAATGCATCTCTTCCGAGCTCCGCCTCGTCACACGCCATCTCTTCTCTGCGATGCGAGCGGCTGGTGGATCAGAAGCTTGCGACTGGCATTTCATACCGGGCAACAAACTCGTAGAACTTGAGCATGAGTTCTCGGTCGTCCTTGTAAACTGTGTTCACTTTCCCCAGCGATGCAATCCCAAACTTTGGCTCTGCAAGGAAGAAATTAAAGCACTGCTGCTCTTGTGAGAGATGTTTTGCTTACCAACACCCATTCGCAGAAAGATTTCTTCCTGGATCTCAGTCGTCACCCCCACTGCTTCCTAAAGTCTGTGTTAAGTCCAGGAAAAAAGGAGGAAGAACTTGCCTGTCTTGCTTGTACTGCGTCCGAGATACGCTTTTTTACTTCTGCAATAGTGCAAAGCATTGTAAGAGATTCCTAGAGATCCAAAGACGTGATAGGAAAGAAATTCGAGAGATTTGAAGCTAGAGATGGTGAATCACTCGGGGTTGCAACGAATTCGAGAAATCAAGAGCGATCTAGCAGCTACATTCTTTCCCAGAAAGAAATCACACAAACCGGGCTTGTCGACGAGATGCGCGAATTCGAGGAAGAGGCGAAACAGCTGCTCCTTGGATAGCATTCCCGACCGCTGGAGCGCTCCAGCGCCGTAATGCGGCCTCCCGGACGCCATCGTCAAGAGCTCTACTTCTTCCTCGCCCTAGCCTAGCTTAATATATGCCCCAGGCTTTCTCTCTCTCTCTCTCTCTCTCTCTCTCTCTCTCTGTCTCCACGCACACAAAATATTCCATGATGGAAGCTGGAGCTACGGCGATGGCGTGCGCAGCACTGGATCATCGATCCATGATTGGTGCTGCCGGCTGGGGCGATTTCTTGCCGCGCAAGGTCCGTCTCGCCGGCGCCAGGGGCGATCATCGCTCGATTGTGGCGGAGCGGCGGCGGGGATTATCCGCCAGGGCGCAGCATCGGGAGGATTCGCCGCTCGTCGGTGCGCGCAACGCATTCAAGATGAATCTCAACGAGTATCTGGTGACAATCCACAAGCCGCTGGGCATTCGATTCGCGCAGACGCTCAGTGGCAAGGTGTTCGTGGATGCTCTCGCCAAGCAGGTTAGCTCTCCATAGGTAGTTCTTTCCTCTTCCTCTTTTTTCTTCTTGGCTTGAAGAAGAGAAAGGAAAATTTACATGGTTTTTTCTCGTGATTCCAGGGCAATGCGGAGAATTCCCGGCTGATCATGGTAGGCGACGTGCTCAAGAGGGTCTTGTTTGGCGATGCTGTGTGGAATGTGGATGATTTTGGCCGGGTATTGTACGTCTTTCTTCCACCACCTTCTTCTCCTTTAGTTTCTTCATGAGCTTCTGGATTTCTATTTCTTCTTCTTCTAACTACGTGATAGTTGATTGATCTCTTGACAGCTATACTCCATCTGGATGTTCTTCTAGATGTGATAGTTGATTGATCTCTTGACAATGGACTTCTATCTGGATGTTCTTCTGGATATGATAGTTGATTGATCTCTTGACAATGTTCTGCTATGCTCTAAATGTGTAACTTCCAGGAACAATATGAAAACCCGGAGTGGAGAAGTGACACTGATCCTAGAGAGATCGGTGTTTCCATCACACATCCAGGCGCTCATACTGGAATCCAAGCTAGAGAATACATTCAACTACGGGGCAGTGGGATCGGCAACTTGGAATAACGGCGGCTTCACTTCTCCCAATCAACCTGAGATTGCCGACGAGTATGGTGGTGGAAATGTGGGATTCGTTACATACGCTTGGAGGTTCTTGCTTCCCAAAGGGATCAGGCAGCTCGCGAGCTTCTTTACGGGTGTCGACGATGGAGATGACGATGACGACGAGAATGAACGGTCCGAGAGAGCCGAGCTAGATATATGGCACAACTTGGAAGCGTCGTTTGAGGTCATAGCTAGGTACAGCACGGACGAAGACCTGGAAGGACAAGTGGAGTGGTCGCACGGCAACTTTCAACTTCAGGAGTTTACAAGCGCTCAGCTGAGAGCTTCAAAGGACTTGACTTACAGCCAACGTTTTGGTCTTCGCTACACGAAGGTATGGCGTTTCTACTTTATTGTCTTACATTTTGTCCCGAACGTTATTTGTTTCCAGATGACAGAGCACGTCGTCGTAGGATCGTGTTTACAAAATGGAGCAGAAATGCAACAGCTCAAACAAATGGTATGCTTCAAGCTTTGACAATCTCCAGGTCTTGGTTAACTTGCTTTTGTCTTGCACAGGGTATCACTGCAATTCTCAACTTACAATCCGAGAGCGAGCAACTCAACTGGGGCATTGACAAGAGCTCTATTACAGAAGCTGCTCAAGCAAACGGAATGGTCCTGGCACATTGTCCAATCAGGCACGCACTTTACTTTCTAGTGTGTCGGAGCAAAGTTATCCGTTTTCCTTCGTTTCAGAGACGTCGACACCGTCGACCTGAGAAGAAAGCTCCCACTCGCAGTAGGAATTCTGTACCGGCTTTTGAGAGCCGGACATCACATATACGTTACATGCACGAGCGGCATGGATAGAGCTCCCGCTTGTGTCATTGCCTATTTGCATTGGATACAAGACGTTCCGCTTCAGAGTGCCGTCGATTTCGTCACGAACCTTCATCTCTGTGGTCCAGACAGGTGAGTCTCTCAAGCCTGATGGCGTTAAAACTCATGCTTTCTTTGCTCGTTGCTACAGGCCAGCATTGGTATGGGCCACCTGGGATTTGATTGCCATGGTGGAGAAACGAAACCACGATGGACCTCCTACTCACGCTGTTCAGTTTGTGTGGAACCATGGTTGCAAAGAGGTACGTATAGCCACCATTCAGCCATTGAGTGAAACGTAATCTTTTGAAGCCTAGGGGGAAGAGGTTTTGATCGTGGGGGATTTTAAAGGTGGTGGATGGAACGAGCCTATAAAGGCTACGCACGCGAGTGGGCCAAAGTATATTGTTGATCTTCGAGTCCCACAGGGGAAGTATGTGTCATGGATCTCGGAATCTCATATAGAACCATGATCGATCATCAAAACTTCGCAGGTATCAATACAAGTTCATCGTTGGCGGACAGTGGAGGCACTCCAACAGCCTCCCAACTGAGATGGACAGATGGGGAAACGTAAACAACGTCTTGTTTGTTGGTGGTCGAGCGTCAACGACACCCGAGGGTGTGATCCATTCGCCAATGCCACAGGTGCTTTGTCCAGGCATTCCTTCTTTCAAGTTTTTCTTACATGTTTCTTTTTCAAGGACCTCACAACGGTTAAAGTGATTGAGAGATTGCTCACCGAAGAGGAGCGTTTCACTCTCGCATTTGCCGCGCGGCGGCTTGCATTTTCAGTGTGCCCGTCCAAGTTTGCTCCCAAGAGCAAAGGTAATCTTTAAGCACTACAGAATCACTTAACTGTAAAACTGATCAGGACAAAACAAGTAGCCATCGTAAGTTGGACGGACTGGCTGTAAAATGAGCTAATATAAGTGAGATTTAAATAAAGTTTTTTGAAAATTTTCATTTACGTTATTCAGAATTTAATTTGAGATAAAAATATTAATAATTTACTATTGAAAAAGAAATATTTGATTTTTCATGTTGTTAATTTTTTTCTAAAGTATTATTAATACAATACTAAATATTATTTAATATTTAGTAGTGGTGCTTCAATCAAATCAAGATCCAAGGATGACCCTAGCTCACTAAAGTTAGAGTTCTTAGGCCTAGAGTTCCTAACCCTCATGCTAGTGGTTAGGAAATTAATGTTTCTAAACTATAATTTTATTTTAATTAAATAATAAATAAAGAATTACAAATTTAAATTATAAATACATGGAATATAGCAATGTGCATATTCAATTAACTTAAAATTTATAAGAGAGAATAGTCTAAATTAAAACTAATCCAATGGCTATTAAAATTTCAATATGCTCATAGCCATATATCTGGACCTCACATCATTGCCTTTTCTTAGAAGGATATAAGGTAATTAATTTTTTTTGTTGATGGGCCAAAAGAAACATCAAAAAAGGTATTAATGGATTTATCACTTTAATTGTTGCATATATAAAATTTTTGGAGGATTAGCTTATTGAAAGTTATGCCAAATATATAGTCCTTTCCATAGAACAAAGAACCACTTATACATATCAAATCACAATCCATAAAAATGGAAAAATGAATAAACACCAAATCATTCACTTTATACTCTATAGGTGGACAATAAGAATTATAGTACTATTGTTGTCCCAAGTGTTTAACAGATTTTACTCAAATTAGTGAAAGAATGTTTATCAAATATTAATCCTATAAGTAATAACAAGGTTTTCTAAAAACAAATTGAGCTTTACAACTCAAACCTTTAGATAACAAGCCTAAGTAAACTAATTTAGAATTTCACCATTATCCAATATATAATTGGACAACATAATATATATATAGATTCTGAAATACCATCTAGTCCTATGACACACCATTCTTAAGAGTGCTATAAGAAATATATATCAATGTAAGTGCTCTTGATTGTATGATGTAAATATGCATAATGAAATTACACCTCATTACAGATCATCTTTAAAAGAAGCGAAGATAATTTATATATTTAACCATTTGTCTTTAATGACTCTATTTCTTATCTCAATTTGACTGATACTTTTGCACTGCCTTTATGAGAGAGCATAACATTAGCTAATTGAATTAATAGATTAATTCTTACAATTTTGATTGATCCACTCATAATCATGTATAAGAAGAATCCAGTATATTCATCACTCATAATAAACTCAGGGGAGGTTTACTTTTACTAACAGTAATATAGAACAACTTAATACTACCAATAAACTTTACTAGCTCAAAATGTAACCCTAAATTGCTAATATGCCTCACTCAGAAGCCTAAGTGTAAACTCATGAAAATGGTGCATCTCAAATCTATTTTATTAGCCTAAGAAAAAGCTTATATATTATGGTATACAATGGTACATATAATAATATATACTTAAGAGCAACCAAATATTTACCACTTGGATCATTATTTTTCATCTTTGCATATATGTAATGAGACTAGTTACCCAATTTCATCAGATAGTATTCATTGAAACTAATCTCTACCAAAAAAAGTGTAATTTATCTCTTTCCCTTTAAACCAACTAAAAAACCTTTAATACTTATTTTATCCCCATTTATACCCCAAGGTTTATAAATTGGTCAAAAAGAGAGTGGCATATTGTTTATGTTACAAATAAAATTGATGGTGTTAATGTTATAAATATCTATCAATGGAATGTTAGAGTGAGGGCAATCTCAAATGTTTAAGACAAACTTAACTCCACAAGTCTTCTATAGCTTTTATACAAGGATGGGGAATATTTCTGAAAGTGGAATATTCCTCATCTCTCTTATGCTAGAATCTGTGGAATCTAGGCAGTGATCTCAAGTGAACACCTCCACCATAGAAAGTAACTTGTCTATAAGAGCCAATTTTAATGAAAGGATATGCACCTTCAGCTCATCTAGAAATCCACAAAAGATTATGGTAGAACCTTTAACTTAGATGCTAAAGAAGTCATACTATGGACCTATACCCAATGCTTAGAGAAGGCAAGTGCAAGAGTAGAGATATATGAAAGTGAAACAGAGAAAAAATGGAAAGGAAAATAAAAAGAAAGAGGATAAAATGATGGAGAAGAAGAGAAGAAAGTTGGAGTTTAGGGTTAGAGGGAGGAAAAGATAAAAAGGTAAGGAGAATCAAATGAAAACAAGCTTAAATTTGGCTCTTGAGCTCTACAACGTTATTGTCAAGTTGGTCATACTCAGTACCTTAGTCAAAATATGGCTAGACAGCAAAAGGATACCATCACCAAATTATGATAATCAGTGCAGAAGTCAAAATAAATGTCTGAAAATGATGTAATTGTGTGGTGATGCTGGCCAAGTGTGATAGTAGCGTTATGCTTTGATCTAATAATCTTAAATTGGGATAAACATCTCCAAACCATATCAAACTTTGCTACAATACTGTTAAAAGAGGAATTGTCCATTTGTTGTAAATGTAAAAAGTTAAAATTTCTTTTGTAAAACTTATAATTAACTATGTTAACTTAAATTAACATACTAAATTAAAACTAACTTCTAAACTCAATTCAACTTTAAACTATCCCCTATACAACCGCTAATTCTTTTGAAAAACTAAAACTACCATCTTCAAAGACTGTATTTCCTGACTAGCCGCTTCATTGCAAGGTGCTCTGCCTTAGTCATTGGCATGACAAGCGGCCAGGTGTCGTCTTCAGGGTTCCCCCTCTCCGTCCAGCTGATAACAGGCTGCACATGAAGGCAATTGTGCTCAATCATGGAATCAACATGATCTGAAGGTAACTTCAGCTCGCACTTGGACACCACGCCCTCTGGCGCATTGGCACACACTTTTATCACCTCACTCCAGTCCTCCGGCTTCCAGAGCCCATTGCCTCGTCCCTCGATGCTCCTAAATTTGCCAGGAGACCAGCCTGAAACCACATTTGCCACTGCAGTAGTGATCGAGAGCCCTGCTTCGCCTTCAAAGACCTCTGCAGCTTCCCCTGGCTCAGAAGATTCAATCGCACTCGCCAAGAGGTTCAACTCCAGCATTTGACCGCCATACAGTCTATAGACAGCATCCCACAAAGGCTCAACCTCCGCCTGCTTCGCTTCCCCTACCCGGAGCATGAAATATGCCTTCGCCAGGGGCTCCGAGAGGTGTCCCACGTACCAACGAGCGACACGGTGACCTGCGAGGGCGCCGCACTTAGCCAGCCAGCGCTCAAAGAAGTTCTCTGACGACCCCAGGACGACATTAGATGAACGTTCCTCCTTACAGATCGCCACCAGACACCTGAGAAGCATGTTCAGATTCGCCATCCCATCAGGCGTTTCCGCCCATGACATCAAGGCATTGGCCTCGTCAATGAAGATCGTAGGGAAAGCGTTTGTATGCCCGCCCTTCAGTGCAATCCTTGTCCACGACAGGCAACATTCTTTGAGAGCCGCTAGCACTGCATCGATACCTTTCGGCTCTGGCTTGCCAAACAGTTGAAACTTTCCAAACCCGAATGGAGTCTCCAAATCTACTCCATCCTTTAACCCCACCTGCAGCGCCCATTTTCCTGTCAGATCGCTCCCGAAGCCTACACGCATCTGGAAAACCGATAGGGATTTCAAGAAGCCCCCCATGAGCTTCGTAGCCAAGCGTCCAGGGTCGGTAAGGCCAGAGTCACGAAGATTCACGTACGTGGACGTTCCAGGGTACATACCTTCCCGCTGCCTTCTGCAATACTCGCGCATCAGCATGGTCTTGCCCGACGACTTCGGCCCCAGCATAGTCGCCAAGACTGCGGCATCTCCCTCTCTCCTGTGAAGCGCCTTGCGCAAGGCCGCCAGTTCGCTGGACCGGTTGAAGAAAGCTTCCTTCAGCGACATGTCTGACAGAGAAGCAATCCTCCGGCATTGCCGACCCGCCCGAAGCATCGCCATAAGAAACCCTAGCCACCGACAAAGCCCCAAAAACCCTAGACTCAAATATAAAAAATAAAAGTTCAATAAAAAGCGTCGTGACTTACGCCTCCCGTTAAAACTCGTTCTGATTTGCAACGTGGAGGCCCGCGTGGCAAAAGGATGTGATGATGTGGCGAGACACGAACCAAAAAAAATTTAAGTATGAAAACGTGTTCTTTGGGGAGCAGCACGCCCGCCACCCGGATCACCTGACCATGCAGCCGGATCATCTTCTGGTCGCTCAGGGATGGAGTTCTTTTCGTTGTTGCCCTGCCCACCACCGCCACCACAGCCACTGCCGCGCCGCTTCCAATTTCCCTACCGCCAAACAGTGATCTAGTTCGTCATAGCCAGGGCTTGCTCATCACTCCCCACCTGCCAGCCAAAGCTTCCACAACGCTGAAAACCATGGATGATCCCTTCACACTTCCACATTTTATCCAAGAACGCAGCCAGGGCTTAGCACCATCAAGCAAGATCCTTGGGGAGGGAATTGAAGGCGAGATCCTGGTGGACCTAGAGCAGGCAGTGCGTAAGAGCCAAATGTGCGAGGGCTTGTCACCCGACCTCACCGAGACTTAGAATTTTTTCTTTGTTCATATTGTCTTGCCACATCAACAATTCCTTTTTGCCACGCATTGCAAATCAAAACGAGTTTTAATGGGAGGCTGAAAGAAAGGTCTCTCTAAGAAACAAAGAAGGGGACCGTCGCTCTCACTGTCAAGGGTAAACAAGAATTTCTTGTTCCACTTCGGCCCTACCCTGGAAGATGTTGGTCTAGATAAGAGAAAAGAATATGATCGCTTTACCTTTGGAAGAAGAAGTGGAAGAAAACTCTTACTTAAAACCTCACAGTTTTTGATGTTGGCAGCATTAATGAGACAAACCTCTAGTGTCCCAGCCATTCTTTCTTACTTGAAATAAGAGATTTTTGGATCGACCTCAAAGGCTTTTCAAAGAGGAGATGATTAGTGGCATTGTTTTTGTTTGGCTCAAGTTGATTAAAAGATAATGCTTATGAGATTTAATTCTATGGAAAAAGGGTAATTGTTTGATAAAAGAGCCTTTATTAATTATTTTATCCTTATTTATCCTCTAAGGTTCTAAAGATCCATGGTGATAATATATTAAAATCTCATCTTATAATTACATGTGTTACAATTATTTGAGTTGTTCAGTATGAAGTTACTGTTTAGTATAGTTTATCGTCCTCAAACAGATGGGCACACCAAATGCAAGAATGCTTAAGGATTATTTGTAGTATTATGTTGTGGCAGATTACTGAGTTAAGTATTTTTACATAGCAAAAATATGTTATAACAGCTGTTTTCCATAGGAGATATTATTAGGCAATGCTCATCAGGTTCATTAGTAAATCATTGTACCAAAACAAATGATAAGTGTTAGTCTTAGTTGTTGAAACTTGTATAGAGTAGTAGTACTAAAGTTGGTCTAAAATTACTAAGGTAATGGGCAACTTTATTGATATAGCTACTTTAGATTATTTTGTGGCTACAGATATAGTTCAACAAGTTAGACTAACAATGTAAGTACTCTTGATTGTATGATGTGAATATATGAAATGAAATCACATTTTGTTGTAGATCATCTTTTAAAGAAGAGAAGATAATTTATATATTTAATATTTTATCTTTAATGACTTTATTTTATATCTCAATTTAACTAACATTACTTTTGCATTGCCTTTATGAGAGAGCACAACAACAATTACTTGAATTAATAAATTAATTCTTACAATTTTAATTAATCCACTCATAATCATACATAAGAAGAATCCACTAGTGCCGTGTTACTTATTCACTACTCATAATAAACTCAAGGGAGGTTTATTTTTAGTGACAGTAATATAAAACAACTCATAGTAACTATCAATAATACTGCCAATAAACTAGAATTAATCTTACCAACTCAAAGTGTAGCCCTAAATTGCTAATATGCCTCACTTAGAAGCCCAAGTGTAAACTCATGAAAATGGTACATCTCAAATCAATTTTATGAGCCCAAGAAAAAGCTCAAATATTATGTTATAAAATGATACACATAATAATATATACTTGAGAACAACCAAACATATACTCACTTGGACAATTATTTTTCATCTTTGCATATGTAATGAGATTAATTGCTTAATCTCATTAGATAGTATTCATTGAGACTAATCTCTACCAAGAAATGTACAATTTAGTTCTTTCTCTTTAAGCCAATCGAAAAAGTGGCATTTTCTTGATGAAAGAACCTTTAATGTTTATTTTATTCTTATTTATCCCCTAAATTTTGTAAATTGGTCAAAAAGATAGGGTTATATTGTCTATGTTGTGATAAAATTGATGGTGTTAGATCTTATAAATCTCTATCAATGGGATATTAGAGTGAGGGCAATCTCAAATGTTTAAGAAAAACTTCTAAACTCCAACTCTTCTATAACTTTTGTACAAGGATGAGGAATATTCCTGAAAGTGGAATATTCCTCCTCTCTCTTATGCTAGAATCTATGGAATCTAGGTAGCAATCTCAACAAGAGAACACAAAACATCATGGTAGGCTTTTAAGTTCAAGTGAGAACCTAGATGACTTAAATGCTAAAGAAGTCATACTATAGACCTATACCCAATACTCAGAGAAGGCAAGTGCAATATGGAAGCAAAACAAAAGAAAAATGAAAAGAAAAATGATAAAATGATGGAGAAGAAGAGAATAAAGTGGTGTGGAGTTTAGAGTTAAAGGGAAAACACTATGGGACATAAGTTGAGTATCAAGAGGAAAAGATAAAAAGGTAAAGAGAATCAAATGAAAACAAGCTTAAATTTTAAGCTCTGGAAATGCAACCTTGTCAAGTTGGTTATACTTAGTACCTTAGTCAAAATATGGCTAGAAAGCAAAAGGATACCATTACCAAATTATAGTAATCAGTGCAGAAGTGAAAATAAATGTATGAAAATGATGTAAGTAGCTTTGATATGATAGTCTTAAATTGGGATAAACAACTCCAAACCATATCAAACTTTGCTACAATACTATTAAATGAAGTGTGGCAATTGTCCAATGTAACTAGAAAGTTAAATTAACTTATGCTAAATTAAGTTCAACTTCTAAACTCAGATTATCCCCTGTTACTACATACAACCGCTAATTCTTTTGAAAAACTAAAAACTACTATATTCAAAGACTGTATTTCCTAACTAGCCGCTTCATTGCAAGGTGCTCTGCCTTTGTCATTGGCATGACAAGCGGCCAGGTGTCGTCTTCAGGGTTCCCCCTCTCCGTCCAGCTGATAACAGGCTGCACATGAAGGCAATTGTGCTCAATCATGGAATCAACATGATCTGAAGGTAACTTCAGCTCGCACTTGGACACCACGCCCTCTGGCGCATTGGCACACACTTTTATCACCTCACTCCAGTCCTCCGGCTTCCAGAGCCCATTGCCTCGTCCCTCGATGCTCCTAAATTTGCCAGGAGACCAGCCTGAAACCACATTTGCCACTGCAGTAGTGATCGAGAGCCCTGCTTCGCCTTCAAAGACCTCTGCAGCTTCCCCTGGCTCAGAAGATTCAATCGCACTCGCCAAGAGGTTCAACTCGAGCATTTGACCGCCATACAGTCTATAGACAGCATCCCACAAAGGCTCAACCTCCGCCTGCTTCGCTTCCCCTACCCGGAGCATGAAATATGCCTTCGCCAGGGGCTCCGAGAGGTGTCCCACGTACCAACGAGCGACACGGTGACCTGCGAGGGCGCCGCACTTAGCCAGCCAGCGCTCAAAGAAGTTCTCTGACGACCCCAGGACGACATTAGATGAACGTTCCTCCTTACAGATCGCCACCAGACACCTGAGAAGCATGTTCAGATTCGCCATCCCATCAGGCGTTTCCGCCCATGACATCAAGGCATTGGCCTCGTCAATGAAGATCGTAGGGAAAGCGTTTGTATGCCCGCCCTTCAGTGCAATCCTTGTCCACGACAGGCAACATTCTTTGAGAGCCGCTAGCACTGCATCGATACCTTTCGGCTCTGGCTTGCCAAACAGTTGAAACTTTCCAAACCCGAATGGAGTCTCCAAATCTACTCCATCCTTTAACCCCACCTGCAGCGCCCATTTTCCTGTCAGATCGCTCCCGAAGCCTACACGCATCTGGAAAACCGATAGGGATTTCAAGAAGCCCCCCATGAGCTTCGTAGCCAAGCGTCCAGGGTCGGTAAGGCCAGAGTCACGAAGATTCACGTACGTGGACGTTCCAGGATACATACCTTCCCGCTGCCTTCTGCAATACTCGCGCATCAGCATGGTCTTGCCCGACGACTTCGGCCCCAGAATAGTCGCCAAGACTGCGGTATCTCCCTCTCTCCTGTGAAGCGCCAGCGCCTTGTGCAAGGCCGCCAGTTCGCTGGACCGGTTGAAGAAAGCTTCCTTCAGCGACATGTCTGACAGAGAAGCAATCCTCCGGCATTGCCTACCCGCCCAAAGCATCGGTATAAGAAACCCTAGCCACCGACAAAGCGGAAAAACCCTAGACTCAAATATCTATCAGAATGAGTTGCCGAACTTTCTGGGCCGCCGGATCCAGCCAATCACAGCCGTCCGATGAGGGTTAACTGTAAAGGGGTTGTTTCTTTATGATGTTTGGGAGGCCTGGTGTTTGTGGTTTGAGTGCATTGGTTTTGTTTTGTAATGTTTTTCTAGGGTTTATGAAATGGTGAGAGAGCCCTTTTGCAATCCAAATCTGAGGCACTGTGTAATGCCGCTGGAATGAGCCATGTCCTAGTATGGTTTGTGTCAAGATCTAATTGATTTGTCCATGCTTTCTTATAATATCTTCCATTTTACTTTCTTTTCTTCTTCTCCTACTGAAATCTGGTTCTCACTTGCAGAGGTTTTTCAAGAACAAAGGAGGAAGACAATGGAGCAGCTAATCATCCCTACATGGCTTTGAAGAGGAAGCCTTGAGCTTCCACAAAGATCCTCTATGCAACATGGTAACTCTTACAGTTTCCTTGAAATGGTTTGAGAAGTGTCTTCCAGATCGAGTAAAACCATTAAGAAGAAAGTGAGTGTAAATTCAAGGCAAAGTGCTGCCATTATAAGTTCTCACTAAAGCTCCAATACTTGCAGCATAAGAATTGCTTATGATTGCCTGGGATGCATACCATACTGGTTTCAGACACCTTTTTCTTTCACTTTAAGCTTGATAGTCTTTGAGGAATTCGTTTTTCTTTTCTTCTTTTTTCTCTAGGAAACACTCATACCGATAGTTCAAAACAGGCATTCTAATCATGTTTATGACTTCTTTGAAATGTAGGAACACTGTGACTTGGTCGATGATAATTCTGGAGTAAAAACACTGCAGCTTTAAATTCAAAGATATGTTTCTCTTATATAAAAACCAATCCAACTTCAGTGCAAACTTTGATTTGCACTGTAAAGCCACCAGCGAGAGGCCATTCTTTACCATGCAGTAAGCCACGACGAGCATGGGAGGTTCTCTCTCAACATTCAATCGAAAAGACAACTTCTCCACTCACATCAGAGCCTGTGTTGATCGAAAAGACAAAAAAGAAAAAAAAAGAGCTAGGAGAAAAAAAAAATCAACTCCAGCTCCAGAGAGAAAAACTTAGATATTTACAAGGTATGTACGGAAATTTAATAGAATAGATGACCTTGAGCGTTCCCTTCTAGAACTTTCAATCCACAGGATTGATTGCTATAACTTCAATCTTAACCAGAACTTCATCCTTCTTGGGCATTGGGATTGGGATCTCCACATGCTACAACGTTTTAAAGCTTGTATGGAGGTGAAACAAGTAGATCAAGTTCGATACTTTTTTACAAGCTTCACTTAGTCTTTCTTTTCATTTTTGCAAATACATTCCACATCTAAACATCAATTTGGAGATGAACTACTGGCCAACTGAGATGAGTTTGGAGCTGCAGTTGGTGAGGAGCTCCTACTACTTCCTCATCTCCTTGCCTAGGGTCTTGACTAATTTCCTGAGTGGACAAACTGATTTCACGATTTCTTACTGTTGCTTTGTGGCAGCCTTAGAGATTCTAGAGCTATGGCAACCAATCTGACACTGCTGTGGCTAAGGCGACGAGAAACCTTGACGCCTTGATCACCCAAAAGGGCCACATCAAATCATGCCTATGCCAAAGTTGAGAGTAATAACCTATATTATTATTGTACCTAAAACAGAAATAAGCAGAAAAGTTAACTCTTGTTGCACTAAAAACAATTATGAGGAGAAATGTATACTAGTCTTATGGATTATGTTGCAAATCGTGCTTTAAATGAAAATATGACCCCCGGTAAAATTGTTATACTACCTTCAAGTTTTGATGGTAAACCTAGAGCAATGCAACAAAATAATCAAGATGCAATAACAATTATTGCTCATTACTCAAAATTAGATATTTTCATTCCTTTCACTTGCAACCTTAAATGGCTTGAAATTATAGAAAACTTACATCCAAATGAGGGTCCAGAAGATTTTCTTGATTTGGTTTCTAGAGTTTTCCATATTAACTAAAAGAATTTTTGAAAGACATAAAAAAACATATATTTAGAAAATGTATAGTGTGTGTATATATATATATATATATATATATATATATATATGTAATTTAGTTCTAAAAAAGAGGTCTCCCACATTGTCATTTTCTAAGAATTCTAGCCTATGAAAATAAAATTAGAGATCATGATGCAATTAATTAATATATCATGGTTGAATTACCAAATCCTAAACTCTTTGAAATAGTTACATCACATATGATGCATAAATTGTATGGAATTTTCTCCTTGCATGGAAAATGGTTCTTAATCAAAAGGATTTCCAAAAAATTTAATTATAAAACTGCACTCTCTTTTAATGGCTATCTAGATTATTATAAACCAGACAATGGATATACAGTTTTTAAAAATAGTTTTCGTATGGATAATAATTAGGTTATACCATATAACAAGTACCTTTGTTAAAAATATAAAGCTCATATAAATATTGAGATACGTGCAACTATAAAATGTATTAAAGACTTATTTCAATATGTTTATGGAGGCTATGATTATGCCCTTATTAAAATTCATTCAGCAACTCAATAACATGATAATAGCTTAAATTTGGATAAAATTTCAAGTTTTTTAAATACTTATTATGTTTTTGCTCTAAAAGCTATATGGAAACTTTTTCAATTTAAAATGCATGGCTGTTCAACACTTATAATTTATCTTTTTATTCATCTAGAAAATTTCCAAAATATTTATTTCATCGAAGGTAATGAGAAAATTGCATTTCAAAGAGCTACTCAAAATTATACCATATTAATAAAATTTTTTGAACTAAATATATGTAATCTAAATGCACGACAGTATACATATCTTGAAATTTCTTTACATTATACATATAATAAACATACTCATCATTGAAAAATTATACATCAGCGAAATATTATGTTAAGAATGTAGTTTTTCCTCCCATCTAATATTAAACTTTATTATTTACACTTTATATTATTTCATAGAAGAGGGGCTACTTCTTTTAATGATCTAAAAACAGTTCATAATATTTATTTTGAAACATTTCAACTTACTACATTTACAATAGGACTTTTGGTAGATGATACAGAATAGGAAAAATGTTTAAAAGATGCTTACTCTTTCAAAATGCCACCACAATTAAGACACTTATTTGTGTTTTTATGTGTCCTTTGTAGTAAAAAAAACTTTATTCCTTATGGGAAAAATTCAAAACTCTATTTCTAAATATTTTTTGCTAATCAATCTATTACTTTTTTATGAATGTGCTTTACATAATATAAATAGAAAATTCAATCTATATGGAAAATCCAATCAAGACTATGAATTACCTTTATCTTATATAAATTTTAATACAAATAGTCATATTAATTTGACACAGTTCTATCATTCTGTATAACAAAATTTACTTAGATTTAATGATGAACAACAAATTATATATTATGATATCCTCAACATGATTAACAACCTAACCGAGCAAAATTGATATTTTTTCATTGATGGTCTTGGTGGTATTGGTAAAACTTTTCTTTTTAACACTCTTATACATATGTTTTAAGTTTTAAATAAAAATGTAGTTAGTATAACTTGGATAGGTATTGCAAACACTTTACTATATAATGGTCAGATATCACATATAACTTTCAAACTTCATGTTCCAATAAATGAAACTTCTACTTCTGCTATTACAACTGATAGTGAAGTAGGCCAGAAAATTAAAAATGCACATGTGTTAATATGGGATGAAATTAGTATGGTTTATACACATGCATTTTCTGCCATTAATTTAGCATTACAAAATATAAATAAAAAAGAATTACATTTTGGAGGAATTGTTATTATTACAAGTGGTGACTTTAGACAAAAATTACCAATTATTCCACATGGTCATCAAGCATAAATTGTTTCAAATTCAGTAAAAGTGAATAATTTATAGAAATGTTTTAGAACACTTCCACTAAAAAAGAATATGAGGCTAATTGAGAACAACTCTTTATCAAACTCTATTATATTACTTTACACACAAATAATAATGTTCTTTGTTGTTGATTTTGTTTTCCCATCTCTACAATATATTTTAGACCCCTACATTGTATTTCATAGTCATACTTACCTCACTTAATGATGATACTTCTCCCATTAATAATGTTATAGTCTCTTCCTTACCTGGGTTTATGACATACATATTCAAGAAAGTGTTGACTTTATTGATACTAAACACCTAGAAGATTTTCCATTTGAATTCTTAAATTCTATTACTCCTTTTAGTTTTCCACCACATAAACTCTTGCTTAAAAAAAATGTTATTTTTATTCTATTAAGGAATGTATGTCCATCGGCTAGACTATGTAATGGTACACACCTCATCCTTAAACATGCTTTACCAACAGTTCTAGACTAGAAGACAATTTCTAGTGTGTGTAGAGTATTTGTCACGAATGTGATTTCGGGTATTGAAAGTTATCTGTCAGCCAGTCCTTACAAACACTCTTACCTTACTGCTACGATGGCAGGAGGTCGGTATTGCTGGTTCCCTTTATCAGCCCCTTTTGTTCAAGTGTTAGTAAACTAGACTTTGCATCTGTACTTAGCCAGATGAGCATAAAGACGGAATTCCTAAGTGTCTATTCAGCCAAACATACTTGGCTTGGATTTTTTGTTCTCTTTTGCTCTGTCTTGCATTAGCTTGACAATAACCCTCGCGTATTAAGATTAGTCCCTCAATATTGCTACATAATAACTTACCGTGTTTGCTAAACACCCTTGCTATCATGCCCTTTTGTGTTAGTCTCATTTTGGTCCCAAATGCTATTTATGGAAAGTGTCTAGATTGGTTCATTTAGCTTATCTATGGAATGTAGAGATTGTCCTGAACACAATGGTGTTCGTCTCGTGTCCAACTTCGCAATCTAGCACCATTCCATAATTAGTAAGTTTCGAGCTTATCCCAGAGACTAACTCCTGATACTAAAGGAGGCTTGGTGAAAGCCCAAAGCATGTGTTCCCTCAAGCGGGCGGGGGGGGGG
>NW_003314271.1:2022843-2065559 GCF_000143415.4 Selaginella moellendorffii
GGCAAGGGATGCTAGTTGCTCTAAGACTGTTCCAAGTCACTCCAGGCTCCTATCCCTTTGCTCCTTGGGCTGTATGCTCGGGAGTTGCTCCGGGGTTTGGTTCCGTCACTCCTTGGCTCCATGCTTGGGAGTTTGGCACCGTTCCTTCGTTTAGTGGCCCAAGGCCCTGAACCTCGGGTTCCGCACCACTGTCCTTTGGACATGTGGCATATGACATGTGGCATGTGTCACGTGGCATAAAGAAGGTTTAGGTTCTACTTCGTGGTTTTATTCTATGGTAAATCACCATAGGATAAAGGGTCAAAACCACGTGCACTACATTTGGTATTAGAGGATATGTCTCAGTGAGTGCTATTCAATGAGATTGAGCAACTAGTCTCGTTGCATACGCAAAGATGAAAATGATGATTCGAGATGATGACATGTGGCACTCCACTCCATATTTGTCCACATCAAGGGAAATTGAGGAAGACTCCTGTGTTAGCACTACTAGACTTTGTAAAGACTTTGAGATAGAAATGAATGCCTTAGACTTTGTATTAGGCACAGTTTTGAAGTAAAATAATCACTCAATAACATTCTTTTCGAAGAAGTTGGATAAGGCTCAACAAAAGTGGTTTATCTATGAAAGGGAATTGTTTGTGGTGGTCAAAGCACTCAAAGAGTGGCAACATTGCTTTGGGAAACACTTTAAGGTATACATAGATAATATGGCAACAAAACACTTATTATTATAGCTCAACCTTCAAGAAAAACAAGGTTAGTGTGCCAATGCTTTGACCGAGTTTGATTGCAAGATTCTATATAGATCTAGGAAAAGTAGTGTTATGACGGATGCTTTAAATTAGAAAGCAAGCTTGAAATTGGTGGTATTCAATATAATGGCAACCTTTTGGGATGATGTGTAAATAGGATATGAGAATGATAGTTTGGCACAAGAAGTGTTACTAAGAAACCAAGAGGAATGAAATACTCACCAAAGAGATGAATTATTTAGGGAAGATTAAATTAGTTATGTGGAATGCAATAAACTCATTTATTATAAATAGATAAGGGTAGAGTGCTCAAGACGATAAGCTTACTCAAATGAAAATATCATTAGCTAAACATGTGTAAGTGACTAAATTTTCCATTTTACTTTAGTCACTTAACCACACTTTTGACCACTTAAAGGAGTTTCACTCACAACCTTCATAAATTCTATTTTTGACTTAGGGACATGCTAGCCTTGTGAATGGCATCTATGCCACTTAGACTTTACACTTGGTCCAAGTGTTTCATTTGTCCCATCCCAACATAAACATTCAAAGGTACCACTAACATATTAGCTCATTATATTAAGGCCATATCCATTCATCTTTGATATATTAGTAGTCTAAGACCATCTATATCACAGTTCCATCTCCCAAAGACTAGGCCATCCATCCATGAGTAGTTATCCTATGACCACACCTTAACATCTTTAAAATGCCCAAAAACATAAAGAACATCCTTCTCCAATATCATTACTTTGGTCCTCACTAAGTCCCTCCGTTTATGGCTGTGCTTGCCAACATTGCCATTGGGTCAAGACTCGAAGGCCTGGCCACTAAGTCTTATTGACATCTAAGACTTCCCTCACCATATGACTGTATCTTTATAAAAGGATTGTTTCTTTTCTTTTCCACAATCCAGGACTTTGGGATGACATATTAGAACACCATAGCCTTAGGCAAGCCTCATGGTTACTCTCCCCCATCTTCCACCTTTAGGTGCCTTAGCCATGTGGCTTGAGCGAGGTTCTGATGAGCCATATGAGGTATTTAAGCAGGTAGTGCTAACCACACTTTGATTGGGAGCATCGACCTCATTCAATCTCCCGAGGGACCTAGAGTTGGCTTTTGAACACTTCACCAAGTTATCTCATTTATCTGTCTATGTTCACTCTAACCTTAGACTTCTTAATAGTTATATCATCACTCAACACAGGAGTATAACTTTCTTGGGTCACACAAACCTTTCTTAGCCAAATTGATTCCATTGAACTCTAATCCCCACACTCTCCCTATTATACTTTTGGAACCCTTTATAATGCCCTTTCTGGGGGACGATTGCTTTGGGCTTTCACCCCACAACCTATATTAGTATTTGGACTCAATCTTAGTCTTGGATTTGGACTTAGACTTGGTCTCAAATTTGGTCTCAGTCTCGGTTTGGACTCGGACTCGGACTCGGACTTGGTCTCGGTCTCAGTCTTGGTCTCAATTTTAGTTTTAGTCTTGGTCTCAGACTCAGTTTCGGATTCCATCTTGGGTCCATCTCAGATTCCATCTTGGACTCCATCTTGGGTTCATTTTGGACTCCTTCTCGGACTCCATTTCGAGACTATCTTTGGTCCATCTTGGGTCTATCTTAGACTTGGTCCCAACACTTTTACGTGTTATGTGTTAGTCCTCTTGTGTCTCTTTTCTAAAGACTTGCTTATTGATCTCTTCGAACTTGTTTCTCAAGCATTTCATTAAGAGTTCCACTCCCGCTTTTGACTTTTTAAGTTGGAGCTTTTAGTCTAAATGTGTTATGCTTGTTTGGCTTTCACTTTGGCCACTACCACATGGCATCCTTGTGGCTCCACTTCGGGGCTTAAGGATTTGTGTCTCACAACATGGCTAAAGGTGTTCAAGACTATGTAAAGACATGTTCAACATATCAGCAGATGAAGGCCATAACTAAGGCTAGTGGGGGTTTATTGCAAAACATTCTAATCCCCAATCATTCATGGAAATGTTTTATAATGAACTTCATCATAGGACTTCCCCCAAATGAGGGTTTGATATGATATTTGTGGTAGTGGACCAGTTTTCCAAAATGATGCATATCATATTCACTACAATGGAAGTGGATGTGGAAGATATGGTGAAATTGTTCTTTGAACAAATAATTTGAGTGTAGGGAAGGCCATAGAAAACTATCTTGGATAGAGATAACATTTTCATTAGCAAATTCTAGAGCACTCTCCTAAAACAGTATCATACCAAGCTGAAATTTAGCATAGCGCATCGAGTCAAGTATAATGGCAATAACACTTCTTGATAGATAGGGAAATGGAAATGGTGAATAGGCAGCTGGAGGATTATTTATGATGCTATATTTTTAAAGACCAAATTGATTGAGTAAGTCATTTAAAACTTGCAAAAATATGTTATAACCACTCACCATATTTGAGTATCGAGATGAGTCCATGGGAAGTCATTAATGAGTGAGCCATTGAAGGTTATGTAGAACTCTTAACCCTACATATGTCGTGAATGTGACTTTGGGTATCGAAAGTTATCTGTCAGCCAGTCCTTACGAACACTCTTACCTTATTGCCATGAGGGCAGGAGGTCGGTATTGCTGGACCCTTTATCAGTCCCTCTTGTGCTAGTGGAGTTAACTAGGCATTTCGAATGTACTTAGACCGGACGAGCATAAGGACGGAATTCCTACATGTTATTAGCTAAACATACTTAGCCCAGTAAGGAGTTCCCGTCTCATTATGTCTTGCACTGGCTAGTGACAAGAACCCTCGCATATTGAGATTCGTCCCTCAATATCACTGGATGATAGCTTACTATGTCTGCCAAACACCCTTGCTATCATGCCCTTTGTGTTAGTCTCAATTCGGTCCCAAATGCTATTTATAGAAAGTGTCTAGATTTGCTCATCTGGCATATCTATGGAATGTAGAGATCAGTCTCCGCCTAATCTAGTTGAGAAACTAGTCTTCGCATGTGCACTTGACTAGATGAGTATAAGGACGGAATTCCTAAGTGCTACTAGTCAAGCATACTTGACCTAGTTACAGAAACTCATTACACTTGCTAGTGTTGGGAACCCTTATAATATTGAACTTGGTCCCTCAATATTTGCTAAATGATAGCTTACCATATTTGCCAAATACCCTCACTATCATACTATAAGCCACAAATTTTTCCTTTCCAATTTGTCAGTCTACCTTGTCTATCCAACCAACACCACCTTGGCCTTTGCTAAGTTCCCTCGCCAAGGTTGCTGCCTATTGTACTAGCTCCTATTTGGTCCTACTTGGTTTCAACTACTCACTGCACAAACAACGGAGCATTAGCCATCCATCCACAAATTCCCAAATCTCTCCCAATCCCCCTCCCCGGGTTAGACTGGACATAAGGTTCGGCTACATTCCCCGCAGGCACAAGCAACCAAGCATATCAAGCCTCCAAGTTCCTAACATCCTTTGGTACAACAAAACTTGATCATGGGACCCTCTAAATCCCAAGCCTTGGTGCAACACTTGCTTCGGGACGCCAGGGCGAAACACCATGGCCTAATGGCCCGGTGTGGGTACCTCTACCCCCCCACTTCCATCCCGAAGGGAAGGCCCAAACCCCTAGGAAGGGTGAGGACCAATGAGCCACAAAGTACTCAAGTGGGGCACCACTCCACATGAGCCAGGAGCACCACAGTCAGTTTCCCTTCTGGGAGTGAGAGTTGCTCTTGAGCACTTCCTTGGGTGGCCCCTCCAGCATCACTCGAGTCCATGCTTACTCCCACCCAAACCCCTTGCAACCCCCCCCCCCCCCCCCCGGGAGACACACGCTTTGGGCTTTCACCCCTTGACCTGTATTAGTATTTAGACTTGGTCTCGAACTCGGTCTCGGACTCGATCTCGGACCCGACTTCGGACTCGGTCTCGGACTCGGTCTCGGACTTGATCTCGAACTCAATTTTGGACTCGACCTTGGACTCAACCTCGGACTCGGTCTTGGACCCAATCTCGGATCTCAGACTCTGTCTTGAATTCAGTCTCGGAGTTAGCCTCGGACTTGATCCTGGACTCTATCTCAAACTTGGTCTCAGAGTCGGTCTTGGACTCGATCTCGGACTCGGTCCCATCCGATGAACTCTTTATCATTTTGGTCATGCTTTCGGGGATCCTTTAGCCTACAACACCTTGGGGAGTTGGTTCCTTACAACTCCACCACCCATAAAAAAAGTTCGATACCCACATCGAATGTCTCTTTTTAATCCTATGACTTGTTAACTATGTCTCTAGAGGCATCCTCCCACTTAGCAGTGTGCCTAAATTAGCCTCCCCGGCCAAGAGCCCATGACAATGGAATATAAGTGTCTCTATACCCCTCACCTCATCACGCTCTAGTATGGGGTCGGGACTTGAACCTAGCCTTGCTTTACTAGGGGGTTGGGACTCGAACCCAACCTCTATAGAATACATCTATGGATTCGACATCCCCACAGGGAGTCAGGCGTAGTTTCCTATGCCTGGTTGACGTAGCTAACCAATGCTAATTAGCTTACCTTCGGCACGCTTTCGGGTCCCAACATATGCCATTGCTCAACTTTACAAATTGATACTTTTAATTGAACTTTGCATAAGTATATAGAGTTTTGCCATGTAGAAATTCCTCCACTAGATCTCGCGTGTTTACTATGTCCTCCTCTAGTTCCCATGTTGCTTCGTAGTATGGAAATCCTTTCCACTTCACATGGAACTCTCTCACCTTGCGTCCTTGTTGCTTGCTCTTGCGCGCATTGAGGATGGCCTCGACTTCGTATTCCTCTTCCCCTTGGATAACCTCAGATAAAAGTCTCACTCGGTCCTTGCGAAGCGGATCCTCAAAGTATTGCTTGAGAAGCTCTATTTCGTTAAAGTGGGAATTGTCATTATCCCACTTGTAAAATAAGGTTTCCAAACCTTTATATAGTATATAAATATAACAAAATTCAACTGCATTGAGGCACATGCCATTTTATTTTAAACAAGGAAATGTCTACTCGATCACTTCTCCTCCCCCTGCCACTACTTCACCTCTCTCTTCTCCTTGTCATCGTCGTCCAATTTCTTTCCATCCTTTTAATATTGGCTCAGTTGCTCCGAGTCTAGGTGGAGCCCAAGTCCCCATTCAATCTTTACTTTCCCCTTATTAATAAAACAACTTCGTAGACTTCCAATAACATGCTGTAACACTTCTAGTATAATGCAAATCCTCTCAAAGAATTGTCTTTTAATATTAATACAATGGCATGGAACCCCATGCCATAATAAGTTACATTTTTAAATAAATACATGCCATCTCAGACTGTTATTTTTTGCCTCCAACGCCTATACAATAATCTTGGAATTTCATCACTCTCCACACTATCAGGATTTAAACCCAATAGTAATGCCATCTCTTCTCTAATACGTCCACGCTCATGTTCAGTGGTCGAAGAACCCATCCGGTTGAGCAGATTATGGAGATGCGGATAGTGCTTGGCTAGACAATATACATGCCATAAATGATGACTGGTGTCTGTCCGATCAAATGGCTTTTGATATACCGTTCCATCTGCCATTTGGTTGATTTCTGCACCCACCTCCTGGATTGGCCGGTTCTCTATCACCATCGCTCCAAGCCGTTTTGCAAGGTCCCCCAGAACATACGGTTTCTTCTCCCTAGTTTCCATACTGCAAGAGATGGGGTGCATTGCATATGTGTGCATGTTTGCTGCAGTTTTAATCGGCGAGTCATCGATGATGAGGATTTCACTTGACCTAGCAGTCCGGTTCATCACTACAGCCTCTGGCTTGACGAAGATGGGCTTGCTACCCCTCACATGGACCATAGTCAAGCAATCCTCCTACGTTAGGAGAAAGTCAAATGGTAATATTACTCGCATCTGATCGTGCATCATCTGTAGCAACGTTAATGCATTGTGGCGCATCATGGATGTCCAAACTCCCAATTGCAAATTGAACCCGACCCTCTGTTTTAAGTGTCGCATGGTCATTATTAGATCCCGCAGTTTCTCCCGTGTGATTAATGTGAATCTGTCTCTTTTGACCAACTTGCGACCGCAGGCTTTGGAGGGTGCAGTGACATTCGAGGACGAGCCACGCTCATGGGAGAAAAGGACACCGTTCAGATCAAAAACGATACAGTACCTTCGCCGTGACTCTGAAATGAAATGCGTCAGCATAAAAAATGGTACAAGTCAATTTTACCATCTACAATATTAGCGAATGGTGCTCCCGATGGTCGTTGAGAGGGTTTTGGTCGAGGAAACGTGAAGGGCGGAAATACTCTCCTCTGCAATGTGGGGTCAATCGCATCCGATGGCGTGTGGGCACATGCTATTTCAACTGTAGACTCTGGTACAACTGGCTCAACAGTGGCATGGGGTGGTTCCGATGGCGTGTGATCACACGCCATTTCAGCTGATGCCTCCGTTGGCAAAGTGGACATGACCGAACAGGCAGCAGGGGCGGTGTAGGGAGGTTCCAACGGCACGTAGTCAGACGATTGGGCACACGTTGAGTCCGTTGGAAATGAGGATACGACTGGCTCGGCGGCTGGGGCGGCCTCATGCGGGTCCAATGGCGCCTGGTCACCGTCAGTTGGATACGTGGACAAGATTGACTCAGTGGTATGGGCAGCATCAAGTGGAGCGTGGTCAGCTTGCTTGGCGTTGATATGGATAGTAGCCTCCACCAGCTCTGATGACTCTTGCAGGCAAGTAGAGTCCACTGGCGGATCTATATGCATGTCCAAATATCTCCCTTCGATTGAGATGGTATCCTCCCTACTGGCTACTAAAAACAAACTCATTAGCACATTGAATCAACTATACTGTATTTACCATCAACTGCTATTGAGGAACTAGGACCGATATCACTTGGGCGCACTGCTGATTCTGAAGGATTGGACATACGTTTCGACCCTTGCTTGGCACTATCCTTCCTCGACACTAAAGGCTAGAGTTTGTATCTTAATTCAACTGAATAATCTCTACTTACCATTTGCTCTGCGACCTACATGGACAATGTTAGAAATAGTAAAAGGTTAGGAATGGATGTACTATTATTTACCTGATGGTTTGTCTTGTATGACCTTCCTCCGCTGCTCTTTGGCCACCTCAGGCTGGCCATCGTTGTCATCATCGTCGTCGTCGTTATTGTGATCGTCACCATTGTGAGGACCATCTAAGTCCTCTTCGTCCTCCTCTTCTTCGTCCTCCTCCTCTTTGTCCTCCTCTTCGTCCTTCTGCTCTTCTTGCTCATTATCTTTCTCTGGCTCCTCATCCCCCTCCTGCATTTCTTCCATAGGCTGCTCAGGCTGGATGGCTTGTTCTTCCAGGACCATCTTGGGAAAATCATCTGGCCGAGTCTCCATCTCAAAATACAAGACATCCATAGCCTGTTTTAGTGCGTGACCTAGGACTGTATCCTCACGCGACTGTCTTAACATGGTTTTTGCACGTTCTTGCACCCTTCGAAGATGACGAGATGAGAAAAATGTGGCCCTGACTTGAAAAGCATCCCTCATCCATTCCATTGAGATTGGGGAAGGGGAGTCCGCCATAGGAATCTGAGTCAGGAGGTGGTGACTGGCTGCTTTCACTCAGCCCTTGATCTGCAATGAATGGCATGAGCACACACGCCATAACCGCGAGGCATTACCTATCATCTTTTCGTTGCCCTTCTTCCTTTTCGAATCAAACGCCTTTGATCCCGACGACTGTCCAACGTGCTTTCACTTTTTATGACCACTGTCAGTTTGAGCTTGGCTGGTGCTTGCCTGTTTTGCCTTTGAAGAAGTGTCTCCTGCAAGGAATGGCATGAGACCACACGCCATTGCAAATATAATTTGTACCTCCTTTTTTCCTATTGCTTGTCTGTTTGTCCTTCTTTGACGCGCCACCAGTGCGCTTTTCAGTCCTCGTGTCTGAATATTCACAACGATCTATAATCAAAATGGCGTGAGGCCTCATGTGACCTTACCTTGTGCAGGTTGTGAGCTCGGCCCAACATGGGTATCTTCAACAGTAGCTGTTAACGCCGTTTCAGCATCTAGGGGTGGCCACGCTCCTGCATACAGAGCTTGTGAGATAACATTTAAACTTAAAGTGCGTACTCACCAGGTTCGCAGAGAAGATACTGTTTTTCTTTGGCAACTGTAATTATATGCTCCATTGAAGTCACTTCTTCAATGGAGTTTGTCACCGCAACACACAGGACACCCTTGAGTAGTGCGGCTCGAAAGAATAGTCCGCCGCAGTTGTACTCGACAACGCATTTGCCCTTGGAGTCGGAAGCAGGTGACCCACCCGCTATTGCGTTGAAGACCCAGCTGAGCATTTCCCATGCTGCACCTGGAGCTTTCTCTGGATTCGAAAGCTCCATAGCCGTCTTCAGTTCCTCAGGCATGGGTAAATTGACCTCCCTCAGATCAATTCGATCGGCCTTGTCGAACGAAGCTGGGAAGTCACTCCAGTCCCACTCTGCTGCAGGACCAATAACAAGGGTGAGTGTGAAGATGCGGACATTCGTCGGTACCTTCTTCTTAGCCATTATCCCATGGATCTCCTGCATCTCCTTGCCTTTCAACCGAGCCTTCACCTCGTTCAAGGCCTTCCAGAACTTGTGATAGGATTCGGAGTCGTAGATCATATAGCGGACTGAAGATTCCACCTCCGCAAGTCCCACTATTAAGTCAATGATGGAGCTGACTTCGTCTGCATGAGTGATCTCCTCGTTTGTGAAGTCCATCACACAAAAGATGTTCTTGACCTGCTCATCTCCGCGGGAAACGATGCTCCTCCACCTTTGATCCTCATCCGAATTCACGTATACCTGGTAAGGTTCTCGATAGGCCTCTGCTGCGGGGTCGAGCTGTTTCTGAAGCCGGCGGTCGACATCCCTCTTAATGAAATTTGGATACTGATCCAACTTCTCAGCTTTACTTTTCGTGGCATCCCGCAGCAGATCGATGAACTTGGGGGCCCCCTTCACGTACTCGTCGATGTCTTCATTTGACAACTCCAGCTCTTCCATCATCTCTTGCATGGTGTCGATGCTCACCCTCTCCATGGCCACTTGCTCGAAGATCCAATCCTTCAATAGCGCATGAGCTCTCAGAGTCGTGCACAAGTCCTCGTATGTCACAATATGGCCGGGAGTCATTTTGGTGTTGTTGAAGACTACCTCACCACATAGAAGAGCATTAGCCACTGTCAGAAGGTCGTCGTCGTCTAGAGACCGCGAGAAACGCAAGGCGTTGAGCTTCAAATCATTGGGCTTCCGGCCGTCCTCCACACCCATTGAGTTTAGCAACTCCCCGTCATGGTACCTCCTCAGCACATCTACCCATTTGTCAAAAATAACTTTTGTCGCGAGTAGAATGTTATGGATGCTGAGTGTGTCATTGACCCCCAGTGTTTTCGAGAGAAGACTCGAGAATTCCTGCAATGGAAATGGCGTGAGGCCACATGCTATGCCACATGCAACGAGGCTTACCTGCCAGGCGCTAGTTGCTAGTGCACGTCCTTGTCCTGGTTTTTGTGGCTTCTTCAGTTGAACCCAGAGCTTCCGTGTTCGTGCCAATGTCTCGTGCAGACCCGATTTGTAGCACGTTTCTTGCTTGACATTCTGCGCGTGGGAGATGGATATGATAGATCAGAGGGGCGAGTTGCCTTTTATCAGGCGGACAACTCTTGTCTTGAAGACTTTCTTCACCTCCTCGCCCACCATAATATCCACAACTATCTGTTGCATCGCCAAGCTAGAATGCTGCCCGGAGACGACATAGAACTGGATGTTCTGATCGTCCAACACCTTCCTATTGATCAAGTCTGGAAACCTCGTCTCGCCCTTCATTGTTCGGTAGTAGGGGATCACGTCTGCGATGTCGGGTGTTACTGGACTTGCCAGCATCTTCTGCTTCAGTTTCTCCACCCACTCATCAGATACTAGCCTGTGGTTGTATTTTCTTTGGATCTTGATACGGCTCACGTCGATTGTATATACTTTGTTGGAATAGTAACAAGTACTATTATCTGCAACGATTTTTGCTGCCTCTTCTTGCTCTTTCTGCTCTTTGCGGCTCTTCTTTTTGGTGGGTGTAGTGTTCGAACCCGAGGCAATGGCATCACCGAGTAGCTTCTTTTTTGGAGCAGCAGAGTCGGACGTCAGCTTGAGCTTGACCACCCTTTTCTGCTTCGGGGTAGTTTCCAGATCGACCCCCTTCCCCTTTGCTTCGCAAACTGGAGGCACTCTCAACGGCTCAATGTTGGAATATAGTTTTTGAACATCACCGTAGGTGAGGTCCGTGGATTCCATGTGATCTTCATAGACCCGCAGCGTCTTTGAAATTGTGGGCCTCCTGGACAACCTCTCCCTAGCTCCCTCTAGGAATTCCTCATAGCCGCTGCCCCCCTCCGGGAAGCCGCTAGGATGTGCAAGGTGGATCTTGAAGGCGGACGCTGTCTCTACCACAAGTGCCAGTGCATATTCTTGCATGGAACTGCATGGAGTGTCTGTCACTTGGATGAGGATCCCCATGCATTCTTTTCTCCCACCATCTGTGTTGTACAGCCTCAGATCCTCGCTTTCCATCCCGAAAGTCCAACTGGTGAGCTCCTCCCCCTTCTCTGCATCCACATTGATAGTGGCTGGAAGAAGAACGCAATTCCTCGCCTGTTCAGAAATGCACAACAATTATAGCTGACAGATGAAAAGCTAGCAGCTGGAAATAACGTGAGGCCACACGCCATTCACCACTGCATCAGATGTCTTGAGGCTGCATCCTAAGATGGCGTGAAGCTACACGCCATCTGTAACCAGACTGCACTCGAGAGCCCAATCGGTGCATGCCAATGTTGCTACTGAATGGCATGTGGCCTCATGCCATTTTCTACTTGGCCTAAAAGACTTACCATTTGAAGCCGAATGGAGGCGTGACAATCGAGGCCAGACTCGCTGGCAAATGTGCACTGTGTGTGCAGCGGATCGTAGCAGCAAGGCTACTCTGCCACTTACAGTTGGAGAGTGGCGCTGAAATCTCCCGGGACGCCAAGTGGGCTGCTTGTGGGTGGCGGAGTGGGCGGCGCAGTTGGCGGCGAAGTTACAAACTGGGTGTGTCTTGAAGTGGACACCGATGCACACGAGAAACCTGTAGAGAAGGTAGATGAGCGCAAATGTGAGCGTGATCGCGAGTGGGAGCGCGATGCAAGCTCGAGTGTGCGAGCGCGAGTACGATGCAAAACCTAACCTCACACGCGCGAAATGTCACGACGGTTGGTAATCCCGCCACGTCATCATTCCTCGGACTTGGGCACCACCATTAATTTCTGGATCGCCGCGCGCATGCATGCACGTGAAATCCAAAAGAAATCCGCAACGTCATCATTCCTCGGACTGCATGCACGCGAAATCCAAAAGAAAGATCATGATTGGGATATCATTTAATACCCTCGCTATATTTATACCATGCATGATTGGATATTCCAAAGCATCTTGTATTTCCAAAAATGCCAGATGTTCAGCTAAATAAAGAATGGTATACAATGTCCTTCTTGATGACCCTACAAAGAAGCATCTTGATCGGACACCACATGAGACCACACGAGCCTTACAATGTTTCAGGGGCATTTGCCATAGATCCGACCGTTATTTTGCTCCAAGATTCTACAGTTTGGTGTGCATTGACCTTTCCATCGACATTGCAAAGGGACATCACAATCAGATGCGGGATCACAAGAAACTAACTTCACTAACTCTGGTTTCACCAAGATCTACGTAAGGAGTTATGAAATGAAAGGACCCTCTCTATTGAAATGTGTTTATGGTCCTAGGGGCATTGTGACATATTAAAGGATTTTGCATCAAGTTCTGTATTTGCATGTTTATCAAGCTACTGAATTGCTAAACCCTAAACCCTAAACATGTGGCAAATGCTGCATGAAGAAAGATGCCCTTTCTGGGCAAATGCTGTAAGAGGCAGATGCCGAGCAGATGTATCTCAGGCTAGCGAAGGGGACAAACGAAAGCTAGCTATAAACATGACGGGATGCAAATAGATTACTAGGCTGGTCCTGCGAAAATCAAAAACCATAATTGAAAACATTGAAAATGCAAAAAGAAAGGTTTATAATATTTTTGAATTTTAAGCAACCAAAGGAATGTAAGTAGGGCATGTGTTTGTAAGTTTAAAAATGCCTCAACCACTTAAATTCCCAAGTAAATAAAGCTGTTTCTATTTTTGGTACAGGTAAACTTTATAGCGTGTGGGCTCATGCAATTTTGAACCCAAAAATGCACCAAAAAATGCTCGACTAGCATTATTCTTTGAATGGCGTGTGGCCTTATATTGCCATAAATGGACGTACACACACAGCATAATTATTCCTTTACACGGTGAATAATCTTGGCGCGGATCGCTGACATGGCATGGCAAAGTTCGAATCACTGACATGGCACAGCTGGATCGAGGCAAGGACATGATGTGACAAAGTTCAACCTCTGACAGCAAAGTCTAGAAGCTACTCAGTTTGAAATTTGTCAGAGGAATCATAAGATCTGGTTTGTCAGAGGATTTGATGTGACGTTCAAGCGTGTGTTATTTTTGAATTCTTGAACTCATTCCTAGGTCTATCATTTTTGTGCGCTGTGTTCTTGGTTCCACTGAGCGCAGTGAGCGCTGCTTGTGTAAGCGGCGTTGTGAGCTGTGGTTTATGCGTCTATGAGCGGTTGCGGCATTGCGAGCGCCATTGCGAGCGGCAGTTTATGCGAGTGGCAGTTTGTGCGAGCGGCGCTACGAGTAGTTGCGGTGTTGCGAGCGGCACTGTCTTTGGTGTGGCTACCGCTTCCTCTTGATATTCGGCACTTGTGCTTCCTGGTATGTTCACCATGGAATGGCTTAGGACCACATTTAGAAATGGCATGAGGCCACATGCCATTAGTGGTACCACTAATGGCATGAGGGCTCATGCCAATAGTGGTACCACTAATGGCATGAGGGCTCATGCCAATTTTGTGAATGCGAAATTTCACGTGGGTGTCAATAGCATGTTTGAATAATGGCATGTGGCCTCATGCTATTGAGGTTGTTTGGTATGTTATGATTTAGGTCATTCTCCAATCATTTTTTGTATGGTCTTAACTTCTTTTCTGCACTTTCAGAATGGCCTCCGCAAGTGCGACGCATGTTCCCTCCGTGGATCTTAAGAACCGTGCTACATGGATTCAGGCAAAGGTGTTTCTAAACAACCCCGAGGGGGAGGTGGTAGCTGAGGGCTTAGCCACAGTTGTCGATCCAAGAGATGCGGTTGCTAATCAAGAATTGGGCTGGGATGATATTGGAGTTGCAATTTTAGAGGTTGTTGACACAGAAGAAAATAGTCTGACTATTGGAAGCATTGTGCGGTGGAAATTGAGGCACTTAGTGTTTGAGAATGTGAAGGATTCACAATTAAACACCACTACAACTGATGACAGAACATCTCTTCATGGGAAAAGAAAGTACACCTTCCTAAAGCGCAGCCAAAGGGATCTGAGCAACGAACCGAAAAGGCAGAAAATGGCGATGGAGGTTTGAATGGTCTCGACAGTTGCTTGTTGCAAGAGGAGGTGCTGTCAACATGCTGATTGGGATGCTATTGAAGAGGAGAGAGCAAGATACAAGACATTGTCCTGGAAGGCAGCTCGCAATTTTGTGTATGAGGCATTACGGTCATCTGTTGATGCTTGAGAACATCAGGTGGGGGGCATGGTCTTCCAGAGGGGTTTGGTCTGCATGAAGGCATGGAGAATCATTTATGGAGTCCCTCAAACCACATTCTACAGAATCAAAACTGAGTTTGAGGAACAAAGGGTTCAACAGGCAGTCCATGGGAACGACGGTACTCACAAAACCAGGGGTCATGTTGTATATGGAGAGGCAATCTTCAAGAGGTTTGTCGAGACATGTAGCGAGCAGCAACCACATAAAACCCGCCTCTTGGAAGATGGAACTCGAGACACCCAACGAGTTCTCCCTTCCATGTATACCAAGGGGGCCATATTGGAAGATGTGAATCGGGAACTCTAGAGTAATGGCTACAGGAAGCTGAGCCAATCTAGATTTAGTAGATTGTGGAGCAACAGGTTCAGGGATGTGAGTATAGGAAAGTACTCCAGCTTTTCAAAGTGTGACGAGTGCACTGCTATCAAAATGGCTTTGTCGAAGAATTCTTGCATCGCTCAAGAGCGAGAGACGTTGGTGTAAGGAACCAACTCGCCGAGGTGTCGTAGGCTAAAGGAACCCCGAAAGCATGACCAAAATGACAAAGACTTCATCGGATGGGACCAAGTCAAAGATAGAGTCTGGAATCGAGTCCGAGACCGACTCTAGGACCGAGTTCGAGATAGAGTCCGGAATCGAGTCCGAGACCGACTCGGGGACCGAGTTCGAGTCCGAGTTCGAGACCAAGTTCGAGACGGAGTCCGAGATCCGAAATCGGGTCCAAGACCGAGTCCGAAATCGAGTCCGAGGTCGGGCCCGAGATCGGGTCCGAGATCGAGTCCGCGATCGAGTCCGAGACCGAATCCGAAGTCGGATCCGAAATCGGATCCGAGATCGAGCCAGAGACTAAGTCCAAATACTAATACGGGTCAAGGGGTGAAAGCCCAAAGCGTGCGTCCCCCAGGGGGGGGGGGGGGGCTGCAGGGGGTTCCAAAAGTATAGTAGGGATAGTGAGGCCCAGGAACCAGTTTTGAAGGGACTCTCCAGTTGGGCTTCCAAACCGACTTGAGGTTGAGACTAGGACCGAGGGGCCTTGGGTGGGAGTGAGCATGGACTTGGCTGGTGCCGGAGGGGCCATCCAAGGAAGTGCTCAAGAGCAGCTCCCACTCCCGAAAGGGAAACCAATTGCGGTGCTCCCGGCTCATGTGGAGTGGTGCCCCACTTGAGTACCATGCGACTCATTGGTCCTCACCCTTCCTAAGGGCTTGGGCCTTCCTTCGGGATGGAAGTGGGGGGCGAGAGGTACCCATACCGGGCCGCTAGGCCACGGTGTTTCGCCTCGACGTCCCGAAGCAAGTGTTGCACTCAAGACTTGGGATTTAGAGGGTCCCATGATCAAGTCTTGTGGTACCAAGGGATGTTAGGCACCTGGAAGCTTGGTGTGCTTGGCTGCTTGTGCTTGCGGGGAGTGTAGCCGAACCTTAGTCCAGTCTAACCCGGGGAGGGGGATTGGGAGTGATTTGGGAATCTGTGGAAGGATGGCTAACACTCCGTTGTTCGTGCAGTGAGTAGCTGAAACCAAGTAGGAGCTGGTACCATAGGCGAGAACCTTGGCAAGGGAACTTAGCAAAAGCCAAGGCAGTGTTGGACGGATAGACGAGGTAAGCTGGCAAATTGGAAAAGAAAAATTTGTGGCTTACAGTTGGTTAGAAGGCGGCTCGACCACAACATTGAGCAGAGAAGCTGCAGGACTGCATATTATTATAACAGGATTCTCTCCATGGAGAGACCTAACTCTTACCTCTGCATCATCCACGACAAAATGGACCAGAAAAAGACGTGCTTACCTCGACTCAATCCTGCCCCCAAGGCAATCTCTTCATCCATGCAGCTGCCTGTGTCTCTGTTTGGCATAATCGCTCATGGGCATGGTGCCCAGAACTATGGGAACTTCTTTGTACCTCTATGGGGTGGCGGGGGTGCAAACATGATGATTGCGTCCCTAGCAAAACACTTAAGGTCTCTGCAAAGTGCGCAGACTGAGCTGAACGGCCAACCCTTGCATAAGGCCCTTGTCGATCGAACCCCATACAGGTTCTAGCAAATCTTACTTAAAGTTCAAGGTGAACAAGCCGAATATGAATTCATCGGATTGTTATAACAAATTGCGAGGTGATGGCATGAGGTGATACGCCATTTGAGAGTGGTAGCCATTCCTATATGAGGTGAGTGAAATATTTATTAGAAATACCTCATTCAATTGTGCACTTCTAAGTCTTGGTCCACTCAATACTAAAATGTTATTTAGCATGTGGCTTCATGCCATTGCTCTCCACAATCATGCATTGAATTTTTCTATCCTTGCATAATACTTCTCCATATATATAGCATGTGCGCACATGTGATATGGTTCATTAGGCCTAATATAGTGTGTGAGGTAAAACAAAGATGATGTGACATATGCATTTACCAATCACACGATAAATCTAATAATATGGCGTGTGGCCCATATTAATGGCACATAAACCCATATTGTGGGCTTACGTGCTTTATGTACCATCATTCCCTTGCAGCGTGTGTGTTGGTTTCCTTTTATAACACAACGAACTCCATATTTTAGGGTGAAGAGCGTTCTCATGGCAAGCACAAAATCTGTAAGTGAGGCAGAAAAGGAGACGGAGAAGGAGATAGGTGAAGATGTAGAATATATAAGTCTTCCAAACTCCCCGTACTATACTCCAGGTGATCATTTTTCTGAACAAACGGCAACATTAACAACTATCGAGAACGCCCCAGTAACGTCAGAGACAACAATCCAAAGCAAAACAACTGACCTGGAGAAGGATGATAGTACCGCTGAGAGTACCAAAAAGGAGGTGTCCACTAGCGCTTAGGCTTATAATGGCGTGTGCCCTCATGCCATTTACTTGATCACCAAATACCTTTTTCCCTTTGCACTAGTATATCTTAATACCGGTCTGAGAAATAGAATGGCATGTGCCCTCAGGCCTTTTACTAAATCACCTTTGAAAGAAATGCAAGCCTCTATGTCGTAAAAAAAAGGTACTAGAGAAATTCCTTAATAATATGAATGTTATTTAGTTTCATGAAAATACACTAAGGGTCAAATGAGTTAAATGACTTCTCCAGACTAGCAATGCCTCTTGCTACACCTTCACAATTAGATTCGTTAGAAAAAGATAACATTGAATAATATCTAAATGTTCTCACCATTAAGTTATATGTCTGGCTAATAGGAATGACATTCATCTTGGAAAGCTCACCACACGCTCAATGAACAAACAAATAGTGTGTGCGCGCATGCCATCGCTCTTCTTTAGCTTCAGATTCGGCTTGTTCACCTTGACAATGAGATTTATTATACAACCAGATGGACTCAGTCTGGACACAAAGTCACTGCACTAGTCACCATGCCCCAGATATGTCTAGCTCCTGGACAAAAAACATATAATTTCACGTCATTTTCAAATACTTGAAAATTTGTACCTAGTCCCATTTTACTGAATAAATCCCACTTTAACGAAATAGAGCTTTGAGTAGGTTCACATGGAACACTAGGTGCATCTTCCCCATCTCTCAAGGAAGTCAGAGGCTATAAGACACTTTACCGATATGCCTCAATCTCGTAAGGCCCCACAAACCTGCTTAAAGAGTTCAATATCAGTTCATTTCCAGGATTACATGCATTTTTACCTTTGGGGCTGATCCCTACTGGTGAAGATCTTATGTCGATCTGAGATGATCTCTTCTGGCCTTCCTTGCACTCAAACCATTTGTTCGAAGAACAACTTCGCCACACCTTCCTCATCCACTTCCGTTATGGTGGGTATGAAATGTGCCATCTTCGAAAATCGATCCACCACCACAAATATCACATCGAACCCCTCACTTGGGGGGAGTCCCGTGATGAAGTCCATTGTAAGAGATTTCCACGGTCGATCTGGAATTCGGATGCTTTGTAACAAGCCCCCACTAGCCTTAGTCATGGCTTTGACCTATTGACATGTTGGACATATCTTTACATAGTCTTGGATGTCCTTAGCCATATCTGGCCAGTGATACTTCCTCTTGAGTAAGCCTATCGTCTTAGGCATTCTGCCGTGTCCTGCAAGAGGTCCATTATGACACTCTTCTAAGGCTACCTTCCTTAGTTCCCCTTCTGGAACATACACCCTTGTTTGTTTATAATAGATAAGTCCATTGCATTCTGTATAACCTGTTTTCTCTTCCGTTGGCAACTCACCTCTCTTGTGAGCTTCTTGCGCCTCTTGGTTCCTCAGCAACACTTCTTGTGCTAGACCATTGCTCTTATATGCTGTCCACAGATCGTCCCAAAGGTTGCTATTGCGTTAGATATCATCAACTTCAAGCTTGCTTTTTGACTTAGAGCATCTGCCACGATATTACTCTTTCTAGGTTTATACAGAATCTCGCAATCAAACTCAACCAAAGCATTAGCCCACCAACCTTGTTTCCCTTTTAAGTCAGGTTGTGACAAGAAGTGTTTCATTGCCACATTATTCATGTAAACTTTAAAGTGCCTCCAAAGGTAGTGTCGCCACTCCTTGAGTGACTTGACCACCGCAAATAATTCCTTCTCGTGGGCAGGCCACTTCGCTGAGCCTTGTCCAACTTCTTCGAGAAGAACACCACTGGATAGTTGTTTTGCTTAAAAATTGTGCCCAACATAAAGTTTGAAGCATCTGTTTCTACTTTAAAGTCCTTACCAAAGTCAGGTAACGCCAATACGGGGGTCTTCCTCAACTTCCCTTTGAGGTGGACAAATGCTGCCTTGCATTCTATTATCCATACCATCTTCCTTTTACCCGTTTGGTCTATTAAGGGTAGAGCTACTCTCGAATAGTGTTTGATAAACTTTTGGTAGTAGTTGCATAGCCCCAAGAACGCCCTCAACTCATGTACATTTGATGGTTGCTTCCATTCCTGGATAGCTTGGACCTTCTCAGGGTCCACCTTGAGCCCGTCCTTGCCCACCACATGCCCAAGAAACTTTACCTCTTGTTGAGTAAAGTCACATTTGCTCTCTTTAGCATACAGGTTGTGTTCCCTTAGTTTCTTAAACTTGTTTTTCTTTGTATACTTGTTGAGCAACCAGTAGTCTATGCACATATGCATAGATCCATCTTTCTTTTTCACAAATAACACCGGTGCCTCATATGACAACTTACTCAACCTAACATACCCTTTTTCCACCAACTCTTCTAGTTGGCGCTTGAGCTCCTCGAGTTCCTTTTCGTTCAAACAATAGGGGGGATGAACCATCGCCTTCACACCCTCGACCAGCTCATTCTTGTGTTCTATCAGTCGTGTGGGGGCAACCCCACTGGTAGCTCCTCTAGAATGGTATCTTGGAATTAGTCCAACACCCGCTGGATCACTAAAGGTACTTCTTCAGTTCCCATCTTTTTGTCACTCTTCACGAGAGTAAGCATAAAAATGCTGCCTTGGTTCCTTTAGTGAATTGTCCTCTCGTGGACACTAGGTTTAAGCAAGAGTCTTTGGCTTTACATTGCCCTACTTTTAGATCCTGGGCATCCACCCTGGATTGTTCTCCCTGAGCATTTGCCAGTACCACAAGGTTCTTCCTTTGTCCATGCAGGGCTACTATGAACCAATTGAACCAATTCATCCCGAAGATTATGTCAAATCCCGCCATGTCCAACACGGTGAAATCTATGTCTACTTTCCATGTCCCTACTTCGACTCTCACTTGTCGAAGTATCTCATCGGTGCTTTGTCTACCTTGAACAAACTCTATTATCCTTGGTTCACCCAGCCGCTGTACGGTTATTCCGGCTTGCTGAACTATATCTGTAGCCACAAAATTATCTGAAGCACCCGTGTCAATAAGGATCTTAACAAAGATACCTCCGAGCTTCCCTCGGAGGGCTAGTAGATGTCGCGAACAACTCTCTACCAAAGTTGCTTGTGTAATGAGTAACTTTGAGCTAGGGACTGGATCACGTACCTTAATTTAGATTTCACCCGACTTAATGGCCATATTGGCTCTGGCCTTCTTCGGGTAGGGACATTCCCTCAAAAAGTGTCCTGCTTTGTTGCAGTTGTAGCATATGTTGTTTCCCACGCTGCTAACAGACTTGACCTTCTTATCTGTGGGTTTGTCTCTTTTTTCTTGACTCCCCCATGTACTTGCTCGTTGGGCACTGGATTTGCCTTTTCGGAACCTCGAGGACTCATTCTTAGATAAACTCTTCTTGAATTTCCCTTTGCTATATATTCCCCTTGGTTTGGCCCCTTTGCTAAATGTGAACCCCGATAGCCACATCCAACGGTTCTTTGTAGTTGGTCGGGTTCCAATGCATCACTTCGCTGTAAGCCCAAGTTTGCAAGCCTGATATGAAAGCATGGAACGCATCCATATCACTCATATTCGTGACAAGTATCCTCTTTGCCATAAACCCATTCACATACTCTTGAATGGTTCCATTTTGCTTCAACCTTCTCAGCTTATCCCTTAGTGTAGAGTAGCATTTGGAGGAACATAACTCGCACAGATCCTCGCCTTCATCATTTCCCAAGTGGCCACTGGTCCTTCATTGGTCTCTGTCGTTCTCCACCAAGACTTGGCATTATCTGCCAAGTATGGTTTTGCATATGGGACCTTCTCCGAGCTCGGTAACCGCAACGCTTAGAAGTAGTCCTCTAAATCAGAAAACCAATCCTCCACCACCTTATAGTCATTCACTCCCTTGAAGACCGGTGGAGGCTTTGGTTTGTTCTTGGGAACTACTTGGGGGACTGATTCCACTTTGGTCTGTTCGACCTTGTTTGGTTCTGCCTGAGTCCCTGCTGAAGGGTTCGCACCTTCTGTGTTGCCAGCATTCATAGTTTTTTGCCTTTTCTTCCGCTTCTCATCACACTTTAGCTTGCATATGAGAGTCTCCAGCAGGGCATTGGCCTATGCCAATTGTCCTTCTAGAATGTCCAACCGAGCCCGAACCTCACCACTAGACTCCTGTTTGGAAGTTTCCTCACTGGAGTCCTCCTCATGCAAGGATTCCTCATCTATAGCCTCTTATTCGATCGAAGGCTCCAGCTTTGGAGGAGGTTCCGTCTCCGCCTTGGTCCATTTCTGCCCTGCCTTTACCATCTCCCAGAAATCCACCTCTATCCTTCGCTAGAACTAAGGAAAAGGCTCCAATACTAAATTGTAAGCCACAAATTTTTCCTCTCTAATTTGCCACCTTACCTCGTCTATCTGACCGACACCGCCTTAGCCTTTGCAAAGTTCCCTCGCCAAGGTTCCCGCATATTGTATCATCTCCTACTTGGTCCTACTTGGTTTCAGCTACTCACTACATGAATAATGGAGTGTTAACCATCCATCCACGGATTCCCAAATCTTTCCCAATCACCCTCCCTAGGTTAGACTGGACTTAAAGTTCGGCTACACTCCCCGTAGGTACAAGTAGCCAAGCACACCAATCCTCCAGATTCCTGACATCCCTTGGTATAACAAGACATGATCATGGGACCCTCTAAATCCTAAGCCTTGGGTGCAACATTTGCTTCGGGACACTAGGGCAAAACACCGTAGCTTAACGGCCCTGTGTGGGTACCTCTACCCCCCCACTTCCATCCCGAAGGGAAGGCCCAAGCCCCTGGGAAGGGCGAGGACCAATGAGCCACAAGGTATTCAAGTGGGGCACCATTCCATATGAGTCGGGAGCACCACAGTCGGTTTCCCTTCCAGGAGTGGTAGCTGCTCTTGAGCACTTCCTTGGGTGGCCCCTCCAGCATCACTCGAGTCCATGCTCATTCCCACCCAAGGCCCCTTGGCCCTAGTCTCAACCTCAAGTCAGTTGGAAGCACCATTGGAGAGTTCCTTCAAGACTGGTTCCTGGACCTCACTATCCCTACTATATTTTTGGAACCCCTTGCAACCCCCCCCGGGAGACACATGCTTTGGGCTTTCACCCCTTGACCTGTATTGGTATTTGGACTCGGTCTCGGACTCGGTCTCATACCTGACTTCGAACTCGGTCTCGGACTCGATCTCGGACTCGATTTCGGACCCGATCTCGAACTCAACCTTGGACTCGGTCTTGGACCCAATCTTGGATCTTGGACTCGGTCTCAAACTCGCTCTCGAACTCGCTCTCGAACTCAGTCTCGCAGTTAGCCTCGAACTCGATCCTGGACTCTATCTCAAACTTGGTCTTAGAGTTGGTCTTGGACTCGATCTCGGACTCGGTCCCATCCGATGAACTCTTTATCATTTCGGTCGTGCTTTCGGGGATCTTTTAGCCTACGACACCTTGGGGAGTTGGTTACTTACACATACCTTTTGTATTAGTCTCATTGGCATGGTTGACGTTTTGTGTTAGTCTCATTGGCATGGCCGACTAACCTGAGGCATAGTCTAGCTCCCGCTTGTATGCCTGTCCTTGTTCTGCGTCCGGCTTGGGTCTAAGCTTAAGTTTCATTCCATGCTAACTGGTGAAGTACCCATATCCACGTGTTAAGCCACCGGTATGCTAAAATAGTTCTAGACTCCATTTGGCTCTGTTTTTGGCATTAGGATGCTGGATATTCTAAGACTATTCCAAGTCACTCCGTGCTCCTGTCCCTTCGCTCCTTGGGCTGTATGCTCAAGAGTTGTTTCGTGCTCTAGTGCCATTGCTTCTTGGCTCCATACCTTGGAGTTTGGCACTATTCCTTCATTCAATTTCCCAAGGTCTTGAAACTCGGGTTCCACACCATTGCCTTTTGGACACGTGGCATGTGACACATGGCATATAGCATGTGGCACATGGAGGGTTTAGGTTCTACTTCCATGGTTATCTTATAGTAAATCACCATAAGATAAAGGGTAAAAACCACATGCACTACATTTGGTACCAAAGGATGAGTCTCAGTGAGTACTATCTAATGAGATTGGGCAACTAGTCTCGTTGCATACACAGAAATGAAAATGATGATCCGAGTGGGTACACGTTTGGGTGCTAAGACTTTGCATTGGTTCCTTGGGTATGGATTTGGTTACCTTTTTGTACCATAATAATGTGAGCTTGCTCTTGGGCTCATAAGAGGGATTGAGATATTTCGTTTACACGAGTTTGTGCTAGGACTTGTGAATGAGGCACATTAACAACTTAAAGCTACACTTTGAGTTGGTAAGATGGATTTGAGGTGTACCATTTTACACAAGTTTGCACTTGGGCTTGTGAGTAAAGCATATTAACAACTCGAGGTTACACTTTGAGTTGGCAAGATTAATATTTGCCTATTGGTGGTTTCATGAGTTGTTCTTTGTACCGTGGGTGAAAGTAAACCTTCCCTACTAAATATGGAATGTCCCTAGATTGTTAATTTGGACACGAGACAAACAACATTGTGTTCATGACAATCTCTACATTCCGTAGATATGCCAAATGAGCAAATCTGGACACTTTCCATATATAGCATTTGGGACCAAAATGAGACTAACACAAAGGGCATGAGCGAGGGTGTTTGGCAGACACGGTAAGCTATCATTTAGTGAATATTGAGGGACCAAACTCAATATTGTGGGGTTCCTAACACTAGTAAGTGTAAGTTAACAAATGAGTTTCTCTAACCAGGTCAAGTATGCTTGACTAATAACACTTAGGAATTCCGTCCTTATGCTCATATAGTCAAGTGCACATGTGAAGACCAGTTTCTCAACTAGCTTAGGCAGAGACTGATAAAGGATCCAGAAATACCGACCTCTTGCCGTCATGGCAATAAGGAAAGAATATCCGAAAGGACTAGCCAACAGGTAACTTTCAATACCCAAAGTCACATTTGTGACACTCTCCCCCCTTTAGGGAAGATTGACGTCTTTGTCGATACATACTCGAGTTTAGACTACCGCCAAGGAAACAATTCCGGAAAAAGTTCATGATGATCACACTATGTGAGAAATGCACTAACTTAAATAAGTTAGGAGGCAACCTCTTTGTCTAACGTGGATGTGCTACCAGCTCAGATATCTTTAGGCCATCGATGATAAGGAAATGACCAACAAAGTTAGCCACCCTTGCTACTCTAGGTGTCACCCAGCTTACAAAAGTGTGATATACTTCTACCCGTAGGGACATAGAGAGAGAAGCTAAAGGCCCTAACCCTCATGAGCAAAAAAACCAAACCTGTCAGTAAGGTTTAGATAAACTATTGTAAATAGGTAGTTAGAGTTGTTTACATGGTCACACCCTTTTAACGGAATAAGGAACATCAATAGAGAAGTGGGTGATGTGACTAGTCAACAGTAGCCACTTCATGACTAAAGATTTTATCATGCACACGAAGTGCCGAAGCCAGTTTGCATATACTGACTCAAACTCAAAGATTAATAAGTGGATAGAGACAATGATATCTTAGAGACTTAATTATTAGTGAATAAATCTTAGTTTAGAACACAAAAGTATTCCAAATAAGTTATCATCCAATAAACCAGTAGTAGAGCACATAAACCACTAAGAACACTATAGCTGGAAAACGTAGGATTCACAATTCAACAAAATTCAATAGCAAGTGTATCATCGAGAAAACTCAATGATAAATCTTAACTACCAAAGTTTCTAAACAATATGCCAAACAACGTACCAAAAATAACTAAAAGAACACAAAGTATCATTGACTGACAAGCAAAATATTCATGAATGTATCACCTGAAGGAGAGAACATCCAAATCTATCAGAACTAACTCGAGCAAAACAGAATAAATGTGGTAAAACCAACAAACACCCAGTCATGCCAATTATCATAGAAGCCAATCTGAATAGATTTTGATCTACAATACAAAGGAACTCAAGCTGCTTAAACAAGTGTCAGCAACATCCTACTAATGTCTCAAACCCAAGAAATCAATCCAGAGAAAACCACAAAGAACATATAGTTATGCAAAAAGCCAAATGCCATAAAAAAGAACAACTAATCATCATAAAAGATCATCAATCCTCTCATCAAAAGAGACATGCATAATCATTGTTGAAAAAATAATCCATCATCCCAAAGGACAACAAATCATTCTATGTCAACAACAATCAACAAAAAACCCTTTGACAAGGATAATCAACTATCCTAGATAATAGTAAATCATCACTAATGATTGCAAGATATAAATGGAAACTTCAACATCGAAGCTAATGAGCTAAAATGCCTTCCTCAACAACTTCTAACAAATGAAACAATAAGTCTAAAACTCAAAGAACCAAATGCTAAATAAGCCTATAGCCAAGTCTTGGCTAAAAATAATCACAAATCTTGCATGAACTAACTTCAATGTTAAAGAAGAAATCATGATACAACCCACAATATCCTTCTCAACACATCCATAAGCCAAACTTTATAATGCTAAAGCTAATGAAAAACATATCTGCATCAACTTAAAAGCTAAGCATAACAAAACTATGCTCAACAAGTAATCACTAAACCTTTATGAATCCATCTATAACAAGACATAACTCACTTCATAACAAACACAAGAAGAATCATTAATGATCGATATATACCAATTCAAAAATCCAATAAAGATTCAAACATTCCAATAACAATCAATAACTCTTCCTCTCTTAAAGCTAGCATAGTCCATGATTGAATCACTTTTCAAGGAAAAACTAAAGCTCAACCCTTACTAAACAATCTTGTCTAGAACACAACTAACTTAAATTTGCCACTCAACTCATTTAAACGTCAATGTAAGCCATAAATTTTTCCTTTTCAATTTGTCAGCTTATCTCATCTATCCAACCAACACTGCCTTAGCCTTAACTAAGTTCCCTTGCTAAGGTTCCCACCTATTGTACCAACTTTTACTTGGTCCTACTTAGTTTCAACTACTCACTGCATAAGCAACGGAGCATTAGCCATCTATCCACAAACACCTAAATCTCTCCCAATCCCCTCCCTGAGTTAGACTGGACTTAAAGTTTAGTTACACTCCCCGCAAGCACAAGTAGCAAGGCACACCAAGCCTCCAAGTTCCTAACATCCCTTAGTACAATAAGACTTGATTATGGGACCCTCTAAATCCCAAGCCTTGGGTGCAATACTTACTTCGGGATGCCAGGGGGGAAACACCATGGCATAACGGCCTAGTATGGGTCCCTCTACCACCCCACTTCCATCATGAAGGGAAGGCCCAAGCCCCTAGGAAGGGCGAGGACTAATGAGCCGCAAGATACTCAAATAGGGCACCATTCCATATGAGTCAAAAGCACCACAGTCGATTTCCCTTCCGAGAGTGGGAGCTGCTCTTGAGCACTTCCTTGGGTGGCCCCTCCAGCACCACCCGAGTCCATGCTCACTCCCACCTAAGGCCCCTTGGCCTCAGTCTCAACCTCAAGTTAGTTTGGAAGCACCACTAGAGAGTTCCTTCAAGATTGGTTCCTGAACCTCACTATCCCTACTATACTTCTGGACCCCCCTACAGCCGCCCCCCCCCCTCCCCCCCCTAGGAGACATATGCTTTGGGCTTTCACCCTCGACCTATATTAGTACTCAGACTTGGTCTCGAACTCAATCTCTCGATCTTGAACCTGACATCGGACTTGGTCTTGGACTCGATCTTGGATCTCAGACTCTATCTCAAACTCGGTCTCAAACTCGGTCTCAAAGTCGGCCTCGGACTCGATCCGGGACTCTATCTCAAACTTGGTCTCAAAGTCGGTCTTGGACTCAATCTCAGACTTGGTCCCATCCGATGAACTCTTTATCATTTCGGTCGTGCTTTCGGGGATCCTTTAGCCTACGACACCTCGGGGAGTTGGTTCCTTACAACTTCACCACCTATAGAAGAAGTTCAATGTCCACATCAAATGTCTCTTTTTAATCATACGACTTGTTGACTATGTCTTCGAGGGCATCCCTTCACTTAGCAGTGTGCCTAAGTTAGCCTCCCCGGCCAAAAGCCTATGACAACAAAATATAAGTGTCTCTATACCCCTCACCTCACCATGCTCTAGTATGGGGTTGGGACTTGAACCCAACCTTGCTTTACTAGGGGGTTGGGACTTGAACCCAACCTCTGTAGATCACATCTACGGATTTGACATCCCCGCGGGGAGTTGGGCGTAGTTCCCTACGCATGGTTGACCTAGCTAACCCATGTTAACTAGCTTACCTTCAACGCGCCTTCGGGTCCCAACATATGCCATTGCTCAACTTCACAAATTGATACTTTTAATTTAACTTTGCATAAGTATATAGAGTTCTGCTTTGTAGAAATTCCTCCACTAAATCTCGCACGTTTGTTAGGTTCTCCTCCGATTCTTATGTTGCTTCACAGTATGGAAATCCTTTCCATTTCACATGGAACTCTCTCACCTCGTGTCTTTGTCGTTTGCTCTTGTGCGCATTGAGGATGGCCTTGACTTTGTATTCCTCTTCCCCTTAGATAACCTCAGGTAAAGGTCTCACTTGGTCCTTGCGAAGCAGATTCTCAAAGTACGGCTTGAGTAGGTTCACATGGAACACTGGGGAAGATGCACCCATCTCTTGAGGAAGTCGGAGGTGGTAAACCACTTTACCAATTTGTGCCTCAATTTCATAAGGCCCCGTGAACCTGCTTAAGGAACTCAAGATGAGTTCATTTCCAAGACTACATGAATTTTTACCTTTGGGTCAACTTCCGGCTGATCCCACTTGGTAACCTGAGGTTCTTGGTGTTCAGCCACACCTTCTCCCCAGCTTGGAACTTTACATCTTGATGCTTTTGGTTTGCATACTTGGTTTGCCTTTGTTGAGCCCGTTCCATGGAATCCCTTACTAGATTCCAAATGTTGAGTATTTCCGCCATGAATGCCTCCACTATAGGTAACTCTCCATGATACTCGGCCACGCCGAGTTCCACAAGACCTTCAATAGCTCACCCATTGATGACTTCCCATGGACTCACCCCGATACTCGAGTGTGGTGAGTTGTTGTAGCACATTTCCGCAAGTCCCAAATGACTTACCCAATCGGTCAGGTGTCTCGAGACATAGCATCGCAAATAATCCTCCAGCTGCCTATTCACCCTTTCTGTTTTTCCATCTGTCAAGAAGTGTTAGTGCCATCAAACTTGACTTAATACCCAATACCTGTATGTGGGTGATAGGTTGTGCTGAATTTCAACTTGGTGCGATATTGTTCTAGGAGAGTTCTCTAGAACCTACTAGTGAAGATCTTATCTCGATTTGAGATAATCTCTTTTGGCCTTCCCCACACTCAAACCACTTGTTCAAAGAACAACTTCGCCACACTTTCCGTATCCACTTCCGTTGTGGTAGGTATGAAATATACTATCTTCAAAAATCGGTCCACCACCACAAATATCGCATCGAACCCCTCGCTTGGGGAGAGTCCCGTGATGAAGTCCATCATAAGACATTTTCACGGACGATCTAGAATTGGGATGCTTTGTAACAAGCCCTCACTATCCTTAATCATGGCTTTGACCTGCTAACATGTTGGACATGTCTTTACATAGTCTTGGACGTCTTTAGCCATATTTGGTCAGTGATACTCCTTTTGAGTAAGCCCATCATCTTGGGCACTCCGCCGTGTCCCGCAAAAGGTCCGTCATGGCACTCTTCTAAGGCTACCTTCCTTAGTTCGCCTTCTGGAATATACACCCTCATTTGTTTATAATAGATGAGTCCATTGCATTCTGCATAAAATGTTTTCTCTTCCATTGGCAACTCACCTCTCTTGTGAGCTTCTCGCCCCTCTTGGTTCCTCAACAACACTTCTTGTGCTATACCATCACTCTTATATGCTATCTGCAGATCGTCCCAAAGGTTGCTATTGCGCTAGATATTGCCAACTTCAAGCTTAATTTTTGACTTAGAGCATTTGCCATGATGTTGCTCTTCCCAAGTTTATACAGAATCTCGCAATTGAACTCAGCCAAAACATTGGCCCACCAACCTTGTTTCCCTCTTAGGTCAGGTTGTCACAAGAAGTGTTCCATGGCCACATTATCCATGTAAACTTTAAAGTGCCTCCCAAGGTAGTATTGCTACTCTTTGAGTGCCTTGACCACCACAAATAATTCCTTCTCATGGGCAAGCCACTTTTGCTGAGCCTTGTCCAACTTCTTCGAGAAGAATGCCACTAGATGGTTGTTTTGCTTCAAAACTGCACCCAACGCAAAGTCTGAAGCATCCGTTTCTACCTCAAAGTCCTTACCAAAGTCGGGTAACGCCAACACGGGAGTCTTCCTTAACTTCCCTTTGAGGTTGACAAATGTCGCTTTGCATTCCGTAGTCCATACCATCTTCCCTTTACCCGTTTTGTCCGTTAAGGGTAAGGTTACTCTCGAATAGTGTTTGATAAACTTTTGGTAGTAGTTGCATAGCCCCAAGAACGCCCTAACCTCATGTACATTCGATGGTCACTCCCATTCCTGGATCGCTTGGACCTTCTTAGGGTCCACCTTGAGCCCATCCTTGCTCACCACATGCCCAACAAAATTTACCTCTTGTTGAGCAAAGTCATATTCGCTTTCTTTAGTATACAATTTGTGTTCCCTTAGTTTCTCAAACACCTTTGTCAAGTGTTTGGCATGCTCCTTTAGCATCTCGCTATAGATCAAGATGTTGTCAATATAGACGACTACGAAGTGATCCAGATAGGGTACAAAGATATGGTTCATCAGCACCAAAAACGTTGCCGGCACATTGCACAGCCTAAAGGGCATCACTAAAAACTCAAAGCTCCCATACCTTGTTCAACAGGTTGTCTTCTTGACATCTTCCTCTGCTACCCTGATCTGGTAGTATCTTGACCTTAAGTCAATCCTTAAGAAGTATTTCGCCTTTTCCAACCTATCAAACAGGTCCTCAATCCTTGGCAAAGGGTACTTATTTTTCTTTGTATACTTGTTGAGAAACCGGTAGTGTATGCACGGTTGCCTTTCCAGGGGGGAAGAGATAGAGCTCGTAGCCCGTCCCAGGCTCCACATAGCCCACACGCTCTCCTTTCTCATATTGATCGGCAATCTGTGACAAAACAAAGAGCACATAGATCCATCTTTCTTTTTCACAAATAACACCAGTGCCCCATACAATGACTTGCTTGACCTAACATACCCTTTGTCCACCAACTCTTCTAGTTGGTGCTTGAGCTCCTCGAGTTCCTTTTCGTTCAAACGATAGGGGGGACGAACCACCACCTTAGCACCTTCGACTAGTTCAATCTTGTGTTCTATCGATCGTGCGGGGGGCAACCCCGCTGGTAGCTCCTCTGGCATGGTATCCTGGAATTGGTGCAACACCTGCTGAATCACTAAAGTTACTTCTTCCATTCCCATCTTTTTGTCACTCTTCACCGAGTAAGCATAAAAATGTTGCTTTGGTTCTTTTAATGAGTTGTCCTCTCATGAACACCAGGCTTAAGCAAGAGTCTTTGGCCTTACATTGCCCTACCTTTAGATCCTAGGCCTCCACCCTAAATCATTCTCCCCGGGTATTTGCTAGTACCACAAAGTTCTTACCTTGTCCATGCAGGGCTACTATGAACCGATTGAATCAATCCATCCCGAAGATTATGTCAAATCCCGCCATGTCCAACACAGTGAAACCCATATCTACTTTCCATGTCCCTACTTCAACTCTCGCTTATCGAAGTACCTCATTAGTACTTTGGCTACCTTGAGCAAACTCTATAGTCCTTGGTCTGACTCTGGCCTTCTTCGGGTAGGGACATTCCCTCGAGAAGTGTCCCGCTTCACTATAGTTGTAGCATACGTTATTTCCTATGCTACTAACAGACTTGACCTTCTTATCCAGGGGTTTGTCTCTTTTTGGTTTACTCCCCCATGTATTTGATTGTTGGCCACCGGATTTGCCTTTCCGGAACCCTGAGGACTCATGCTTAAAGAAACTTCTTTTGAATTTCCCTTTGCTATATGTTCCCCTTGGTTTGGCCCCTTTGCTAAATGTGGACCCCGACCCCGTTGTGTTCCCCTTTCGTAGGTTATTATTGAAATGCACCTTGATAGCTGGATCTAACGCTTCCTTGTAGTTGGTTGGGTTCCAATGCATCCTAGATCTACGAGTAGGGGTGATTCTTGGTGCTAGATTTGGCCAAATTGGCAGCATGCAAAAGGATTTTCTTGTTCGGCATCTTTGTGGCAGGAATTCGTGCTCCTCTGGGCCTTGTTTTGGATGTCGTTTGTTTCTAGAGGTGCTCCTGGTCCTAGGCTTTCCAAAAATACCAACAGCGTCTTAGTATCTATCTACATCAGTGACATGCAGATGTTTTTCCACAATATTGGCGTTCTAGGCTACCTCTTCTTGGATTTTGTGGAATATTGAGATGGCTTCTTCCCAAATTCCTGTGATAGAGGATAGACGGGGCTGAGCTCTTTCCAACGAACCCACCAACAGTCAAAATGTGGAAGGATCAAGACCAGATATAACGCACTTTATCTCTCTCCCCTTAAGCCAACTGGAAAAGGGGCAATTGCTTAATGAGAGAGCCCTTAGTGGCTATTTTATCCCCATTTATCCCCCAAGGTTCCAAGGATCCACGGTGACAGTATATCCAGATGACTAGTAGGGGTTGCTAGTCAATAGTCAATGAAGACATTGACATCTTTGAAGGGGGGGTGAGTGTAGTGCATATGATCATGGGATGAGATTCATCCGTACCGCAGTCCCACGGTGGATACCTTCGTCCGTGGATACTCCACACAAGAGGAAGGACATACGCATGGATGCCCAATACGTACGATTTCAAATTTAAGGGTAGGAATATACCTTGCTCAAGGGTATATTATACTTTTAAATAGCCACTAATCAATGGGAATCGAACCCGTGCCATTTGCTCCGAAACCAACTGTAACGCACCTTATCTCTCTCCCCTTAAGCCAACTGGAAAAGGGGCAATTGCTTGATGAGAGAGCCCTTAGTGGCTATTTTATCCCCATTTATCCCCCAAGGTTCCAAGAATCCACAGTGACAGTTTATCCAAATCTCATCCCATGATCACATGCGCTACACCAGAGGACTCATTTTTCTCTTTTGGGCTAAACTTTGTGGGAGTTCCTTGGGAGCGAAACAATCTTCAAGGAATAGGTAACCGTAGGAATAGGAATAGGAGGAGTAGGAACAAGAGTTGGTGTAGGAACAGAGACAGTAGGAATAGGGACAATAGGAACAGGCACAAGGATAGGAGTTGGTGTTGGAGCAGGCGCAGGAGCAGGAGTGAGAGCAGGGGGTTACCAGTTATAGGTTACAGGTCCCCGGTTACTCCAGCGGCTGCTCTAGCAGCTACTTTGATGGTTACCCCATGGGTCAATGGTTATGTGTGTGTAAGCAACCAAAGGGAACGACTCGAGAGACGATCCATAGGGGTTCAAATATAGAGGGAAAGGGCTTATGAATAAGAGTGCACCCCCTTTTCCAATCGGTTAAGGGTCTTGGGATAGTTGGAGTTAAGCATCCTTGGGTTTGAATAGTACTGGGTTGGGTGACCTCCCGGGAAGTCCAAATTCAGGAGCTTACATTTGGTATCAGAGCGGTCTCGGGTCCGACTCTGTTGGTTGGATTAGGGGAATCGCACCACATGTTGATTGACATCTGGCTGGTCCAGTTTGCTCCCGCTAGGCTCGACCCGAGGGGTAGGGTGTCAAGAGAGCGAGGCTCTCGGGAGAGCTGCGGCTCTCAGCTTCCGTTCACGAGGGCGTGAACTTGCAGGGAAGCGTGGTGGATTGTAAGCAACCAAAGGGAACGACTCGAGAGACGATCCATAGGGGTTCAAATATAGAGGGAAAGGGCCCATGAATAAGAGTGCACCCCGTTTTCCAATCGGTTAAGGGTCTTGGGATAGTTGGAGTTAAGCGTCCTTGGGTTTGAATAGTACTGGGTTGGGTGACCTCCCGGGAAGTCCAAATTCAGGAGCTTACAGTGTGCTTGAGGTGTACATCTCCGTTTTCACCCTTATTCTTCTTCGTCACAGGCATTTTGGGCAACTTTGCGCAACTTGAGCACTAGCCTACAGTCGTCTTGCTCTTGTCAACCCAGTTGCGTTGATCAGGCATTTGTAGTGTTCAGGGTATTTGATGCCGGTACAAACTAGATGTATGACAAACTGACACCCTTTTACCATACCTCAAGCCCCTAAGGTATGGAGTAAACTTTCTAACATCCAAAGGTAGCTTAGGTACAACACTGCACCTTCTCAGGCCGAGTCCTCTTCATCTTCGGCAAATTCCAGTGACTTAGATCTACGAGCTATAGCGCAGCCACCTTTAACTCGACCTCAGCTCCATGTTCTGCAGAAGGGGAGTGATCTGCCAACCTTCTTAGGTGTTGGAACAATCTCTCCAACATCGCATATCAGTCGCTTTGATTACTACTGCACTTCAAACATGATCGTCGATGATGATCGTATGTGCCGCAACTTCTTGCAGTCTCTCGAAGGCAAAGCAGCAACTTGGGTAGATTCTCTCCTCCTAGAGGACAGGACAGACTTCCAGACACTACTTGCTTCTTTCAGAGAATGTTTCGTTGAAGAAAAACTCACAAATCGACTACTTATCGACCTCTTTTTGTTCTGGTAGGGTGCTCATGAATCTATTCTTGACTACATCACACGGTTTTGAGCATACTGGAAGCAGTGTTGGGATCGCAGAGTGGTCCAAGATGAGAAACAGGGGATCACGACATTCACAGTGGGTCTGCGTGGGAACTTGCAGAGGAAACTTCTCAAAAAGACATTCCGGTCTTGCCGCGAGGCATTTTCATTTGCCACAAAGTTGGAAAGAGAGCTTTTGGTTGACCTAGGGATTGCTAGAGTTGATTTTGACCAAGCCATCACCCCATCAGATTCACCTTGTGCAGCTGTTCGCCCGTCCACAACAAAGCCCGTCGCTATTGAGCATACACCTCTGGCTATTGAGAACTTTGCCAACGAGATGCGGCAGCTGAAGGAGATCATTCTTCAGTAGCAATCACACCATGACAAACTGCTTCAGAAGCTGGTGGAGTCCAGGAAAGAGGCTGCTACAGCTCGGGAACGCATATTTAAGTCTCGTTGGTGCACTCACTGCGAGACAAACACACACAACACACAGTGCTGCTTCAAGCTTCACCCAGAGGTTCGGCCTCCATCTTCTCAATGTGTCCAACAACATCCCTTTGCTGATAATTCCACATCGTCTTGGGGTCCAGAGACATATCATGAGCAGTTGGAGTGACAAGCGATTGAGGTAGGCCCTTCGTCAAGCAAAGGCAAGGCACCAGCCTCATCAATCAACACGATTTTGGTAGCCGAGGAACTCTATAGGCAACAGCAGCAAACCGCAGGCACTCGAGCCCAAGCAAAGAAGAAGGCACCCGCTCAGCCTGCCACAAATCCCTTGGCACTGGTTGAGAGTGAATCTCTGTCGGCACCAGATCCAGTGACACAGAGGGTGGCTTGTAAACTCCCCTTCAAGTCACTAGTCTCTTCTCCTCCTGAGATCTCACCAATACCTATACCTGTTTTGGAGCTGGTTCTTCAATAGCTGGTTGACACTCTCGTCACCTTTTCGCTCCGAGACATATTGTGTCTTGTCCCGGGATTCGGCCAGCATTTAGAGGAGTTTGCACGGTCAAGAACACCAGAGAGCACTCTCAAGAGGACTCCTCAAGAGGTGCACATTGTCAACATGACAAGATATGGTAGAGATCCTGGTCCATTCTTTGTCTTGGTGCAGATTGGTACTTCCTCTTGTAAGATGGATGTTTTGGTTGACTCCGGTTCTAGAAGCAACATTATCTCTCTTGAGGCTGCCCTTTCAACACAGCTACAGATCACTAAGAGCTCCTCTATCATGCTCAAAACCTTCGCCAACCACACTGTTCCTCTAGCGGGCATTTGCTGTGGTGTCAAGGTCTTAGTGCAGGGTGTTATTTCTAAAGTGGATTTCCTCGTGGTTGACTACAAACATCTTGGAACGTCCTTTTTAAAGGACTCTATCATCCTTGGCTGCTCATGGCAAGTCACAGCCCATTGCACCATTGACAGCGCACAAGGCAAGATGGAAATTAGTGATGGAACCCATAGTGCCACCTTTCTTAACAACCACAGCAGAGCTCTTTCTCAACAAGCCCAGCAAGCTCAGACTAAGATGGCCTCCACACCACCCTTCCCCCCCGAGCTCACAAGGTTTTTCCTAAGTTGGCGGTGGAGCCGACCATCTATATGACGGATGCTTTCTCATGCAATGCAATTGACATGGTTGGAGGTGAGTCAGATAGCCCGAGACATCTCTCAGCTTCACTCTCTTTATTTGGAGTAAGGCCGAACCTCTAGACAAGCCCTCTTTATTTGATGGTGGGGCTTATAGAGTACAGGCTCCCATATCCAGCTTTTTTAAGTGTTTCTCGATAGAGGAAGGGCTCCTCAATTCATTTCTTGCATAGGAACAACTCTCTCTTATGGATCTTGACAACACAGTCACTCCATACCAGGTCCATCTTTTGCAAGACACTCAATCCTCCTCAACAACTATCTAAGGTCTCACACAGCCAGCATCTTCCTACTAAAATTGCAGTAGCTGATGACTTTGAGTGTATTTTGTCATGCCATTTCTTGGAGACAGAGGATGACATCCAGATCCAAAGCTGGAAAAAACAATCAAACCAATCGGACGTGCTGCATGCGAGTTATAGTTCTTTGAGTTCAGAATTTCCTACTGTGGAGCTCCCGGTACAGGTCCAAGTGTATTACACTGAAACTTCAGCACCAGACTTGGACTGGACTTCAGTGGAGGATCTTCCTTCACTTTCAGAGTACTTAGCTACAGTCCTTGCATTGGACATCGAGCGCTCAGAGCATCAGAAGCAAAGAGAACAACAGACAAAGACTCCAGATCCAACAGCAATGTTCTTGCTTGACTTGCTAGAGCTGGTCTGCGCAGATGTGGTGTCCCAGCATCTTTATTTGAAGAAGAGGACACTCCTATGATTACAGTTTATTTTGACGGTGCTTTCTGCCCCAGAAACTAGGCTGCTGGCATTGGAGTTTGGATGATTGATTCTGCAGAAAACAAAGTAGCTGACCTCTCTATCACTTTGCCAGCAACATCAGCTAATGAAGCAGAGTACTTGGTGGCTATCAGTGCCATGAAGTTGGCCACAGATCTCAAGTTTAGGTGAGTCACTTTCGTTAGAGATGCGCAACTCATCATACGCCAACTTACTGGAGAATACCAAGTCTGCGAAGAGAACCTGAAAGAGTTATGGCAGCGGGCAGTCAACCTGAAGGATGAGTTCTCTCAGGTGACTTTTCAAAGTGTCCCTTGTGAAGAAAACTTTTGGGCAGACAGGTTATCACATCAAGCAATCACCATGATGTGAGAGGCAAAAGGCACTCCTTGCTCTTTAGTTTCCAAGGTCAGGGAGGAATCCAAGATAGATGAACCTTCTGAGCCCAAGGTTTCTCCAGATTCTAGGGTTCATCTAGGTGATGACAAGGACCTGTTCTTTATCGCCACATCACTTGCTTCAACAAACATAGCAAAGCTCTTGGATCTCCTTCACTGTTTCAAGGATGTGTTTGCTTAGGACTACAGCCAGCTTCTAGGAGTTCCCATGGACACGATTATGCAATAGTATTGTGCTTTCAGAGTCAGCCAAACCAGTCCGTCAAAAGATGTGGCGTTTCAGCCTGACAGCTCACTCTGAGATGAAGTTGGAGATCGAGCGACTTCTGGCAGCTGGCTTCATTTACCCTTTGGAGAGCTCAGAGTGGGTGGCCAATCTCGTCCTTGCATGCAAGGCAAATGGAAAACTTCGCCTCTGCATTAACTTTCGAGACTTGAACAAGGTGTAAGCTCCTGAGTTTGGACTTCCTGGGAAGTCACCCAGCCCAGTACTATTCAAACCCAAGGACGCTTAACCCCAAATATCCTAAGACCCTTAACCATTTGGAAAAGGGGGTGCACTCTTGTTCATGGGCCCTTTCCCTCTATATTTGAACCCCAATGGATCATCTCTCAAGTCGTTCCCTTTAGTTGCTTACAATCCACCACGCTTCCCTGCAAGTTCACGCCCTCGTGAACGAAAGCTGAGAGCCACAGCTCTCCCGAGAGCCCCACTCTCTTGACACCCTACCCCTCGGGTCGAGCCCAGCGGGAGCAAACTGGACCAGCCAGATGTCAATCAACATGTGGTGTGATTCCCTTAGCCAACCAACAGAGTCGGACCCGAGATCCCTCTGATACCAAATGTAAGCTCCTGAGTTTGGACTTCTCGGGAGGTCACCCAGCCCAGTACTATTCAAACCCAAGGACGCTTAACCCCAAATATCCCAAGACCCTTAACCGATTGGAAAAGGGGGTGCACTCTTGTTCATGGGCCCTTTCCCTCTATATTTGAACCCCATGGATCGTTTCTCGAGTCGTTCCCTTTGGTTGTTTATAATCCACCACGCTTCCCTGCAAGTTCACGCCCTCGTGAACAGAAGCTAAGAGCCGTAGCTCTCCCGAGAGCCTCGCTCTCTTGACACCCTACCCCTCGGGTCGAGCCTAGCCAACCAACAAAGTCGCGGACCCGAGACCCCTCTTGACACCCTACCCCTTGGGTCGAGCCTAGCCAACCAACAAAGTCGGACCCGAGACCCCTCTGATACCAAATGTAAGCTCCTGAGTTTGAACTTCCCGGGAAGTCACCCAGCCCAGTACTATTCAAACCCAAGGACGCTTAACCCCAAATAACCCAAGACCCTTAACCGATTGGAGAAGGGGGTGCACTCTTGTTCATGGGCCCTTTCCCTCTATATTTGAACCCCATTGATCGTCTCTCAAGTCATTCCCTTTGGTTGCTTACACAAGGCAACTGTGAAAGATCACTTTCCGACTCCATTTATTGATGTGATTGTGGATAAGATGGCTAGACACCGGTACTACTCTTTCATGGATGGCTTTCCAGGGTACAACCAAATCTTCATTCATCTGGATCATCGAGATCTTATGGCCTTCCGGACACCTTGGGGTGTCTTCACTTTCAACGTCCTTCCATTTGGCTTGTGTAACGCCGAAGCTACTTTTCAGTGCTTTATGACCCATGCCTTTCACAACTTGATTTGAGGCGCCTTGAGGGTGTATATGGATGATCTGTGCACGACCTCTGACTCCTTTGAGGATCACCTTGTGCACTTGGAACAGATCTTCACTCGCTGCTGACACCAGAAGTTTTCATTGAACCCAGCAAAGTGTAAATTTGGGGTGACTGAGGGCCAGTTACTAAGCTTTGATGTTTCACAAGATGGAATCAAGCCTCAGGTAGCCAAGGCCCAGGAGATTTTGGATCGGAACTGACCAACCAACTTGAAGCAGCTTCGTAGCTTCCTTGGGCAAATGGGTTTCTTTTGCCGTTTCCTCCACAACTATGCTGCATGTTCACGGCCTCTGATAGCTCTGCTACAACACAACATTCCATTTTTCTGGGGTGAGTCCCAACAACAAGCCTTTGAATCACTGAAGCAGTCACTCCGCACGGCCCCGGTACTCCAACCACCAGAACGACAACTTCCTTTCAACATTTCCATCACAATGGGTACGGAGGCTTTTGGAGTATGCCTTTGCCAATGTTCACAGCCTGGCAAGCCACCACATGCAACATACTATGCCTCACATTCGTTCAAGGAGACTGAGAAGAAATACGTGGATGCGGAAAAAGAAGCAATGGCTATTGTTTACACCTTAGAGCGATTCCATCACTTTCTCACTGGAGCCTGTATCCATTTTCACGTCTATTTTAATGTGCTGACCTTTCTTTTACAGCGACTGGTTCACAATCCTCGTGCTTTATCTTGGATTGTGACCATCCAACAGTTCCAGCCAACTTTTCACATGTGGCGGAAGCGTGTGATGGATCCAAGCGAGTTCCTGGTTGCTGAAGCTACTTCCTTTGTGGTCCTAGCAGCATTACAGGATGTTGCAGTGTACTTGGATTCAGGTCAGTTCCCAGCAGATTCCTCACCAGTGCAACAAAAGGCATTGGAGATCCGAGCACGGGGGTTTTGCCTTCTCGACAGACACCTTTACAGGAGGACTTCTCAAGATGTTTTGTTGTGGTGTGTGGGGGAACACAAGGCCCCTGAGCTCCTTCGCACTTTCCACTCTTGTGCAGGGCATTTCTCAGGACGAGTCACAGCACAGCTCCTCTTGTGCCATGGCTACTTTTGGCCTCGGATTCACCAAGATAGCTTGGCCTATACAAAGGCATGTGACCAGAACCAACGGTTCAACCCCCAGAGCCATGTTCCATGTCTTCCTTTCCAGCTCATTACTTCTCCAGGCCCTTTTTTCCAGTGGGGACTTGACTTCATCGGCCCGATCAACCCACCGAGCTCAAAAGGACAGCGATATATCATTGTGGCGACGGACTATTTCACAAAATGGGTCGAGCTCACCCCTCTGCGACAGGCAGATCAACAGTCTACAGCAAAGTTTGTCTACGAGTACATCATTTGCCAATTTGGAGTTCCTGCTGTTTGGTTTCGGATCGTGGCAGTGGCTTCCTTGGATAGGTGATGTAGCATCTTCTCCAACAGCTACAAGTCAAGCACGTGAAGAGCAGCAGCTATTATCCTGAGTGCAATGGCCAGGCAGAGTCCAACAACAAGATATTGAAGACAGTCATCTCAAAGCTTGTGGAGGATCACCCAAGGCATTGGCACGAACACTTGGTTACGGCGTTGTGGGCCTTTTGAACGTCCTTCAAGACATCCATCTCTGCGACCCCATTCTCCCTTGTCTATGGGACAGAGGCTGTGCTTCCAGTGGAGATCTAGGTGCCATCACTCTCACTTTCACTTCGATATGCAGCAACGATGCAGCTTAGCGATGAGGACAAGCTTCATGCATGTGACTTGGAGGTTCTTGCCTTGGAAGAACAGCGACGATCCACATTGGAACATCTCCTTCGAGGCAAGCAGAAGATCAAGTCTGTCATTGATCACCGGCGGTTTGCCGAACCATTCGAGGATGGCAATCTGGTTCTACTCAAGGAGTTCACGCCACCTTCGAAGTTCTCCCCTCGCTAGACCGGCCCTACTTTGTCCAGCAACACATCGGAGGTGGAACATATATGTTAGTTGATGCTGATGGATGCGAGCTCCCACACGCTCACAACCACTCTCATCTCAAATGCTTCATCTGGTGAGGTGTTCCTCTTCTCTTCTTTTTCTTTTTCTTCCTTTCTTTCACTTTACTTTCATGGCTACTTTTCTTACTTTCAGAGGGTGTTTCTTCATTGGACCATGGCTCATGCCTTGGATTTTGCACTCAGGCTGCATTGCCATTTCTATGGAGGTTCCTCGCTTGGCTTAGTCTATGTTTCAAGTTCTTTGGCCCTTCCCTTACCATTACTACACCCCACACATTTCCCTCACTCATTCCATATCATCTACACTCACAATTCCATCACCAATCACTTCCAACAGCATTGCCCGGACTTATCTCTAGATGCCCGTCTTGCATCTTTCCTTCTTTCACCATCATTCACATCTCCGTTTGAGGTCATATTTACACCATATCATGGACACACATACATGCACCAGCAGCAAATGACACCACCTCATTTGGACATGCCGTTTCTGAGATATCCTTACGACCATTTTCCGACAATGCACTAGCTTTTCTGGAGCGACTTTCTTCCAACCAGGTGAACCTATTCACTCAAGGCACCTAGGTGGATCTTTAGGCAAGGCCACAGAAGCCGAGGCCACTTTCTTCTGCTCCATCACTCAGTGGACACATGCCACCTCCCTTTACCGGCAACCTAGTGACTGCAACATCCTTTTCAGCTGCTGACTTCTTCAGTCCGACACATCAGACTGGCCACCTTCTCAGAGTGCCACCCCATCTTAGCGCCCCACCATATCACTCCACCATATTGGTGCTGGAGCAGGTGCAAGAGTAGGAGCGAGAGTAAGTGGTTACCGGTTATAGGTTACAGGTCCCTAGTTACTGGTTACCGGTTACAAGCTACTCCGAGTGGTCACTGCTTACTCTACAAGCCAACAGTGGCCACCTTTTCAGAGTGCCACCACTATCTCAGCGCTCCACCATATCACTCCATCTTTCATCATTTCCACACTTACCACCCTTGGGCAACGCATCCCCTCTTCTACCTCTCTTTCTTTCTCGATTTCGGCCAATCCTTGGAGCATACCGGAAGTCATCAAGAGGCTGCATTTGCATATTACACTTTCCTAAGCCGAAATTCAGGTACGGGTTAAGTTTTTTGGGTGCTCACTCTTTTTCCTCTATTTTCCTCCTCTTTTCACACTTTTTCTACACTTTTCTTCAAGTTTAGGATCCAGTTTGACTACAGGGTTTCCCACCGGGTTTTCCTCTCTGTTTCCAAACTTCACACCTACCTCTTTTCTTTCTTTTCCACTTTGTTTTCTAGAGTTTCTACTATTTCACGCAGCTACTAGCACTTGGCATCAGTAGCGGAGGTACACTCTACACTCTTCAGAGGGTTCTCACGCGTCTAGAGCTAGCGCGATCCACCGTGGTTGCATGTTAAGGCGTAGCCACCGAGAGTGTGTGTGTGAGAGAGAGAGGGAATATTCTGGTTCTCAAAATATTCCCCATCTTCCTTGTAAAATACCCCTGCCTCACAAGGGCAAGGGGGGGCATTTTTGAGAAGAGCATTGAAGCATTTCTTGTGTTTGAGCGAGCATTGGGGGAGGCACCCCTCCTTCCCCCAACATCTTCACTGGAGTCCTCCTCATGCAAGGATTCCTCATCCATAGCCTCTTGTTCGACCAGAGGCTCCAGCTCTGGAGGAGGTTTCGTCTCCACCTTGGTTCATTTCCGCCCTGCCTTTGCCATCTCCCAGCAATCCGCCTCTATCCTTCACTAGAACTAAGGAAAAGGCTCCGATACCAAATTATAAGCCACAAATTTTTCCTCTCTAATTTGCCAGCTTACCTCGTCTATCTGACCAACACTACTTTGGCCTTTGCTAAGTTCCCTCGCCAAGGTTTCCACCTATTGTACTAACTCCTACTTGGTCCTACTTGGTTTCAGCTATTCATTGCACAAGCAACGGAACGTTAACCATCCATCCATAGATTCCCAAATCTCTCCCAATCCCCCTCCCCGGGTTAAACTAGACTTAAGGTTCAGCTACACTCCCCATAAGCACAAGCAGCCAAGCATACCAAACCTCTAGATTCTTAACATCCCTTGGACAACAAAACTGA